>NC_133384.1:31792990-31798736 GCF_049309525.1 Garra rufa
CCTAATTGTTGCAACCTTTATAGAATTTGTTTCAAATCAGTCACTTATGAGGTTCCATTTTAGTAAAGATGCTGTAGACAACAAGACAGAGCTAATATTGAAAATTATTTGTGCTGTAAACTCAAGTGACATAAAACATATTGGTCCAACTACGTGAGGTAAAAGACAATTACCCTCCGCAGCTCTTCCCAGCTGGCATGAGGTCAAAGAATAAGTGCCGTTTCATGTCTTAAGTTGACCTTGTTACACCCAGGCATTATCATTCTGAGCTGTACAGTAAACGGCACACTCTCAGCACCTGTTAGTCTGACCTGGGCTTCAGTACTGCTGTCTGACTCTCTTACAGGTCGTTTATTCCAGATGAACATATGGTGTGGTGTCCCGAACAGCTGCTTCAGTGTGTCCTGGCCCACATTCACTACATGCCCGACCACTGGAAGGGCAACGCCAACAAGAGCGAGACCCGTGATGAGATGGCACAGCTTTTCCAGTATAAAGCGGTGAGAACTGCATGACATCGATGTTATTTGTTATTTTGTTAATGCATTCATACAGTAGCCTTTGAAGATTTGGGGTCAGTACAGTTTTTGTTTTTTTGTATATTGTATATTTTTATTCAGTTGATAATCAGAAATGTTTCTTGAGCAGCAAATCAGCATATTAGAATGATTTCTGAAGGATCATGTGACACTGAAGACTGGAGTAATGACGCTGAAAATTCAACTTTAATCTCAGGAATAAATTACATTTTTAAACATTCAAATGGAAAATGTTTTTCATTGAAATACTGTTTTTACCTGTTTTTGTAGGTGAGAATATTTTTTATAAAAAAATGCTCTTTCCTATCAAAGTACATATTTTTAAGAATATTTTTTATTTGCATTTTTTCTTACTGTTGTCACTTTCATGTAGTTGTTTTTGAACTATATTTATTATGACAAATTTAGAAAACATTCTTTTAATATTGGATACTTGTTCTATGAAAAAAATTGCTTTGTATCAAGTTTATTTAAACAAATAACATTTTTAAAATATTTTTTTCATATAATATTCATATAATTTATTTAGGCTTTACAACAATCACTATCTAATTATTTAATTAAATTTCTTTATTAAGTTTTTCTTTTTGCACACAGTATGTGACAATATTTTAACATTTGAAACCCCTTATTTTTTCAATAACTAATGTAAAATAATAACAATGGTCTAGATTGGACTTTTTAGTTTGTATTTTGCTATTATAATTAACACGATTAATGAGATTCATTTGTCATGCCTACATATAAATACTAAATATTTATTATTAAATAAGTAAATAAATACAATATTTTTATTAGTTTATAATCTTTCTGTTACTAGTCATCAAATGGCATACGTAATAATCAAGTTTATGTATATATTTATATCCTTTTTAAAAAATACATATAAAAATTATATATATATATATATATATATATATATATATATATATATATTTATGATTATTATATATTTATTCATTTTTAAATGATTATTATATATGATTGTTTTATAGTTGTTTATTCATTTTTAAGTAAATAAGTACAAATTTATGTATTGCATTACTACAATCACTAGCTGATCATTTAATTACATTTTTTTAATGTAATTTTTCTTTTCAAATTTTAATTTAAATATTTATTATTTGATAATTAAATAAATACAATATTTATAAGAGTTAATAATCCCTCAGTTAACAGTCATAAAATGCCATGCATAATAATCATAAAAGTTATATATAAATGTATATTATTTAAAAAAATTATATTATATATTTTTAAATAAATAAATAAATACAAATATATATATTGCATTACTACAATCACTAACTAATCATTTAATTTACATTTTCTAATTAAAATTTTCTTTTTTAATTTTTCTTTTTTAAATATTTATTATTTGATAAGTAAACACATGCAATATTAGGTAATCTCTCAGTTAATTGTTAATTAATAAAACCCCTAAATTACGAAAGAAAAAATCAAATTTTACTAAAGTAGAATCATTTATTTAAATAGTTTAATTTTTCAAATAACTAATGTACAATAAACAGTAGTCTAGATTGGACTTTTTAGTCTGTATCATACTGTTATAATTCAGAAAGACACAAAGTCTGATAAGTGAATGAAAGAAAATGAGTCAGTAGGTTGTTTACCACAGTATGTCCTAGTGTAGAGTTTTCTATGTTATTTGAAGTATGAAATTACACCTTACCAGTTACCACTCTGCACCTGCTGTCTAGTAGTTGATCTGATTTTTGCACACCTGTTGTGTAAGTTTTAATCTTTACTGCATCTGTTCTCCAGCACTATTTCACAGCTGCTCTGCTGTTTTTATGAGTTCTACTCACTGAGTTCCTCTCATTTTTGTGCACCTGTCCTGCAGGTCTTTATATTGGAGGAGCTTTTGAGTCCCATAATTACCCCCTTCATCCTCATCTTCTCCCTGCGGAGCAAGTCTTTAGAAATCATCGACTTCTTCCGCAACTTCACAGTGGATGTGGCAGGGGTGGGAGACATTTGCTCATTCGCCCAGATGGACATCAGGCGCCATGGAAATCCACAGGTATCAAAATAGCCCATGCATGCACGTTAGTAATGCTTCAGTTTGCAGTAATCTGGTGAGAGCGGGTTTATGCTACAACCCCAAAACATAGTGTCTGTTTTTTCCCCTCTCTTGCTCAGTGGATGTCCGAAGGTCAGACGGAGGCCTCTGTTTACCAGCAGGCTGAGAACGGCAAGACGGAGCTGTCTCTGATGCATTTTACTATCAAGAATCCGCACTGGCAGCCACCGCAGGAGAGCTCTGTGTTCATCAGCCACCTGAAGGAGAAGGTGCATCAGGATGCTCAGACAGGACCATCTCCTCAGCTGCTGCTGTCTGAGGCTCCTCTCTGTACCTCGCTGCTGTCCAATGAGTCCGCCACGGGTGTAAGTCACGCTTTATCACGTTTACCATTGTCTACACTCTGTCTGTTCCAATCAATTAGCTTTTTTAAACGGCATTCACAATACATTTAACTGCTGTAAAGTTACTTACAAAGGCACTAATGTTACACATGTACACACACACACACACATATTTTTGAACTTTTATTTAGTACATTAAGATCTTTATGATCTTTCAACCAATCATCAACCTGAAAACAAAAAATATATATATGAAATGATTTATAAATACTTCAATAATCTTTTTTTTTTTTTGTTACCACTGCAGTATTTTATTTTATGTTATTTTTTGTTTTATTCCATCTTAATTCACACAGTGATAAAATTAGGTGGGAAAAGTGCTTAAAAGTCTCCCCAAATAAGAGAAAAATCCTGTTGGTTTTAAAATGGTTTTAATCAATAAAAAAATAATGGTCTTTACTCTAAAATTTAAACCCTAAAATCCTTTCTTCTAAAATATATATTTTTAATGTAAATCATCACCAATCATTATCAAGCTAAAAGCAACAAATATTACCCTGATTTAAAAATACTTAAATAATATTTTTGTATACCATTGCAGTTATGGTGATTCTGTTCTGTTCTGTTCTGTTCTGTTCTGTTCTGTTCTATTCTATTCTGCTTAAATGTCCCAAAAAAAGTCTTGTTGCTTTTAAAATGGTTTTAGTCTGTTTTTTAAAAACCGAAATTAATTTTTTCAGTCTTAAAATTTAAAACCTAAAATTCTTTCATCTAAATAAAAAAAAATGTAAATCATTATCAATCATTATCAAGCTAAAAGCAACAAATATTACCCTGATTTATAAACATTTCAGTAGTCTTTTTTTTAACCATTGCAGTAATGGGTATTTTATTTTATTTAATTTTATACATACAATGATAAAATTAGGTGGTAAAGGTGCTTAAATGTAAAAAAAAAAATTAAAAAAGAAGCAAAAAATCTTGATGATTTTAAAATGTTTTTTAAATAAATTTAACAAAATTCATTTTCTTTACTCTTAAAATTTAAAACCTAAAATTTCTTTAATCTTAAATATTTTTTTTAATGAAAATCATCATTAATTATTGTTAAGCGAAAAGCAAAATTTATTTTATTTTACTTTAGTTTGTACAGTGATAAAATTATGTGTGAAAAATGCTTAAATTTTAAAAATATTTTTAAATAATATTATATATAAAATATAAAAAAATAAAAAATAGTTTTGTAAATGTGCAGTGATTAATTAAGCAATATCATACCAGGCACAATTACTAAAATATTTATCAAGATAAATACAGAAATATACTACTTTAAAAGTTTTTAAGGATTCTTTGATGGATAGAAAGTTCAAAAGAACAGCATTAGAATGATAAATCTTTTGTAACATTATCAACGTTATCTTGTTAAGATCAATAAAATAAAGTATTAATTTCTTTCTGAATAAAGGAAAGAAGGACAACAGTAGTGTAAATGAATAATAACTATTATGATTATAATAGTACGATGCTGATTATTATTATTATTATCTGATAGAAAGAATCAAGAGTGTTTGAGTAAAGCTTTTTCTGATTTTGTCTTGCAAACTTCATCTTAATTGAAACATTTCCCCCCTAAGAAAGTTGTAAAAAGTTGAACTCAAAATGATAATTTTCAAAGTTAATAGTTGCAGTAGTTCAATGGTTAAACCCATAGAGTAGAACTTTTATTTATTGAGCACGACACACTTAGAAACACTCCATTGTGTAGGGAAAATGAAAGAAAAAAAAAATTTCCGGTGGCATTCAGGATATTAAAAAACCTGCCAGAAGACAAGAAATATTGACATTTCATTTTATGCCTCTGCATTGTTTCAGCGCTTGCTGCCAGATTGCTTATTTCACAGATCATAATCCTGAGCGCAGAGACTTCAGCCATCTGTGTCTGCGGGGTTACATCTGCCTCATCACATTGCCAGCTCATTTTTCACTTCTCTTAATGAGATGCATATGTTTTTGCATTATTTTTTGCACCTCAGCCTGATAACCTGTTAGCCAGTGTGTTGGCTCACCCCGTACTGACCGCCTCCGGACTGCCTGGGAGGAACCGTCGCTTCGTCCCGCCGAGCAGCGCGGCTTCGGCTGCCGCAAGTGTCCTGGCGTCCCTTTCGTTGTCTCAGCAGCCCCACGCCGGACGTTCTCGCTCACACACTCTCCTGCCATCCCGACAGCAGCACGACGGCTCCATGTACTGCAGCGACCACACTGCAGGCGACAGGTAATTGTTGAGATAACCAGGACTCTACACTTTTCTTTTTAGGAGCACTTTTGCTCTTAACTAGAAAAAAGCACATTCTAATCAAAAATCCAAAAAATCTGATAAAAAATGTGCCTTCCCATTACAAGATTTACAGAGGAATTTAGTTTTTACCTTTCTAATGGCATTTTTTATTAAAAGTATGTCATCTTTTTATGTCAGTTTTAAGAAATATAACAAGTAGAATATGCAAAAAAGCCTACAATGACAATACCGATTAATGATGTGATGCGATCAAATAGAGTCGCGCACTAATGCAGGCAAGCATGTCAGCAGTGTGGAAGCATTTTAAACTGTCGAGAAATCATTACAAGCACAGACGGCAAGAGACACTGTAATGAGAATCATTCATAAATCTGCTGCTGTCAGCAAAAAGTAGTACTGAGGTCTATAAGTCAACATTCATAAATGTTAGTATTGTAATTTTTAATGAAATAAAAAAGCCAAAAATAATGATAACAATTATTACAACATCTCTATTAATACATTCATTACAACATTCTCCTTT
>NC_133384.1:31799236-31821857 GCF_049309525.1 Garra rufa
AACTAAATTTAGGTAGCTGTCAAAGCAACATTTCTCATTCTTATTTAATGTTTTTTTATTTAATTATTAAAATAACTAAAACTAAAACTCAAAGCAAATATATATATATATATATATATATATATATATATATATATATATATATATATATACTAAACCTAATAAAAAAAATTACAAAAATTACAAAAGCAGGCTTCCATAAATCAGGGTTATTTTTGTTACTTGAACTGAATACTGGAACTGGAAAAAATACATATATTTTTTAAAAGAAATAAATTAAATAAATAAACATTAAACTTAATTTAGGTAGTTGTCAAGGCAACATTTATAAAAAAAAAAAAAAAAAAAAAAAAACTAAAACTGATAATAATAAAAAAAACTCAACAAAATTACAAAAATGGGCTTCCATAAGTCAGGGTTGTTATTGTTAACTAAAATACTAAAATAATAATAATTATTATTACATAAAAATTGTAAATTAATTAAAATTAAACTTAATTAAGGTAGTTGTTAAAACAACATTTCTCATTTTCATTAGGTTGAAGTACTAAAATAACAAAAACTAAAACTTAAAAATATATATTTTTAAAAAACCTTAAACTAATAAGAAAATAAAATGCTCAACAAAATTACAAAAACCTAACAATGACATGAAAACAGAAAGTATAAAAAAAAAAACTAGTGAGTGACACAAAAATAAAATAAATTTTGTAACTAATAAGATGAGCTGTAAATCTCACCATACATCAATACTAAATCAATTGAGCATCCCTGTTAGCGCTGTCCTGTGTAATTGTCTCCCCCTGCTGGTTGATGTAATCTAACTCCAATTATCCGTAAGTGTTTCAGAGCTGACGCTGATTTTTTTTTTTTTTTCCCTGGGCACCTGAATCTCATGTCCTTGGAAGCTACAGCACTTCCTGGACTTAGTCCATACTGTTCATTAGCGCTTGGCAAGAAAATACGAAAGTAACATGAACCAGGCAGAAAACTTCAGATACAAAAAAGTTTTGCAACGCTTCCCGTCTCATGGGAGTAATGTTATTTTCTCAGCTTTGATAGAACTGAAATCTTTCCAGCTTTCATGCTTTTATATTATACACAATGGTAGTTGTTTCCAATGTTGTAAATCAAAAAAACCTTCCTAGATTCATTACTTTAAAAAGCTGGCATGAACAAACACAGGACTCATTAATTAACAACTCCTGGATGCTCTCGTAAATCTGGCCGGACAACATGAGCAGACATCATAAAGGAATTAATGCGGCACGTACGAGTCCTCGTCCTCTGCGTCTTCATCACATTCGGCGCCGTACTTGCAGTTGCTGCATTTCGTGACTTTCTTGCCCGAATCTGTGCCTGATCCTTCATATTCTGTAAAACAGTTATTTAAAAAAAATACATTTAATTAAAGCATTTGCAATAGCACTGAAGAACACTGAATGACTGTTGCTGCCTTGTTTGTTTATTTATTTTTAACCTGTACTTAAGTAACTTTTTCAGCTGTTTTCCCCCTATTCGTCCTTCACAGCTGTCCATTAGATTAAACTTGTACAGAATTTACTTTTTAATTTAGAGTGTGTTGTGTTCACACTTGTAGTTTGGTTCGTTTGATTCATTTGGTCCGGATCAAAAAGGAAAGTTATACATTTTGTCCTGTCTGCTTAGCGTTCACACTGGCATTTTGAAATATTGCAAAGGCATAGTGATACGTTCACAACCTGATTGCGATATAAACTTGCAATTATTGCAGTTCTAAGAACATATCAATGTTTTCCCCCCCAAAATTAGACTTTAAAACTCGCAATTGTGAGAATTCAGAACTGCGACATATTTCTCAGAATTGTGAGATATAAACGGACAATTCTGACTTTTTTTCTAGCAAATTCGAGTTTATATCTAACAATTCTGTTTTTTTCTCATGCAATTTAGACATTTTCTCAGAACTGTGAGATATAAACTCGTAATTGCGAGGAAAAAAGTCAAAATACTAAGATACAAACTTGCATTTGAGAGAAAAAAGTCAGAATTGCGAGTTTTAATCTTGCAATTCTGACTTTTTTCTAGCAAATTCGAGTTTATATCTTGCAAATCTGTCTTTTTCACGCAGTTTTGACTTTTTATCAGAATTGTGAGATATAAACTCGCAATTGCAAGGAAAAAAGTCAGAATTGTGAGATATAAACTTGAATTTGCGAGAAAAAGTCAAAATTGCATTAAAAAAATCAGAATTGCAAGATATAAACTTTAAATTGCGAGGTTTAATCTTGCAAATCTGACTTTTTTGTTTCAAATGCAAGTTTGTATCTTACTTTCTTTTTTTTCTTGCAATTGCAGGTTATATCTCACAATTCTTGACAAAAGTCAAAATTGCATGAAAAAAGTCAGAATTGCGGGATGTAGACTTGCAATTCTAAGACCAAATCAATGTTTTTTTACCCTCAAAATTGGACTTTATAACTCGCAATTGTGAGTTTATATCTCAATTCTGTTAAAAAAAGTCAGAATTGCGATACAAACTCATAATTCTGACTTTTTTATATAGAAATGTGAGATATAAACTTGCAATTGTAAGTTATAAAGTCAGAATTGCGAAATAAAAACTTACAATTCTGACTTTTTTCTTTCATGCAAGTTTATATCTCAGAATTACAAGATATAAATTCGAATTTGCGAGACAAAAAGTCAGAATTGCGTTTTTTCATGCTATTTTGACTTTTTCTCAGAATTGTGAGATATAAACAAGCAATCACGAGAAAAAGTGAAAATTGCGTAAAAAAATCAGAATTGCAAGATATAAACTCACATTTGTGAGAAAGTCAGAATTGCTTTATAACTCACAATTTGACGTTTATATCACGCAATTCTGACTTTCTTTCTTGCAATTGTTAACGTTTATCACATAATTCTGAGTTAGAATTCTAAGTTTATATTGCAATTCTGACTTCAATTCTCAGAATTGTGAGTTTATATGTCACAATTTTATAAAAAGAGTTTGTATCACTCAATTCTCAAATTGTGAAAAGTCTCAATTCTGACTTTTTTCTCTCAAATGCAAGTTTGTGTCTCACAATTCTGACTTTTTTCTCACAGTTTTGAGAAAAAGTCAAAATTGCATGAAAAATGTTTGAATTGCGGGATATAAACTTATATAAAGTCCAATTTTGAGGGGAAAAACACTGATATTTTTTTTTAGAACTGCAAGTATAGAACCTTTTTTTATTGTATATTCAGTGGCAAAAAGGGCCTTCCATATTATAATGATATCATTATTGGGCATTTGATTTTTGTTATACTAAATTACAAATTGTTCAAAGAAATAACAAATGACTTCTTTAAGTCTTAGGGAAAAAAAACACTATAATATATTTAATATATGTAATAGTTTACATTTTGTTTATGATTATAATTATTATAAACATCTTTATTAATATTATTTAATATATCTCATATATAATTTGTGCTCTGCATTTCACCCATCCAAGTGCACACACAGCACTCAGTATTATATAAAATTGTTGTATATAACTTCATACATTCAATACGTATACATACTTATATATACTATTATGAAATCCTGAAGGGAGCAAGCCTAAAATGGAGAAATTACCAAAACCTTTTAGAATTTACTCTTTAAACAAGACTGATTGTTTAAAAAAAAATGTAAATGTACGATTAAAAATACTCAGTGGCATAGCATAGATTTCAGAAGTGACCGCTGAGCGAGTACATACTCAGCAGCACTTGAGTTGCGTTCCTGCAGTGGTCTGTAATTTGCTGTAATGACAGCTCTAAAGCCTTCATCTTTAAAACCCGCACCAGGGGAGGTTCAAACCCAGCGCAGCGCGGGGTCACTCTTTTATCACAGAACTGGCAACTTCAGCACGACAGGGCTAAAAATAACCTCAGACGGCATGTTTTGGCTGATCTACAGCGCTCTGGAGTGATGGGAGGTGACCTGCTTCTGGGATAATTTGAAGTCTGTAGGTCAAAATCCTAGAAAGGACTACATTCCAGTTTCCCTGATATTACCCTTCCTGCTGTATGGTCAGAAAATAAAAATATGAGGAAAAGAAAACAAACCTCCGTCTCCAGATCCCGAGCTGCTATCTGAAACAAAAGAAAAGCATGTAGGACTAATTATAACTTTCCATTTATAAATACATCAATATATGTCAAGAGTTCATACAGTGGTAGCAGCGGCGCAGCTGTCAGAGTCTTTGTATTATGTATTATTAACATGCATATCAAATTATTATGAGCCATGGCATGTAATTTGTGGATGAAAAGTAATCATGAGATTAATTAGAGCTAAAAATAAAGGTTGTCATGTATCAGATCACACACTGATCTTTAGAGTCTGTAATATAAAGCCTCTTCATATACACAGCATGTTAAAATACCATTTCTGGACCTCAAAAATCAATCTCATTTGCAAACGTACTTCATCTTTATGTCTCTTGATGGCAATTTTCCGTCAATTAGAGGCCCATCAAAAATGTATACTAAATAAAATCAGATGAAATTAACTTTTATTTGAATAAATATCTTAATAATGTGCACAGTTCATATACAAATAAATATAATAATCATGGAATCCATTCATAAAAATGGAATTTACTGTATAATGTGCAATGTCACTTAATTTGCCTAATTTTGGATTTAAAAAATATTAAAATGAGGTAAATCTAAATGCGATATGGAGTAGTGTCTGTGAATATTACACTAAAAATATTAAACTGTGAAAATAGTATTTAAATATGAGTCCTGTCTTTTTTGTGTTCTCAGTTTAACTTAAAGAAACTGTAACAGAAATTATTTGAATAAAATAAATCATTTAGAGATACTTCTGATTATTAAAATTTAATGATGGAAAACAGAATTTAGTATATAAAGAACTGATTTGAGAAAAATTTGAGAAAAAAGGTCTTTTTTTTTTTGTTAATAAATTGCTGTTAAATTGTGTATGTTTCATGATTTTAATTAACTGGGCATGCTTTTTGATTAATACAATTTTTAATTTTACCAATAAAACAGATTCTAGAAAAATCTAAATGGGGAAAAAAATTAAACAGAAAAAATGGAATTTGAAAAAACAAAAAACAAAAACAGAATTTGGGAAAAAATAAAACAGATTCCATAGGGCCCTAATAAAAATGTATTTTATTTAATTAATGTACAAAATGCAATCATGGTCCAAAATTATGAAAAATGTCAGAAAATGTCATGAAAATGACAGAAATACCCCTGAAATTCATAATGAATATGTGGGGCATATATGGGTCAAAGACAAAAAAGGTTTTAGTATAAAAACAATAAGTGTAATTCTGCTTTAAATAAATATTAAATATTAAAAAGTTTTCTGTTTAATTTAATTGCATTTTTGTTTTTGTTTTTCTGAGCAAAAAATAAATATTTTTATTTATTTATAAAAGACACCCACTAAAATGTAATTCAGTGTAACAATCTAGTCAGGCATATTTACAACAAAAATCAATTTATGACATATTAAATGACAAATTACTTTCACCATAAATACTAATTAGTTGTAATTCTACTTTTTTTTAAAAAATTTGCCACTTCCCAGGTTTGCCTATTTGTCAGTAAGATTGTTTTTACTCATTTAAAATTGAATATGCTTTAATATGCTTATTCTTTTATTTATATATATATATATATATATTCTTTTATATATTTTAATAAGTACAAGTCAGTATAAGCATGTAGTTTGAAATTTTACTTAATTTTGTTTGACACCAAATGACAATGTAACATTATTTTAACCAATTTTTGACAACTTGAAAATTTCAAATTAAGATTTAAAACCTTAAAAATAGACACTTTACTTAAATTTAATGTGCTTTCTATAGACATAAAATCACTTTTGTAAATTTATTTTGTCTTGGACATCTTAATGTCTTTGACCCATATATATATGTAATAACTCAGTTATTTATATATAAATAACTAGTCACCACAAAAAGTCAACATCGCAGATCGATCCTGATTGTTGCAGCATCTTAAAAAAATGTTCTTGTCTGACTTGTTCTAATAAAACGTGCACAGTCAGTGTAATATGAACTAAGACAGAAGATGTTAGGTTTACATTTCAGGAAGCGGAGGAGACGATCTGGACTCACCAGGATAGCATGGGCCCTCAGAGGCCAGAGAGATGGGTCTCTGCTGGGTACAGGCTGCTTGTTTCAGATAGCACTCGTTCTGATAGGTGTCTCCGTTTGTACCGCACACGGGGATGTAGTTTTTAGAGCACTGCGGCAAACACAATACATGTGGGAGGCTTCTCAGATACAGCGAGAAAATTGGTGGTTTTGAATGCAGTATTGAATTCAGCCACTTCAGATTTTTCACATTAATATGTTTGAGAGAGCTCACTGATCAATGAGGGGGAAAATGAATGCAGGTAAATGCTAAAGCATTGATTTAGGGTTTTAATTTGAGAGGTTTCCTGAAGCACAGTCGTAGAAAAATCACAATGTTCAACGATTTTTCTAGTGTACTTCACCTAAAAAAGAAAATGTGCTGAGAATGGGCTCAACCTCAGGATGTCCAAGATGTAGATGAGTTTGTTTCTTCATCAGATTTGGAAAATGTAGCACTGGGTCCACTGTGGTGAATGGGTGCCGTCAGAATGAGAGTCTAAACAGCTGTTAAAAACATCACAATAATCCACAAGTAATCCACACCATCAATTGAAGTCCTGAGATGTGAAAAGCTGTGTATTTGTAAGAAGACAAATCATAATTAATATGTTTTTAACTGTAAACCATCATTTCTGGTTAAAATATAAAAGTCCATAATCCATAATAATGCTTCCTTCAGTGAAAAAAAACATCCTCTATTTTTCTCTCACATCAATATCCACCAACATATGCTTGTAACCTGTGCATATTTCTCTTATGATTCTGAGAATTGCATGATATAAACTCACAATTGCGAGTTATAAAGTCAGAAATGCATGATATAAACTCATAATTGTGAGTTATAGTCAGAATTGCGAAATATAAACTCACATTTCTGACGTTTTTTCCTAGAATTGCGTGATATAAACTCAGAATTGCGAGTTATAAAGTCAGAAATGCATGATATAAACTCATAATTGTGAGTTGTAGTCAGAATTGTGAAATATAAACTCACAATTCTGACGTTTTTCCTCAGATTTGCGTGATATAAACTCAGAATTGTCAGTTATAAAGTCAGAAATGCATGATATAAACTCATAATTGTCAGTTATAAAGTCAGAAATGCATGATATAAACTCATAATTGTGAGTTGTAGTCAGAATTGCGAAATATAAACTCACAATTCTGACGTTTTTCCTCAGATTTGCGTGATATAAACTCATAATTGCGAGTTATAAAATCAGAAATGCATGATATAAACTCATAATTGTGAGTTGTAGTCAGAATTGTGAAATATAAACTCACAATTCTGACGTTTTTTCCTAGAATTGCGTGATATAAACTCACAATTGTCAGTTATAAAGTCAGAAATGCATGATATAAACTCATAATTGTGAGTTATAGTCAGAATTGGAAAATATAAACTCACAATTCTGACGTTTTTTCTTAGAATTGCGTGATATAAACTCACAATTGTGAGTTATAAAGTCAGAATTGAGAGATATAAACTCACAGTTCTGAAGTCTTTTCCTCAGAATCGCGTGATATAAATTCACAATTGCGAGTTATAAAATCAGAAATGCATGATATAAACTCACAATTGTCAGTTATAAAGTCAGAAATGCATGATATAAACTCATAATTGTGAGTTGTAGTCAGAATTGCGAAATATAAACTCACATTTCTGACGTTTTTTCCTAGAATTGCGTGACATAAACTCATAATTGTGAGTTGTAGTCAGAATTGCGAAATATAAACTCACAATTCTGACGTTATTCCTCAGATTTGCGTGATATAAACTCATAATTGCGAGTTATAAAATCAGAAATGCATGATATAAACTCACAATTGTGAGTTATAGTCAGAATTGGAAAATATAAACTCACAATTCTGACGTTTTTCCTCAGATTTGCGTGATATAAACTCATAATTGTGAGTTATAAAGTCAGAATTGAGAGATATAAACTCACAGTTCTGAAGTCTTTTCCTCAGAATCGCGTGATATAAATTCACAATTGCGAGTTATAAAATCAGAAATGCATGATATAAACTCACAATTGTCAGTTATAAAGTCAGAAATGCATGATATAAACTCATAATTGTGAGTTGTAGTCAGAATTGCGAAATATAAACTCACATTTCTGACGTTTTTTCCTAGAATTGCGTGACATAAACTCATAATTGTGAGTTGTAGTCAGAATTGCGAAATATAAACTCACAATTCTGACGTTATTCCTCAGATTTGCGTGATATAAACTCATAATTGCGAGTTATAAAATCAGAAATGCATGATATAAACTCACAATTGTGAGTTATAGTCAGAATTGGAAAATATAAACTCACAATTCTGACGTTTTTCCTCAGATTTGCGTGATATAAACTCATAATTGTGAGTTATAAAGTCAGAATTGAGAGATATAAACTGACAGTTCTGAAGTCTTTTCCTCAGAATTGCGTGATATAAATTCACAATTGCGAGTTATAAAATCAGAAATGCATGATATAAACTCATAATTGTGAGTTATAGTCAGAATTGCAAAATATAAATCACAATTCTGACGTTTTTTCTTAGAATTGCGTGATATAAACTCGCAATTGCGCGTTATAAAGTCAGAATTGAGAGATATAAACTCATAAGTGCGAGTTATAAAGTCAGAATTGTGAGATATAAACTGATATATAAAATTGCATTATATAAACTCACAATTGCAAGTTATGGCCAAAATACAAGTCCATAATCCATAATATCGCTTCCTTCAGTGAAAAAAAAAAAAAACAGCCTCTATTTTTCTCACATCAATATTCACCAACATATGCTTGTAATCTGTGCATATTTCTCTTCTGATTCAGATGAGACTACTTTATTACCGGAAAAAAAATATTATGGACAGAGGACTCGTAAATTAGCCAGAATCAATGGTTTCGAAGCTAAAAACATCTAAATTATGCATTTGTTTCTTACAAACACTCAGATTTTTACTTCTTAGGACATTATTTGATGTTCTGGAGTCATGTGGATTATTGTGATGTTTTTGTTTGGAATCTCATTCTGACGGCACCCATTCACTGCAGAGGATCTATTAGTGAGCAAATGATGTAATGCTACATTTCTCCAAATCTGTTCCCATGAGGAAACAAACTCATCAACATCTCGGATTGCCTGAGGGCAAGTAGTTTCAGTGAATTTTCTGAAGGATTTGTTTCATAAAAGCAATGAACAGCATTAAAAAGTAATCAAAAAAGCTATACCTGAAACTGGCATACGCATTTGATGTCACCGCCGTTGTTTTGGCAGATGCCATTGTAACGGCACGTGGTGGCGTCACACACACGCAGGTCGCTCTTCTTCTCTGACAGATCTGACAAGACAAAACAGAGACTGATTGAACACCAAACATTTACAAACTTGTTGATCTTGATCATATTGCAAGGTATAAAACCATTTTTACTTATATGCTTGTTTCTCTCAACTTTTCTCATGGAGCAAAAAACACGGAAGGCATTTTTACACCACAAAATGAACTAAAATCAATACTTTTTCCTGTCAGAATTGCATGGTAAATATATGTTTTATCTAACTTATTCAGGACTGGACTGCCAATGGTGGCCTCTCAAAATACAAGAAGTTCAGGTGGCCAACAAATGTGTTTAATGAGTCTAAATGTGGTTATGCTGTGTTAATGGGGGTCCATATGAGGGTCCATCCGTATACCATAAACGAACCTTCTGTATCTGGAACCAGGAAGTTAATTTAAAGTTAAAACTCTAGTCCAGGATCAGCTTCATCCACCCATTATCAAAGCTGTGAAACGCACTGATCTGAAATCAGACTGCGGCCTAGGAAGCAGCTGTACAGAGCATGTGTCCAACAGCTGTCAGCAGTCAACTGTCATTCATATTTTAGACCACTAGCTGTGAGTATGAAGCCTATTAACAAAAATTAAACAAGGCTGGGTCCTCCATCTGACACACAGCTGGGGCTGACAAACCTTTGAGACAGGGATCAAGAAATTGTTCACCCAAGAATGAAGCGCATGTCATTATTTATTTACTCTCATGTTGTTTTAAACCTATGGAAGCCCAATTCCGCCACTGAGTCAGAATTGTAAAATATATACTCACAATAATGACAATTTTTCTCAGAATTGCAAGATATAAAACACAATTCTGATGTTTTTTTTCTCAGAATTGTGTGATATAAACTGATCCTGACTTTTTTCCCTCCGAATTGTGTGATATAAATTCACAATATTTGAGTTATAGTCAGAATTGCAAGATATAAACTCAAATCTGACATTTTTTATTGGAATTGCATCTTATAAACTCCCAATTGCGAGTTATAAAGTCAGAATTGCGAGATATAAACTCACAAATTTGATGTTTTTCCTCAGAATTGTGTGATATAAACTCACAACTGCGAGTTATAAAGTCAGAATTGCAAAATATAAAACACAAAAACACAATTCTGAAGTTTTTTTCTCAGAATTGCATTATAAACTCAAAATCCTGACTTTTTTCTCTCAGAATTGTGTGATATAAATGTACAATTGCAAGTTATAGTCAGAATTGCAAGATATAAACTTAAATCTGACATTTTTTTCTCAGAATTGCAATGTATAAACTCACAATTCAGACTTTTTTAAGAATTGCATGGCAAACTCACAATTGTGTCTTATAAAGTCAGAATTACGAGATATAAACTCACAAATCTGACGTTTTTTATCAGAATTGCGTGATATAAACTTACAATTCTGACTTTTTTGAGGGATTGAGGGATATAAACTCAAAATTGCAAATTATAAAGCCAACTGCAAGAAAAAAACTCACAATTCTGACCTTTTCTCAGAAATGTGTGATATAAACTCACAATTGCGAGTTGTAAAGTCAAAATTGCGAGATATAAATTCAGAATTCAGACTTTTTTTCAAAAATGCGTGACAAACTTTTTTTCTTCTCAAAATTGATATATAAACTCAATTTGCAATTCTGACTTTTTCTCTCACAATTCTGACTTAACTCCCAATTGTGTTATAAAGTGTTATAAATTTGCGTGTTTACATTTTGCAGTTATAACTTTATATCTCACAACTGCAAGTTTACTTCTCGCGATTTTGAGAAAAAAGTCAGAATTGTGAGATAAAAAGTCGCAATTACCTTAATTTGAAAAAAAAAATTGTGCATAATAGTCAAGTGGTAGTAATATTACACTTTTTTTCTTAATTCACTGTTTTTAAATGAATGAAAACAAAGCACTTCAAAGCAAGCTAGGCGGCCTCTAATAACAATTCTCGCCATTATCCTCAGGATATGAATGAAGATTTCATATAAATTAAGAACAAAGCACCACAAAGCCATGCAAATAGAGGGCAGCGGGCGGCTGTAACCCTCGTGTAAATGCAGGCAGATGAGACGAGGCGCAAGACAGCCCGTTAATGAGGAGCAGACACTTAAAGCCACTACAGACGCTTCCTGGCATTCGGCCGAGGCGCGCTTGCATTTGGAAAACTGCTCGAATGCTGCGGCCACAGAATCCCGGCCAAGTGGTTTTGGAGGAATGAAGTGCTCCAGATCAAACCAATGCACAGACTTCAGACAAGAGAAGTTTGGAGGAGCAGCTTGAGAAGTTAATTAATAAGGCTGTTTAAATGAGATGAGAGGTTAATCTGTGGAGGTGTTAAAGTGCTGTGATAAATGATGTGTTGGGCCTGGCACCTGTGGGAATAGACCGACTGATAATAAGTACACTGTTAGAGCGAGCTGGATTTCACAGCATGAGTACAGTAATGCCTTTACAGTGTTCTTAAAGGGATAGTCTTACCCTAAATAGACAGCAACGCAACCGACACGTTCAAAAGGCCCAGAAATGCTCAGAAAACTCTTGAATTTCATCAAAAATATCTTAATTTGTGTTCTAAAGATGAACAAAGGTCTTACGGTTTGGAATGACATGAGGGTGAGGAAGTAATGACAGAATTTTCATTTTTGGGTGAACTATCCTTTTAAGTTTGTTGTGAAAAATGCCAACCGATAAGGCCGAACCTTCACATTAAGCCTCATTCAACTCCTAGTCCCGTCATGGGACGTTTCTTAAACGTCCCTCATCTGAACTGACCCTTTTCCAACTGCACATCTCCAAACAAACACAGAGCACAATGTGTGCGGGGCAGAAATGGGGCAGAGGGGAGACCCAGATCTCACACTGAGCAAAGATAATCAGAGCAGCCATGGAAATCAATGGTGTTTGAAAGATAAGGACATCAGTCCATTGCCTGTAGCCAAACAGCTCATCCGCTCAAGACCAGTCGATACTCATCTCCTCAGTGGGTCAATAGACCCCGCAAAGTGTCTCTTATTAAAAAGGAGGAAGCTGTGACGTTATATCTCAACTTTGGGCCCACATTCCCATTTAAAGGACGTTTAACTGCTAGTTGCTTTTCTCAGCAGCTCGTCAGCAGCTTATAACATTTTTCACACATTGAAGAAGTTCTTAAAGGAAGTCGTATAAATATGAGTCTAAGGGAGCTGTGCTGCTTTTGCCATGTTATGCAAATGAAACTTTAATGACCCTGGTAGACCAGCAACATGAACCAGTATGGAAATTCAAGCATGACTTTTCAGCAGGGATTTTTGTGGAGTCCAGGGCTGTGAATACAGACCCAGTTTAGGTTGTGGAAAAGTCAAGTTATAATACAACTTTACTTGTAATTATAGATGGCTTACATATACAGTTGAGGTCAAACGTTTACACTGTCAGAAAAAATGCGCAAAATTTGTACCTTCATGGGTATAACGGCTTGTCACTGGGGCAGTACCTTCAAGGGTACACCCGTTGTACCCTTTCACATGGGTACATATCTGTACCCTTGCAGTATGTACCTTACAAAGGCAAATATGTACCTCTGCTGACTAAATTGTACCATTTAGTGCTATAGTACCATAATGTACCTTTAAAAAAGGTGCAAATTCGTCTTTTTAAGGGTGCTGCCCCAGTGACAAGCCTTTTGTACATTATGGTGGCAAATCTGTACTACATACAACACATTAAAAAGGGCAGGATGCTGTTTCTCACATTTATTAAACATTCAAAACATTGCATTCTCACATTTTTCACAGGATGAATGTTTTAAGCTCAATCACAATGTCATAACAGGATGCATATTGCAAAATTTTACTTAAAAAAAAAAAAGTTAATTTTTATACACCTTAATGAATTTTTTTATTTAGTACTGACCTGGATAAGATATTTCACATAAAAGATGTTTACATATAGTCCACAAGAAAAAAATAATAGTAAAAAAAAAAAAATGTCCCTGTTTACATATGCTTGATTCTTAAGACCATGTTGTTACCTCAACGATCCACAGATTTGAAATCCATCTTTTAACATTGAGGACAACTGAGGCACTCATATGCAACTATTACAGAAGGTTCAAATGCCCACTGATGCTCCAGAAGGCAACACGATGCATTAAGAGCCGGGGGTGGAAACTTTTGAATTTGAAGATTTAAATTATTTAAATTATTTTGTCTTCTGGAAAATATGTAAGTATCTTCTATAGCTTCTAAAGGGCAGTACTAAATGAAAAAAATATGATATTTAGGCAAAATAAGAAAATGACCACATCTTCATTCTGTCCGAAAGTTTTCACTCCCCGGCTGTTAATGCATTGTTTTTCCTTCTGGAGCATCAGTGAGCGTTTGAACCTTCTGTAATAGTAGCATAGCCCTTCAGGTGTCCTCAGTGTGAAAAGATGGATCTCAAAATCATACAGTCATTGTTGGAAAGGTTTCAAATACACAAAAATGCGTAAAAAAAACAAAGAATCTGTGGGACCTGAAGGATTTTTCTGAAGAACAGCAAGCAGTTTAACTGTTCAGGGCAAACAAGGGACTCATGAACAAATATCACTTAACAAAAACACAGCTGTGGATCATTCAGGTAACAACACAGTATTAAGAATGAAGTGTATGTAAACTTTTGAACGGGGTCATTTTTATAAATTCAGCTATTATTTTCTCTTGTGGACTATATGTAAACATCTAAAAGTATAACAACTAGTTCCGTCTCACTTATACACAATTTTAACTAGCTACTCAAATTCAGCTTAAACGTGCGTTCGGAACAATAAAGTAACCCAATCTCTCAGAGCGTGCGCTCTAGGCTGTGCTGTAATTGTATAAATGTAAACTGCTGCGAGGGACGACAACATTATACGCTTTTTCTCCATTCTGTAGTGCCTCTTTGCCTCTGGCATATTAGGGACACACTCACAAAAAAAGACAATGCACATATTAAGAAGCGGAGGAAGACTGTTGGGTGATGGGTATAGCTAAAGGACAGAGACACTCAAGGCTACTTCAAAGAAGCAGAACGTATATCATAACCAGGAATGCATTGCACTTTTGGCTTGAGGGTTGTGGTGGTAAACATCCTAAAAAGAGTGGACGACTAGAGCTGTTGTTAATGAGTTCCAACCAGAATCCACTGCAGTGGACTTGTACTGTTATAATTAGATCAGTCAGGTCTTTGAGATCAAACAAGCCCTGATACGGATCTCTTAGTCTAATGTTGTGAGATCAAAGATTTGAAGGTATGAAGCTATCAGCCATTACTGTGAAGGAGTACAAGGTTTGTACAGTCCAGTGGTCAGGAACCAGCTTTGATCTGCAAGATGGTTTTAACATTAATTTAAAGTGATAAACTTGGTTTAACCTCAGTTTGGCAGTGAATTATTTGGAGAAATATATCTTTCACCGCAATCCCAACAAGTTATAGTCTTGTGGTAAAGAATACCACAACTATATATACAACCTATATACCAGAGGCATCAACTAGAGGTAGGAACCGGTTCTTCTGAAGTACGCAAGGAGAACTTTAACCATCAAAGTGATGGTGTAACTACAGACGTAGAAGGAAACAAAGGCCTACCAGCATGGTCCATTTGGCAGTGTCTGTGGGTGGGAGTAATTGTGGTTTACTGTGGGCTGGGCCTCTTTGAAGGCACCATCTGTGAAGGGCTTCCTTAAAATAATTGCCTCTTAATTATACGCCGGTGTGCAACTGACAGAATCCACAAGCATGACATCAGAGTTAAGCACTTTAGGACCAAAACACACCTTGACAGTATGACGCAAAGTGCTACATGTCAAAAACAAGGAATTATAAAGCTAAGTAGCCTAAAAGTTTAAATATGATCATTTGTTTTAAATGCTGATTTTTTTTTTGCCATATTAGCTTATTATACAACGACAAATCTAAGTAAAACATTGGTTTATATTTTTAAAACATTTGCTGAAGCATTCCGACCAGCTTCACACAGAAACACTGAAACGCTCAACCAATGGTGTGAGTTTGAGGGCGGAGCTATCTGTTTGTCTGACCAATGGCAGGAAGGCGAGTATATGGGAGGCCTGATTAAAAGCAAACATTAATTCTGTGACTCTACACTTAAAAAAAATAAAAATAAACGAGTTATTGCAGGGATGCCACCGAAAAATCATTTTCCTTAAGAACACTAAAAAAAGAGTTTAAAGAAAATTTTTATATTCTAAAGAACATTTTTCCACTTGTAAAGAACTTTTTGTACAAGTTAAAGTTTCTTTGAATGTTAAAGGTTCTTCATGCAACCACAGACGCCAATAAAGAACCTTTATTTAAAAGAGTGTAGAGGTGCAGAAAACACACATTACATCTTTAAACCAGCTACACAAAAAAATAACAACTTCAGCATCTTAAAAACAGAAGCCACCAAGGACTTTCTAATCCCAGCTTAATACATTTTTAATTTTTAATTACAATTTTAAAACAACTGTTGAAGCATGCCGACCAGCTTCACATAGCAACACTGGCTCAACCAATGGTGTGAGTTTGAAGGCGGGGCTATCTGTTTGTCAGACCAATAGCAGACGGTTGCCCTTTAAACCAGCTAAACAGTTAAAGAATGTTAACTTATATCCAATTAAACATTTTATACTTAAATTCTACTAAGCATAGCACAGTATTTTAGCACCTAATACAGAAAGTCACCAAGGATTTTCTAATTCCAGCTTAATATGCGAAAACAAACTACCAGTTTACATTTGTAAAACATTTGTTGAAGCATTCACTTCTACATAGCAACACTGGTTTAAACAATGGTGTGAGTTTGAAGGCAGGGCTATCTGTTTGTCTGACCAATGGCAGAAGGGGAGTTTTTGGCGAAATCTGATTGAAAACATTTTTTTTCTATGATTAGTACGCAGAAATGATTAATTTTACCCTTTAAACCAGCTAAACAGTTAAAGAATGTTAACTTATATCTGATTAAACTTTCTAATCCCAGTGTAATATGCAAAAACAAATCTAAGTAAACCACCAGTTAACATTTTTAAAACATTTGTTGAAGCATTCACTCCTTCATAGCAACACTAGCTCAGCCAATGGTGTGCGTTTGAGGGCTGTTTTTCTGACCAATGGCAGAAGGAGGAGTGTTTAGAGAAACCTGATTGAAAACAATCATTATTTGTGTGACTCTTTGGTGCGGAAATTAAATTTCGCCATTTAAACCTGCTAAACAGATAAAGAATGTTTACCTATATCTGCTTTTCAGATTAAATTCTACTCAGCATAGCACAATATTTCAGCGTATAAAAAGGAAGCCACCAAGCACTTTGTAATCCCAGCTAAATATGCAAAGACAAATCTAAGTAAAGTTTACATTTTTAAAACATTTGTTGAAGCATTCCAACCAGCTTAACATAGCAACACTCGCACAACCAATGGCGTGAGTTTGAAGGCGGGGCTATCTGTCTGACTAATAGCAGAAGGGGAGTGTTTGGAGAAACCTGATTGGAAACAATCATTTTTTTCTGTGATTAGTAAACAGAAATGATTAATTTTACCCTTTAAACCAGCTAAACAGTTAAGGAATGTTAACTTATATTTGCTTAAACATTTTCAGCTCAGATTCTACTCAGCATAGCACAAAATTTCAGGATCTAAAACAGAAAGTCACCAAGGACTTTCTAATCCCAAACCACCAGTTTACATTGGCATAGCAACATAGCAACACTAGCTCAACCAATGGTGTGAGTCTGAGGGCGGGGCTATCTGTTCTTCTGACCAATGGCAGAAAGAGGAGTGTTTGGGAAATCTTATTGAAAACAGTCATTATTTAAGTGACTTTATGGTGCAGAAATTACACATTTCGCACTTAAAATTGGTAACTTATATCTGCTTAAACACTTTCTGCTTAAATTCCACTAAGCATAGCACAATATTTCAGTGTCTAAAATGGAAGCCACCAAGCACTTTGTAATCCCTGCTCAATTTACAAAAAAATAATCTAAGTAAACCACCAGTTTACATTATTTAAAAAAATGTTGATGCATTCATTCCTACATAGCAACCGTGGCTCACCCAATGGTGTGAGTTTGAGGGCGGGCTATGCGTTTATCTGACCAATGGCAGAAGGGGTAAATAAAGGTCCAAAAGGTTTTTTTGCAAGGATTTTGGCCCCCAAAAGAACCTTCCTTAAGTTTTTATTTATTGTGATGAACATTTTAATAATCTAAAGAACCTGTGCCATGAAAAGATGCCATGGATGTTAAAGGTTCTTCAATAATGAACATTTATTTTTAAAAATGCAGTGGTGTAGAAATGACACATTCACCTTTTACACCTGCTAAACAGTTAACTACATAAAATCATTTTCAGCTTAAATTCTACTAAGCATAGCACAATACTCTGCCGTCTTAAACATAAAGCCACCAAGGACGGGCTAAAATAGCGTGACAACACGCAGGGTGAACATATTGCCTTAAATGGGTTCGCAAGCGCCCGCTGCATGCACACACATGCATTATGCAAAGCTTTGCAATACCGCTTCCCTCCGGTCGACCCCTCGCCCTGTCACGGTGGACGCCATTGATTTCAGACCTATGGGCTACGGGGAAGCTGTGCATAAAGCATCTCCCTCGCACTGGAGTGATTTAGAGGCCGTTTGTCTGTTCAATGGAAAGCCATTAAATTGACTGATGAGTATAAGAGTTGGGTTTTCATATCCAGCCTTGCTTTAGAACCCCGGCATCCTTGAAAACAAAACGGCGGTTGCATGTCAATTGATATTCTCTCGAATGCATGCGCTTTGTGTTGTGAGCGATGTGTGTTTCAAGAGCGGTCTGGAAATGGGCTGAAGACTACTTAAAGAAATCATTCTATGTAGCTTCAGCGCTTCTCCATTAATGAGTCCAGATCAGACAAAGATTGCAGCTCTGATTGGTAAGTGCACAGGATGTACTCAACAGTAAATGCTATTTAAAACACATTATCTAATGACATTATCTAAAATTCAAATGGCTTATTTAAAGAATAATAGATTAGATAGAGATTAGATACACTTAAGAGTGAACAAGTGAAGTTTCTGTTCTCTTGGTAAGATCAGAGATTGTGATGTGATTTTGGGTCACAGATGACTTTGACTTCTATGTATAAAAATATATAAATATACATTTATGTTAACATTTATTACAATAGTTATATAGTAAATGTTGCGCTAAAAATACTACATTTGTGACCCTGGACAACAAAACCAGTTATAAATGTATGAGTTTTGAATAAATAGGTTTTCAGTTTGAATTCTACTAAGCATAGCACTATATAACTGAGTAATTACTGAATAAATAAGCTTTCCATTGATGTATGGTTTGTTAGGACAATATTTTGCTGAGAAACAACTATTTGAAAATCTGGAATCTGAGGGTGAGAAAATTGCCTTTAAAGTTGTACAAATGAAATTCTTAGCAATGCATATTACTATTCAAAAATGACGTTTTCGGGTAGAACATTTCCAAAATATATTCATGGAACATAATCTTTACTTAATATCCTAATGATTTTTGGCATAAAAGAAAAATAGATCATTTTGACCCTTACAATGTATTGAGTTGTGCAAAAAAAAAGAAAAAAATTTTTTTTTTGAGAAAATGGCCTTTAAAGTTGTCCTAATGACGTTCTTAGCAATGCATATTACTATTCAAAAATTAAGTTTTGGGGTAGAAAATTTCCAAAATATGTTAATGGAACTTAATCTTTACTTAATATCCTTATGATTTTTGGTATAAAAGAAAAATGGATAATTTTGACCGATACAATGTATTGTTGGGTCATGCAAAAAAATCTAAATATTGAGAAAATCGTATTTAAAGTTGTTAAAATTAAGTTCTTATAGCAATGCATATTACTAATCAAAAATTACGTTTAGATATATTTTCGGTAGGAAATTCACAAAATATCTTTATGGAACATGATCTTTACTTAATATCCTAATGATTTTTGGCATAAAATTTAATTATAGACTCATGCAATGTATAATTTTGACCCATGCAAAGTATTGTTGGCTATTACTACAAATATACTCATGCTACTTTTGACTGGTTTTGTGGTCCAGGGTCACATTTTAGAAAAAATAAATATGAAACAATAACTAATCCAAATAAAATGCAACTGACAAACAAATTTGAAAGCACTTTCGGTGTCAATGAAACTACAGTATTTTGGTGCCAATTTAGGTATACTAATATTTGGCCCAATGTGTTAGGCTTGTAAAATGCTTTTATTTACACAAATTTTTCAGTTTTTCTATTCAGCTCATGCCAGGGTAATACTTATTAGGTCTAAACAGATCACAAAAATATTAGTATTTTTCACTCAAAAGGATATTTTGTACACTAAACAAACTTTGAAACTGTGTTGCATCACCAATTCTATTCCTGAGGCAAAACCACTCTTCTCAGGTATGTAATTTGATATTTATCTAAAATGTGAGGGTGAAATAATTGCATTCTAATTTATCATTTGCTGACAAGTAAAAGCAAGAAATGAAAGCAGAGATGCAAGCGTAAATATTGATCAACTGAAATCCAAGATCAAATTCCAGGAACTTCATCAATACAGAAATCACATCTGGGTTTTTAAATATATATACAAAACACACTAACATGACAATTAAACACACTTTTCTTAACGCCCACAACACTGACAACTTGCCAAAATACATCCTTCAATAAAAGAAACACCACTAATGCAACAGCCAAAAATAGCATGTCTAATAAATTAGTGACACTAAAAAGAAAGGTGCTTTTTCTCCTTGTGGTCAGTGCTATCCAACTGCTGAGGGCAATTCGGATGCCCCTGAGACTTGCTCCATTGTGTTCCTGCCTTTTACAAAACCAGCCCCGGCGCTTATGCAGGACAGCCACTGATTAAACCACTGGTGACTGGAGCTTTGAATCTGAAAACACTGGCGCACAATGGCCGCTATTGTCAGCTGCTTTTCCTCCTATTAATTCTAGGTGACAAAAAGGGTGTCAGGATTTAAAAAAGAAAGACAGCAAGAGGAAAAAAGCGCCCATCTGGAGAGTTTACATTATATATAATGACCCAAAAGACAGAGATGAGCTTTGTGTTAAAAGGTTACGTCTTAAACGGCTACTTTGTGAGTAAAAAGTCATCAGGTGAAAGCATACGAGTTGAGCCAACAGGCTTAAAATGTGCATTTACACTTAAAAATAAAGGTTGTTCAATGGCATCAATGGTTCTATGAAGAACCTTAAACATCCATGCAACATTTCAAATGTAGAAAAGGTTCTTTAGATTTTTCAAATGTTCTTCAAAAAGGTTCTTTGGGGAACCAAAAATTGTAATTAGCTAATGAAAAATCTAGGTTCCAAAAGGTTTTTTTTGCAGTGATGCCATAGAAGAACCATTTTTGGTTCCCCAAAGAACCTTTCAGTGAACAGTTGCTAAAAGAACCGTTTTGAAGAACATTTTAAACATCTAAAGAACCTTTTTTCAACTATAAAGAACCTTCTCTGCGTTTGAAAGGTTCCATGGATGTTGAAGGTTCTTCAAAGAACCATTGATGCCACCAAAGAAAGTGTATATTTGTAGCAATAGCCAAAAATACATTGTATGGGTCAAAATGATAAATGTTTCTTTTATGCCAGAAATCATTAGAATATAGTAAAGATCATGTTTCCATTAAGATCTTTTGTAAATGTCCAATCATCTCAAAACTTAATTTTTGATTAGTGATATGCATTGCTGAGAACTTCATTTGGACAATTTAAATGCAATTTTCTCAATATTTAGAATTCCAGATTTTCTAAATATTGTCCTATCATAACAAACCATACATCAATTGAAAGCTTATTTATTTAGTTTTCAGATGATGTATAAATCTAAAAAATAAAATAAAATTGACACTTATGACTGGTTTTGTGGTCCAGGTTCACAAATTGTTCTTCTATGGCATCACTGTAAAAACACCCTTTTGAACCCTTTATTTTTAAGCGCGTATATCCATCTAACTATAATAACAAACAAGTTAAAGCTTTAAACACTAACCTATACAACCCTAATAATCAACTACTTTGACAGGGAATAAACTCCTCTAATCTTTAAGACAATAACTTAGATACGGTTGAAATCTATTATTCAATCTACAGCACAAATAAGATCACAACACCTTTTCAAACAGGCCTCGAGCCTGAAAAGCCCCCCTTCAGTCGCCATACGGGACAGTATGGACAGCATGGCTCACTGTTGCCTTATTAAGACGCATGCATGTGGCTTAAAACATTATTATCCTTGCCAAAAAGGAATAACCATGCGCAAAGCATTAAAAACGCAGGAGTCTGATTTATAGAAAGCTCTTTACACAGCTGAGGAGAATTTTTAGTCACCCCTGATCTGATGAGAGTGATGTTATAGGGTGGGGTTCAGCTTCCCTTATATTGTCTCACCTGATCTGGTGCATGAAAAGATGGATGCTAGACTCGAGCCCATGCAAAATCGAGATAATATATGCACACCATGCAAAATTGCTCCATGCATCAGTTTATTTAGTTTCGTTTTAGCATCCTGCACTGCCTGCATCTCAACTCGTAAGCCTCCAGAGGCCATGCTTGAATCTCCATCTTCAACAATTGTGCAATATCTGCAACAAAGATAGGAAAGTGAGCATGCATTTCCATGCAACGTATGAAATTGCGAACGCATACCTAGGCAGCCTTTGCCTTTGCCGGTCGCACAGTCAGTGTTCTGCGGGTGGGATGACTGGACGGATCCGAGCGCTGGGCTGAGGATGACGGTCAGCAGGCAGAACACAGACAGTTCTGGTCGGGTCCACCTTACGAGCCCGGTGCCTAGTAACATGATGTATGTGTATCTCCTCTTTGACCTGTTAAATAAAGGCGCAGGGGAAAAGAAAAAGAGCAGCAAGCTGTGGAGGATGCGGATAAAATATCCTTTTTAAAACGTGTTTGTGTCCCAGGAAGGCCGACGGAGCCTTATGAGCATCACTCCGGTTAAAAACAACCCTGCATTTCGATCACAAGCACA
Source organism: Garra rufa (assembly GCF_049309525.1). NCBI lineage: Eukaryota > Metazoa > Chordata > Actinopteri > Cypriniformes > Cyprinidae > Garra > Garra rufa. The sequence continues at coordinate 31,821,758 of NC_133384.1, forward strand.
TTTGCGGGGATTCGCTGTTGAGCTGTCGGTCTGCCTTTGTGTGCATCTCTTGCGCGTCCGCTTTTCGCTAGCTGTGAGGAAAAGGCGACGCGTATCGATG
>NC_133384.1:31822357-31870296 GCF_049309525.1 Garra rufa
AGTGTTGAAAACAGTTTTGCTGCTTAATACGTACCTGCTGTATGTACAAATGAAGTGTATTTTCTCACCAAATTTCTTATCAGTCTCGTTTTAACCATTTAACTGTCACTCCTATTTTTGAACATAGACGTGAAAATGCACTCTAAAATTTATCTAAATGTATTTTTTTTTTTTTTTTATAATTCATGAATGAAAACATTTTGTAATGTGATTTTGATGTACATTTTCCATAGTAATGCAATGTCTGATTTTAAAATGTTTTTCAAGGGATGAATTTGGGAGATTTTGTGATTTAAGAATTTGTTACTTTTTATTCATCAAAGAATCCTGAAAAAAGTATCACAAGTACCAAAAAAAAATCTAAGCAGCACAACTGTTTTCAACATTGCTAATAAAAGTAATAAATCAGCATATTAGAATGATTTCTAATGAAACATGTGATACTGAAGACTGGAGTAATGGCTGATAAAATAATAATAAATTATATTATAAAATATATTAAAATAGAAATATATTATTTTAAACTGTAATAATATTTCACAATATTACTGTTTTTTCAGTATTTTTGATTAAATAAATGCAGCCTTGATGAGCGTAAGAGAATTCTTTAAAAAAAAATGTTTTACAGATTAATTCATATAGCTAGCATATGTAAATATTAACATTAATAATATTTTTGTGTTATTTGACTAATGAGTTATGTTTCAGATTATGGTTGAATGCTTTACAAATTACTCAGTCGGATTTTCTGAACATTTTCTGAAAACATCAGAAGTTAAATCTTTGGGTTTTGCATACTTTCCTCTTCATAAAAAAAAGCAAAATTTAAATAAGGAAAAAAGATTTTACCTATAAACTTTGTTAGTCTTTACCACAAAGTATTTTTGACCATATTTTAAGTGCTACTGTTTTACAAGGTTATGTTACTCAACTAGTTAATTACTTTTTAGATTGATTGCTTTACTTTAAGTTATTCAGTCAAGTGTTTCTTAACCAGAATAAGCTTCAAGCTCAAACATCAAAAGTAAAATCTTTGGATTAATAACTCATTTTGCATACCTGGTCATGGTGTAATTATATCAAACGGTTCTTTCTTTCAGCTCAAGGTCCTCAGATTCAGCCCGCACAGACAGTCACCCTGGTGCCGTCCACTTCTAGCCGCCTGGGCGGCTGGGCTGAAGAGGAAGAAGAGGAGCAGGGCGACGAAGAGGAGATAAACACCAACCCAATGCCGGATCAGACCAGCAGAGGGAGCAGCTGAAGTGCCTTCACCCTGTACAGTATGTTTCACCACATGAATTGCATTTCATTGATAGTTCAGTTTGGACTCCAACTAGTTGTCACTTCATATAAAGATCTAATCAGTGTTTCAATGCAAAATGACTCTTAACATCATCTCTCTTTCTGGTTTGCAGTTTTTGTTCATTTCTGGGAGTTGTGGCCTTACTTTAGTTTGAAATACCTTTGATCAAGCATGTTGGGACGCCACACCAAGCATGACGTTCAAGGAACCCGTCGGAGCCGTTCGCTTCTCTGGACGCACGTCTTCTGGTTCAGATGAACTGTGACGTAACGGACTGCAAGAGTATGTCTGCCACTTCCCCTCCCTCCTCACATCAATTACATTTACATTTGGGACTGCTGTGTGTTTTGGAGTGTGTTTTTGTTTTATGACACAACAGGATGACACTTGTTTTACAGTATTTATTTCCATTTCAGTTTCTTTCATGCAACGTTTGTTTCATTTGGGTTCAAGCAAGTTACGTTTTCCGCATCTCTGATTCTTTTGAAAGCGCTGCCTCGGTTTTGAAGGATGAAAACATCCTTTTATCGTAGTATTGCTAGTTTGACTTTGCGTTACAGCACCAGCGGGCAGAAAATATCACTGAATGTATAATCATACCAGTTGCCTCATAAGAAAGAAAAACATATTGTCACAGAATTATTAAAAATATGTTTTTGTTCCTTAAAAAAAAAATAATATATAGACTTAAGGGATAAGTTTTGCCTAAAGAAAAATGAAAAATGTAATTTAAATGAACAGTAATTCGCATTTGCAGAGGTTTTGACAAATATCAACAATAATCTCTCAGCCTGAGACGAAAAAAAAAGCTTAATTTAAACAAGAAGAAAACATTTTAGCAATAAAACCATCATGCTTTACCAAAAAAAGTGTTTGATTTGAAGGAGGACCGCATAAAAGAAATAAGCTAAAGTCTTATTTTTGTGGTTTGACTAAAAAGTAGGTGTCACGCTACGCGAATGCTAGTTTTAATCATATTTAAACATCTTTAGATGATCATTTGACTGCATTAAAGGATTTTTAATTGATGTGAAGGCTGAAAGAATGATTGCCTCTAACAAACTGAAGAGTACATGTGAAAAAAAACAAAACAAAAAAAAACAGATTAAATTAAAATGAAACTTTTTTTAAAAGTCAGACGTTAGTCCCAGTTCACAGACAATGAAATATTTTTTCTAGACTACTTGTTCAGCTTGTAAACAGCAGATTAGCACATTATTAACCACTAAAGAAGTTCAAATGAAACACTATTCGGGGTTAAAATCAGTTTGAAAGTGTCAGTGTCATGTTTTTGAGGTTGGTTTAGGATTTGTACTTTGTACTGACTGATAACTATGGAGGCCCTTTTCTGCCACTGAATAAAAAAATAAAAAAGGTAATCTTTTTATCTCCATATTCTGACTTCTTTTCTCAGAATTGTGATATAAACGCACAGTTGACTTTTTTCTCAGAACTGTAATATAAACTTGCATATCTGACCTTTTTTCTCCCAATTGCGAGACAAACTTGACGTTTTTACAGATTGCGACTTTTTTTTTTACTTGCAATTCTGACTTTTTTTCCTCAGAATTGTGATGTGAACTTGCAATTGTTATAAAGTCAAAATAAAATGACTTTATTGCATGTAGAAGAGATATAAACTTACAATTCTGACTTGTTCTCAGTATTACAAGTTTATATCTTACAATTGTGACTTTTTTACAAACTGGAATTTTTTTTTTTTTTTTTTTTTTTTTACAAATTGTGAGTTTATATCTCGCAATTCTGACTTTTTTTTCTCAGAACTGATATAAACTCGCATATCTGAATTTTTTTTTTCTCAGAATTGTGATGTAAACTCACAGTTGCGAGTTATAAAGTCATAATTGTTAGATATAAACTTGCATATCTGTTTTTTTTTCTCAGAGTTGCGATATAAACTCATAATTGCGTGTTATGAACTCGAAATAAATGACTTTATTTGTGGGTATTTTGTAAAAAAAAGTTGAAATTTGTTTAAAAAAAGTAAATTGTGAGATTTTTTTCATGTTGAAATGTTGAAATCTCGCAAAATGACTTTGACTTTTATAACATGCAATTGAGCATTTAGTCAGAATTGTGAGAGAAACTTCTCAGAATTGAGTTTATATCTTGCAATTGTGACTTTTTCCTCACCACTGTGATATAAACTCACATTTCGGAACTTTTTTGTGATATATTTGTGTGCTATAAAATCAGAATTTTGAGACACAAACTTGTGACTTTTTTACAAATTGCGACTTTACTCGCAATCCTGACATTTTATATCATATCTGACTTTTTCTCAGAATTGCGAGTATATATCTTGTAATTGACTTCTTCGCAATTGTGACTTTAAAACACGCAATTCAGAGTTAAGTCAGAATTATGAGAAACTCTCAGAATTTCGAGGTTACATCTCGCAATTGTGTTATGACAAATTGCGAGTTTACATCTTTTTAGTTTATAATTTATAGGTTTTTCTCAGAACTGATATAAACTCGCATATGTGACCTTTTTCTTCTCAGAATTGCGTGATATAAATGTGCAATTGTGTTAAAAAGTCGAAAAAAATACTTTATTGCATATTAAACTTACAATTGTCAATTTCAGTAATTCTGACTTTATAACATGCAATTAGTAGTTTTTTTCCTCAAGATTTTGAGTTTACATTTTACATATTTTTTTATTATTTTTTTTTACAAATTGCGAGTTTATATCTTGCAATTGACTTTTCCTCATGAACTGTGATATACACTTATATATGACCATTTTTTCTCAGAATTGCGTGCTATATAGTCAGAATTGCAAGACAAACTTGACTTTTTTTTTTTTTTTTTTTTTTTTTTTACAAATTGCAACTTTACTTGCAATTCTGACTCTTATCTCAGAATTGTGATGTAAACTCGCCATTTCAAGTTATAAAATCAGAATTGCAAGATAATTGCATAATATAAACAATCCTAACTTTTTTTTTTTAAATAATTGTAAGATATAAACTTTTCGCAATTCTGACTTTATAATATGCAGTTGGTTAAGTCAGAACTGTGAGATGTAAACTTGCAATCCTGAGAACATATCAGTCTTTTTCCCCCTTAAAACTGGACTTTATAACTCACAATTGCAGGTTTATATCTAACAATTCTGAGAAAAAAAGTCAGAATTGTGGGATAAAAAGTTGCAATAACCTTTTTTTTTTAATTCAGTGGTAAAAACAGGCTTCCATAGATAAGTCTCTTTCAGCATGTTGAATTTAATATTACACATCTGACAGATGATCTTTCAAGCCGTATCCCAGAATTCATCAGTTCAAGCAGTTAATGTCGTGCGTCCAAGTCCGTGTCGACCCAAAACTGAAGGGTTTGATTTCTGTGCGCTGCCTGCGGTAAGACTACAGTAAGTTTTCAAACGAGAATCTGCCGTTATCTAGAACAAAATAGTTTGAACTAATGTGCTCTCTTAAAGCACAGGAAAGGTTTGTCTGTAATATATCACAGGAGCCTAAGGGCTTTAGACAGTTTACACATGGTATATGACACTCTGGTCAGAGACATACCCATAATTCATGTGAAACGCTGAATTTCCTGTGGCCGGAGCGTGTCAGATGTTTTCAGAAATCATCTACTTGAAATACTGCAGTTAGAGAGTAGTATAAAGCGTAGTTAGTAAAGATAACGGCATTCATATCACACCCGCTGAAATACCTCCTTAAGACCGTGTATGTACAGTATTTATTTGTGTGGGACATTATCAAACGAAAGCGATCAGGATGGAGTTGCAGACTTGCGGTTTGCAGCGTTACAGGGTTTCTGGGCTTTTCCACACAAGACTGAACTGCGTAAGTGAAACGCATTGTTTTACAGCTTATCTTAATGTTCTGTTTAAACAGTCTGGGGTCGGACTGTGCCAGGTGCTATCTATATATATATGTATATTTAATTTGTTTCGATATTTATCTCTTTTTGTTGGATTTTGACTTTTGGTCTGATCAAAATAACACTATCCAAAAATAAACCACACCGAAACCTAAATTTGCTGTCTTGGTTTTTCTTTGCTAATCAGCCTTTATTGTTATATTGTCCGTTTTCATTTTAATTTTTTGATGTAATGTTGCAGCCATTTGTAAATTTTATGGGTCTGGCTTCCGCTCTCATCCACGTCCAGGTTTTTTAACTGTACAAAATAGCTGGTTCTGCTGCTTGATATTGCAAATTGGTGTCTTGCCATTTTTTTTTTTTTTGTATTATCTTAATTATGAACACACTGGTTTGTAGTGCAAACGGTTCAACGTTTACTAAGCGTTTTTATTTTCATTAACTCCATATAGCAGCTAATAAACCAGAAGTCTCGTCCATTAGATATAACAAGGACATATAAAGATATAACAATATACATATAAAGTCAGAATTGAGACAAACTTGCAACTTTTTTTTTTTTTTTTACAAATTGCAAGCTTATCTCACAATTCTGACTTTGTTTCTCAGAATTGCGAAACTTAAAATAGTTTTATAAAGAATTGTGAGAAACTTGTGACTTAAATTTCAAGTCACAAAGTCTGAATTGTGAGATATAAAAAAAAGTCATAATTCTGAGAAATTTAGTCAGAAATGCAAGATATAAACTCAAATTTTAAAAAAAAAAGTCAGAATTGCGAGATGTAAACGCGAAATTGTGAAAAAAAAGTCAGAATTGTGAGTTGACCTAATTTCTCAGAATTGTGACTATATCTCAAAATTGTCTCGTAATTCTGACTTTATAACAATCACTTGTTTATTTCATGCAATTCTGAGAAAAGTCAAATATGAGTTTATATCTCACAATTCTGACGTTCTAACTTGCAATTTTGAGTTTACATCATAATTCTGAGAAACAAAGTCAGAATTGCAAGATAGTCACAAAAAATTCAAGTTTCTTAAATTTTCGTGAGATATAAACATAATTGTGAGATATAAACAAGTCACAATTTTGAGAAAGTCAGAAATGCAATTTTATAAACAATTTGTTTATAAAAAGTTCGGGACATAAAACTTGAAATTGTGAGAAAAAGTCAGAATTGTGAGTTTATATTGTAACTTTATCTCAGAATTGCATAACTGTCTCGTAATTCTGACTTTATAACTTGCAATTTGTAAAATAAAAGAAACTCTCAATTGCTTGTCAGAAATGTGAGACAAATGTGACTTTTTTTTTTTTAAAACTTGCGTTTATCTTGCAATTCTGACTTTTTCTCAGAATTATGATGTAAACTCACAATTGTAAGTTATAAAGTCAGAAATGAGATCTAAATTGAATTGAAACTCGCATATCTGACTTTTTTACTATCAGAATTGCATGATACAAACTCAAAATTGCATGTTATAAAGTCAAGAGTGTGAGACAAACTTTCATTTCTAAGAAATAAACGTTCTACTCTGAACTCGCAATTCTGAGAAAATATAAGTATTTTTCCCCCAGTTTGCAGCGTTACAGGGTTTCTGGGCTTTTCCACACAAGACTGAACTGCGTAAGTCAAACACATTTATCTTAATGTTCTGTTTAAACAGTCTGGGGTCGGACTGTGCCAGGTGCTATCTATCTATATATATATATATGTATATTTAATTTGTTTCGATATTTATCTCTTTTTGTCAGATTTTGACTTTTGGTCTGATCAAAATAACGCTATCCAAAAATAAATCATACCGAAACCTGGATTTGCTGTCTTTATTATTTTATCAGTTTTCATAATTTTTTTTTTGTTGTTGTTGTAATTTTTCAGCTTCTGGGTCTGGTTTCTGGTCTCATTCACATCCAGCTCATTTTGCTGCTTAATATCGCAAATTGCTGTGTCTTACCATATTATTTTAATTAATTATCTTAATTATGAACACAGTGGTTTGTAGTGCAAACAGTTTCCACATAGCAGCTAATGAACAGGAAGTCTCACTTATTAGTTATGACTAGGACAATAAAACATCAATATATAAACAGACAAAAGCAACACTGACTCGCAGAGAATCAACAGACAGACAACATGTTAAGAGATGGTTAAATATATTGTTTATTATACTGGATCATTTACATGTCACAACTCTCGGTTTTAAAATTGTGATACCTGTACTAGAAATCCCATTGTAGTTTATATAAAACAATACAATAATACATTATAGCTGAAGTGCAGAAAACATGATGGAAGATGATATCTTGCCTTTTACCATATTGCAATGTACTGCAGTGAAGCTGAAGCATCCCAAAATGCATTCGGACACTCAACAATGTCACTGCGTAAGAAATAAATAGATTTTTCCAAGCCATTTTTCAACAGACCCCAAGGTATTTTTTTAGTTCGTCACACAAACAAGATCCATGAAGATATGAAATACCTTTCCTCTTCATTTTGCACAGTGCATCTATTGGTTTACCATTTAACACCTAACAGCTTCATTTTGTGAAATGTTTGGCTTTGAATGTGTGCTTGTGCTATATTTCTTTCAAATAAACGCCACTTGGTTTGATCATTTTTATCTAATGCAATGACATCCAGATTTTTTTTTAAAGAAACAGTTCACACAAAATTGACAATTTGCCTTCCAGGGTGTTTATTCACAGGAACAGATTTGCATTGTTTGTTTAACAGTGGATCCTTCTGCAGTGAATGAGTGCCGTCAGAATGAGAGTCCAAACAGCTGATGAAAACATCACAATAATCCCCACCACTCCAGTCCATCAGCTAAGGTTTTGTGAAGTGAAAAGCTGTATGTTTGTAAAACACAAATCCATCATGAAGATATTTTAACTTTAAACCATTGCTTAAGGCCAAAATACCAGCCCACGCTCTAAAATAATGCTTCCTACACTAAAAAATGTAATCTTGTGTTGTCCTCTTACATTAAAATGTACACACATACACATACAGTTGAACTCAAAAGTTTACAGAATCTGCAAATTGTTAATTATTTTATCAAAATAAGAGGGATCATACAAAATGCATGTTATTTTTTATTTAGTACTGACCTGAATAAGAGATTTCAAATAAAAGATGTTCATGTTTTCCAGAGTAAATAGTAAAATTTATAAAAATGACCCTGTTCAAAAGTTTACATACGCTTGATTCTTGATGCTCTTTTTTTTGCCTGCTGTTCTTTAGAAAAATCCTTTAGATAACACCAATTCTTTGGTTTTTCATCATTTTTGTGTTTTGTGAATGGGGATGTGTACATTTTTCAAATTTTGCCTAAATATTACATACATTTTTTTCATTTAGTACTGTCTTTCAGAAGTGACAGAAGATGTTTCTCAGAAGACAACATGAGTTGAATTTACTTTTTGAAAATTCAGCATTGAACCTTCTGTAATAGTTGTATAAGAGTCCCTCAGTTGTCCTCAGTGTGAAAAGATGGATCTTAAAATCAAACAGTCATTGTTGGAAAGGGTCCAAATACATAAAAATGCTGAAAAACCAAAGAATCTGTGGGACCTGAAGGATTTTTCTGAAGAACAGCAGACAGTTTAACTGTTCAGGGGCCTCATTTATAAAGACTTGCGTAGAAACCATCCATGATTTTATCTAAGAACTTTTCTGATTTGATCGTAAGAGCGATTCAGAGAAACGAACGTACCACGAAATCCATTCGTACGCCAGTCATTCTGTTATAAATCACAAATGATCGTGGAATTGTGTGCAGCTGAATGTTCCGCCGTCGAAACGCCGCTGCTTAATTAATTAACATTTAAAATGAGCTCATTCCTAAAGCAGAAACTCTGTGACAATGGCAAGTAAAAAGGAGCGCAAGAAATCAAATTATAGTGAGGCTGAACTATCTGCAATACCAGGCATTACCACAAGGAAACGGTCGTACGCCAAGCTGGAATCTGACGTGGAGATAAGTACTTTTCCACGTCAAAGACGGTTTTTATAAATCTGTACTTTGATGTGGATTTGATCGTACGAACACTCTAAGATCAAATCAGTGCGTAAGAAAGTTTTATAAATGAGGCCCCAGGACAAACAAGAAACCCATGAGCAACTATCACTAAACCAAAAAAATCATTCAGGTAACAACACAGTATTGAGAATCAAGTGTATGTAAACTTTTGAACGGGGTCATTTTTATAATTTCAATTATTATATGTAAACATCCTTTATGTGAATTATCTTATTCAGGTCAGTTCTAAATAAAAAAACAACATGCATTTTATATGATCCCTCTTATTTCGGTAAAATAATGAACATTTTGTAGCTTTTGACTTGCCTTGAGCATATTTCTCACCTGATTCAGACAGGCAAAATTTTCACTGGAGAAAGCTATATAATGGTTTAAAGTTTATCAGCTGTTTGGACTTAAGATGAGTACATTTTCAGCAAATTTGAATTTTGGGTGAACTATTCCTTTAAGAGTCCAGATACGTTTTGGTCTATATTTGAACATGTATATATGAGCAGGTCATGCAAGAAAAGAAAGGCACCTGTAACTTCTAGGTTGACCCCCAAAACATAAAAACAGTAATTTGAGCAAATGCATCAAGTTTTCAACTGTATCATCTAAAGTAATTAAATATTTCCTAGTGGATGTGGAACCGTGATCTATTTTAACGCTCATCATAATTAATATGAGAGTGTAACTTGTCAAGAGCTTCTCAGCGACTGATGATTTGATTTTCACGTCAACACATCGCATACAGTCTTTGCCACTTAAGGTAATGAATACGCTCCCGGAGGAGACTATCTGATGAATAGATTCACATGTGAAGCTTACACATAAAATGCATCATTCATAAATCTAAATAGTATTCAATAACACACCATCTCATCACGTCCTAGTGGATGGAAGTGGAAATAAATAGCATGATTGCTGGTAACTCAGGTTGTACCGAAAGCATCTGGTTCCTTCTGTTTACCTGACAGCTAATAATTAAGACTTGAAGGTAATATACGGTTTTCATTAACACATTATGCATATTATTGCACTTATATACACAAAATATGAACAGAGACAAACATTCTGAATGGTTACACATTTGTCGAATACTATCGCAGGGCTGAATTCAGTCAAACCGCGGTTAAAGCTCACACGATTATTGTACAAAAAAAGTGCCAAAATAGATTCAAACCTTGGCCAAACCGACTGTGTCTAGAACAATTTTTGTGCAATATTAAAATGCCTTCTTGTTCAGATTCGTTTAAGGCGGCTTGATCAAATTAGGCCCACAGTGTTCACACAGGATTCAGAAAAGCACAGAGGAAAAAATACTCTCTCGGATGAAGTACCGTCACAGTATTTGTACGCTTGAAATCGTCCGAAAAGGAAATGGCGTTTTCCACAATGTCAAACAAACAGCGGCTGTGATGTTAATAAAACCTGAGTTTTGTTTTGGAAGTGTTGCCTATTTGTACTTGATGATGATATATCGATTCTATTCAGGTGTTTTTTTTTTGTTTCGTTTTGTTGTTTTTTAACTATTAACATGTACATTTTCATGGACTTACACTTCTTTTGGAGTCTATCTGATATATATTTCACAGTTTTCCGTCAAATCCTAAACCGCCGGGATGCCGTGGCCTGCGTCATCAACAAGCGAACTCCTCGAAGTTGCCTATAGCCGGGTGACTAGGTAGCACGTTCGGCGCGAATCCGAGACTGTCCGAGTGACTCCGGAGTGTGTCGCATGTGCTCTGAAAGAGAGAAACGGAAGATTTCGGGAAGGGTGGGAGGGATACGGAAGATCAGATGAGGGGTTGAGATGAGTTCATGTCAACGGCACCCATTTATAACAATGGAAATCAGTGTTGGAGCGAAATAAACAAGGGGATGTGAGTAAAACAGAACGTCAATAATGAAGAATGCATGTCAGAGTGAATAAAAACGAAGGTAAATTCAATCATAAAGGTGTAGATGGAGGGGAGTGGGGAAGGAAGAAGTTTTCTTAGTTTCATTTCTACAGCTCTGGAAATCTACCGGCGAGTTTTGCAATCATAACTCAGCAGGATGCAGAGAAATAATTGGAGTGTCATTCCAGTGAACCTCGAGAGAGCGTTGTGCTCATTGTATGTAGACCTGTGATGACAGCACAAAGAGATGCATCTAGTGATGTTATTAGACACAGGTCTCATCACAATGAAGCAATAGAAGCCATTTTAGCCTTTCAGGCTCAAATTTTGATCAAACTGAATCGATCTCTGGATCTACCTTCCCTCTTGAATTTATAGTTATGTCACTGTTACATTGAATACATAAATATGAACGGTTAAGATAGTAATTTATTTGAATAATGCATTTTGTTATACGTTTCTTAAACAGGTTTTTGTGTAAAGCTCTATCTTGTGTAAAGTAATATCTTTAAGATATATTTTAAGGTATACAAAAAAAAAAAAAAAACTAAAAAAAAAAGTATACATACATACATAATAATTTTAACTAGTTTATCAGTGCGTAAAAGCAAGAAAAAATGTAAAAAGCTTGTATATTTGTATATTGCATATAAATAAAACAAAATAATAACATTAAAAAAATGACAGTTTTGTATACAAATAGGCTGCTTTTTTAATGTAATTATATTTTTTACTTTTATTTATTATTATTTTTTAAATTGTAGTTTATTTTTTTCTTGTATATATATATATATATATATTTGTCAAAACACAACATTATCAGTGTGTATATTTGTATACTGCATATAAATAAAGCAAAATAATAAAATTAAAAAATTAAATGCAGCTTGTACATGTGTTTGTAAAAGCAAGAACAATTATTAAATGTATATTAATTTATTTGAAATTATACGAGTACCTAATATCTATATTTTAAGGGGGGAAAATTACACAGGTAGTTTTATTTATACTATACAAATAAGCTGTTTTTGATTTAATTAAATTATATTTTTAAATTATTATTATTTTTTTTAAATTGTAGTCTTATATTTATATCTTGCATATACATATATAAAATAAATCAGTATTATATATATATCTGTTTTATTTTTAATTTTAACTAGTTAAGCAGTTTGTAAAAGTAACAAATACATACATAAACAATTCATTATCCCTGTATATTTTATATTGTGTATAAATAAAATAAAATAGTACAATAAAAAAATAAATGCAGCATGTATATTGGGTAAAACACTTGTATCTATGTATAGAAATGTGCATGTATCATGTGTAATGATTTTTGGTCTCAAGTTACCACATCATTTTAATGAGTTCTTCAGTTTGTAAAAGCAAAAAATTATATAAAACTACAATATAAACAAATGATAATAAATAAATGCATAAAATATATTTAAAATAAATTTAAAAAGGAGCTTATTTGTGTATAGTATAAAAAAATAAATAAAAATAGCTGTGTAATTTAATGTTTATCCAGGTGCTGAAGGATGAATTGAAATTATCTGTGAGAATTATTGGTGAGTTTTATCTGCAAGTGTTAACCCTGCCCCTGTGTTTCGACTGCTAAAAATAATTTGATAAAAAAGATAAAAACAACAGTTTCACAAAAAAAAAAAAAAAAACACAGCATCAGTAATTCTTCTGGCAAGTAGGCTTACTTTTCATATTTAATAAGCCAAGACTTGTAGACAGACTTATGAAAGGTATCGCTGGGTGAAAATAATTGCACTGTCTGAAATAAACCAATAAAGCTGCAGCTCTACGATGCTCATCTCCTTTTCACATAGCATTTCTTATATCATCCTGTAACATTGTTTTGTTTATCACTAAAATATTCAAATTAGTTCTTGGATCACAAAGTGACTCCACACAAATTTATTTCATGTGGGTGTGTTAAAGATTCATGCAATGATCTGGAACATTCTCTTACAACACGTCCTTTTCCATCACATTTCCTCCTTGTTTCATCATTCATCTGTCTAGCAGACATCATCAAGTCCTTTAAAATAGCAAAAGCTTCAACCAAATACACATTGTTTATTGAAATCTTGACCTTTCACTTAGACAAACCTTTCCATATGACATATAGCATGTTGCTCATATAATAATAACGCCCTGGTGTTTTTTATTTTAAGGCTGGGATGTGGTTTCAAACATTTTTGCTAATCATTTTTGTAGACCATATACACTACTGTTCAAAAGTTTGGAGTTGGTCAAATTTTGTTTTTGAAAGTCCCTTATGCTCACCAAGGCTGCATTTATTTAATTAAAAATACACTATAAAGTGTAAAATTGTGAAAAAATATTGCTATTTAAAATAACTAAATAAATATATTGCAAAATGTAATTTATTACTGTGATGCAAAGCGGAATCATTACTTCAGTCTTCAGTATTACATGATGCTTCAGAAATCATTCTAATATGCCGATTTGCTGTTCAAGAACATTTCTGATTATTATCGATGTTGGAAGCAGTTGTGCTGCTTAATATTTTTGTGGAAACTTGATTGAAACAAATTGAAATTGGTCAAATAGGCATCGGGCAAAAAAAGGTTATATTTACAGTCAAGCCTGAAATTATTCATACCCCTAGCAAATTCTGACTTAAAGTTACTTTTATTCAGCCAGCAAGTTTTTTTTTTGTTTTTTTACCGGAAATGACAGAAGCTTCTCCTAAAAGATCAGGGTGATGGCAAAGACACCCTCCAACCTGAAAGAGTTGGAGCTCATCGCTAAAGATGAATGGGCAAAAATACCAGTGGAGACATGCAAAAAGCTGGTCAGCAATTATAGGAAGCGTTTGATTGCTGTAATAGCCAATAAAGGCTTTTCTATTGATTATTGAGAAGGGTATGAATAATTTTGGACATGCCACTTTTTGTTCAAATGTAAATAAAAGATGAGTAATGTTTTTTCCACAATGATGCCTCTTGTACATCGTCTTATTTTCTTTTGGGAGAAGCCTGTGTCATTTCCAGTCAAAAAAAAAAACTTGCTGGTTGAATAAAAGTAACTAAGTCAGAATTTGCCAGGGGTATGAATAATTTCAGGCTTGACTGTATATTTTACTTACTTTTTATTTATATTTCTTATATATGTAATTTACTGACCCCAAACTTTTAAACAGTAGTGTAATTAAGATACAAAAATGATATATTTGATAATAAAACAACAACATTTTGGGGGAAAATCAAACAAAACATGTTGGGAGGAAAACAGAAAGAAGAAAAACTGAGAATAAAAGCAAAAGAAAGCTACAGGTGTCATTTTACCTGAACTTCTGCAAAACATCATCTCCATCTTGAAAGCTACAGGGTTTTGAAAAAGTGATCTTAGAATGCGTAGCAATGACATTTGTGCACGTCTAGAACTACTGACATTAAATGTCACGAAGGGAAAAGACTCTAAATGGCGTGAAAAATGCAAGGAATTTTTTTTTTTTTTACAGAAGGACACAATGAAATGCTTCTGCAAGATTATTAATGGCAGCGCTACCTGGGGACATGGTTAGGCGTGACACCAGGGCTGGTGGGATTCTCGGGGAAATCCTGGAATAAACATGATGGAAAGAGATGAAGATGACCAAACCCAGGCTCAGGCCAATTCACTTCCAATTTATTGTATTGTAAATATGAAACTCGTTAAATAATTCCATTCAATAAATATACAGTGGTGGCCAAAATTATTAGAACACTAGTATTTTCACCAGCTAAAAAATGGTTTTAAGTGAGTTATTTTATCTGTTGCTGTAGTGTGTCAGTAGGAAATATCAGTTTACATTTTCAAACATTCATTTTGATATTAATTGTAAAAATCCAGTGCTCCACACAGAGATCTGATCTCATCATCATCATCATCATCATCATCATCATCATCATCATCATCATCATCCAGTCTGTCTGGAATGACATGTAGAAACAGAACAAACTTAGACAGACTAAATCCAGAAGAAGTGTGGCAATGTCTCCAAGATGCTTCAAGGGACCGACCTGCAAAGCTACACTACTGTTAAAAGTTTTTAGCCACAGGTGTAAAAATGCTATAAAAAGAGGACGCTCATTTAACGCAATCGTTTTTCAGGTAGTTTTGCAGGTAGGTCTCTTAAAGCATCTAAGAGATTCTTCTGGATTTAGTCTGTCTCAGTTTGTTCTGTTTCTTCATGTCATTCCAGACAGACTGGATGATGATGATGATGATGATGATGATGATGAAATCAGATGTCTATGTGGAGCACTGGTTGTTGTCAGACTCCTTGTGCAATCAAAAATCTCACTGGATTTTACAATTAATGTCGAAATGAATGTTTGGAAATGTACACTGATATTTCCTACTGACACACTACAGCAAAAGATAGAAATAACTGATTTAAAACCATTTTTGAAGCTAATGTTTTAATAATTTTGGCCACCACTGAATTTAAACATATTTACTAACTAAATATATGTAAACATATGCAATTTTATTCATAGTAAATATATATATATAAATATATTCAAATTTATTTGTTTTGAAAATGAATTGACCTTCACCAGATTTATGACAAAATAATACCATGCTGAAAAAGCAATGGTCCAACTGCTTAAAATCACGTTGTTTCTCAAAAATATCCATTTTAGGTATATTGCTGTATTTAAAGTTTTATTTTAATGGATGCTAATAACTTCAAAACATAATAAAAAGCAATAAAACACCACTGAACTATGATTTAAAAATCATGTGCATGTGTAAATATTTTGATTATGTTAATTCTGAAATATGTACAGTCTTCAGTGTTTGCTAATCATTTAGTGCGATGTGAGCTTGTCAGTGTATCTTAAAGGGATAGTTCACTCAAAAAATGACAATTCTGTCATTAATTACTCACCCTGATGTCAGTCCAAAACCGTTGGAGCTTTGCTCATCTTCAGAACACAAATTAAGATATTTTTGATGAAATCTGTGAGCTTTCAGACCCATAGACAGCAATGCAACTGACACGTTCAAGACCCAGAAAGGTAGCAAAGACATTGTTCAAATAGTCCATGTGACATCAGTGGTTCAACCTTAATTTTACAAAGCTATGAGAATACTTTATGTTAAAAAAAAAAAAAAAATGAAAAAATACTGCCTTTATTCAACAATTTTTTGCTCTTTTGTGTCAGTAAAATTGATCCTAGTTCACTGTCTGTACATTCTGGTTCAAATAAGTAAGGCTAGGCAAAAAATTGCAAGTTATCCTCTCTGTCAAAATCTTCAGACATGTTTATGAAGACTGTTTTACGTTTTCAGTGTGTTGGACATGGAAGAAAAAAAATAGTTAAATAAAGTCATTATTTTAGTGTTCTTAAGTACAAAAAGTATTCTCCTAGCTTCATAACATTACGGTTAAACCACTGATGTCACATGGAATATTTTATCAATGTCCCTACTACCTTTCTGGGCCTTGAACGTGTCAGTTGCATTGCTGTCTATGGGTCAGAAAGCTCTCGGATTTCATCAAAAATATCTTAATTTGTGTTCTGAAGATGAGCAAAGCTCCAACGTTTTGGAATGACATGAGGGTGAGTAATTAATGACAGAATTGTCATTTTTTGGTGTTTAATGTTTGATCAGTGATATCCTAGTGCATGCTGGGAAGGGGAAAATGATGGCTTTTTGTGTCTGCTATGGTATGATATGGTAGAATAATGGTGAATAATGCTGATGTTGTGGCACAGTGTTTAAGTGTCCTGCCATATTAGTATTTGCTCATATAAAAATGCACATTTGGTCATCATTTACTCAGCTTCTGCAACAACTCTTTATCATACAAGTTCAACACAGCTGTCGAGTTTCAAAAACAACCTAAAATCACCAAAAAAAGAGTCCTTCTGAAGTCACTGTAGTAGTCCTTCTAGGTGAATTTCTATTCTTTATAAGAGCTTGAATGACAGCCTCTGATTACATGCTTTCGCTTTACGCAAAAGAACACAGAACATCTTCTTTTGTGTTCCATGGAAGGAATAAAGAAAATCAAACAGGTTAAGAATGACATGAGGATGAGTAAATGATGACATTTTTAATGGCTTCTTGGATGAAATTTCATCCTGTCGTGGAAAGAAATTTCATTTCTTCAGTGTTATAAGCCAGGTGGTGGAAAAGCAATTTTGAAACCAGAATGTTCTTGGTGCTCAAGAACATAACTAACTAAATAAAATATTTTGAAGTAAATAAATAAAATGGGAACTTCTACTGAACTACTGAGCTAAATAAATATTAGAAATACTTTATGTATGAGCTGTTGGCGCACATCTCGATCCAATTCCTCATTTCTCATCCCTAATTTTCTATCTACACTCCACTTTTTTAGATAAAATCAATGTAAAAAATAAAATCAAGTAATGAATATAACCAATGTATATACACTACCAATCAAAAGTTTTTGAACAGTAAGATTTTTTTTAAGAAATTATTTCTGTTCACCAAGCCTGCATTTATTAGATCCAAAGTGCAGCAAAAACAGTAAAAATTAGAAATATTTTTACTCTTTAAAATAACTGCTTTCTATTTGAATATATTTTAAAAATGCAATTTATTCCCGTGATCAAAGCTTAATTTTCAGCATCATTACTCAAGTCTTCAGTGTCACATGATCCTTCAGAAATCATTCTAATATGCAGATTTTCTGCTCAAGAAACATTTATTACCATCATTATCGATATTTAAAACAGTTGAGTACTTTTTTCAGGATTCTTTAATAAATAGAAAGATCCAATGATCAGCATTTATCTGACAAAAAGCTTCTGTAATATTATTTACTATACCATTTAAAAGTTTGGAGTCAGTATATAAATTTATTTTATTTTATTTTTTTGTGTGTGTGTGAAAATTATACTTTTGTTTAGCAAGGATGATTTAAATTGATCAAAATTGATGATAAAGACATTTATAATGATATAAAAGATTTCTATAAAATGCTGTTCTTCTGAACTTTCTATTCAAAGAAACCTGAAAACAATAATAATAATAATTTTTTTGAGCAGCAAATCAGAATATTACAATGATTTCTGAAGGACCATGTGACACTTAGTATTGATGCTAAAAATTCAGCTTTGAAATCACATGAAATTATATTTTACAATATATTCAAATAGAATTCAATTATTTTAAATAGTAAAAATATTTTTTAACATTTAACTGTTTTGCTGTACTTTGGATCAAATAAATGCAGGCTTGGTAAGCAGAAAAGACTTAAAAAATCTTAAAAAAATTTCTGACAGGTAGTGTATAAAACTTCTTTTCTGGGCTTGCAAATATTAATTAGGTGACATGAGTTTCACTCAGAAGTCCTAATTGATTTAATGAAGAGCACAGATCATCTGCAAATCGGACACAAGGTTTGTCACAAGCGAAGGGTGATAAACATGCTTAACATTTCTACAACTTCCTATTTCTGCTTTTGATATTTGTCCTTATCTCAAACATAAGCCGATGTCTTTTGTGGAAAGGCCATCTTCATCAATCATTTCCCAGAATTTGAGCGAAAGACAAAAGGCAAGTAGTGCATGCAGCATTCAAGAGAATAATCCAAACGAACAGAAATGCTAAAAATATCAACAAAATAACAATTTTGGGACATGCAGAGCAACACAGAAAGCACAATTACCAGATTGTCACTAGCGCTCCGATGTGGCCGTCTCTTGCGTAGAAAATGTCCCAACACTTTGTCCTTAAAAACCTGCAAAATGGTGCGACGTTTATAAAATATACTGTCAGAAATTGATTTGTAACCATTCGAACATTATAGCAAAAGAAAATGACAAATTAGACAAGCAAGAATGCAACAGACCTCGTACAAATAATCGAATATCTCCAATATTGTCAAGACACTGGCTCCTATAAATAGACCCATCTGACCACCGATATCACCTGAAAGATTATAAAAAATATTATAAAAAAAAAAAAGAATTATTAAAGCAGAAGACAACTCTATTTTCCATATTCTATACAATAAAATAATATAAAAATACAATAAAACAAAATAAAATAAATTGTAATAAAAATAAAATAACTGTAAAACTGCTAATAACCTGTTAATTAAACTAAAATAGAACAGAATAAAATAAAATAAAATACTGTAGGTGTGAGTAAGCAAGCGTGTGGAAAGATACAAATAAAATAAAATAATATAGAAAATATGTTTCAATTTCTAATAATAATAAAAAATACAAATGAAACAATCATTTTCCAGCCTGTTAAATAAAATAAAATAGAACTGAATAAAATAAAATACAGTAGGTGTAAGTAAGCCCGTTTGTGGAAAGAAAAATTAAAATAAATAAAAATTAAATTAAATTTTTTTTTGCTAATAACCTGTTAAATAGAATAAATTAGAATAGAATAAAATACTGTATGAATAAGCAAGCATGTGGAGAGAAAATAAATAAATAAATAAAATAAAATAAAATAATATACAATTATTTTTTTAGGTGTGAATAAGCGAATTTGTGGAGAGATAAAATAAAATAAAATAAAATAAAATAAAACAAGATAAAATAAAATTAAAATTTGTAAGTGTGAATAAGCAAGCATGAGGACTGTTTTTTAAAAATAAAAATACAAAAAAAAATTATAAAAAAAGAACTATTAAAGCAGAAGACAACTCTCAATTTTCCATATTCCATAGGTGTAACCTATACAATAAAATAAAAAAATACAATAAAACAAAATAAAATAAAATATTCGTAAAACTGCTAATAACCTGCTAATTAAAATAAAATAGAACAAAATAAAATACTGTAGGTGTGAGTAAGCAAGCATGTGGAAAGATAAAATAAAATAAAATAATAAAAAATAAATAAATAAATAATATAGAAAACATTTTTCAATTGCTCATAACCTATAAAATAAAATAAAATAAAATACAGTAGGTGTAAGTAAGCACGTTTGTGGAAAGAAAAATTAAATTCAATTAAAATTAAATAAAATTAATTGCTAATTACCTGTTAAATAGAATAAATCAGAATAGAATAAAATACAGTATGAGTAAGCAAGCATGTGGAGAAAAAAAATACAATAAAATAATATCAAATCATTTTTTTTAGGTGTGAATAAGCAAATGTGTGTAGAGATAAAATAAAATAAAATAATTTGCAAGTGTGAATAAGCAAGCATGAGGACTGTTTTTTATAAATAATAATACAAAGAAATATTATAAAAAAAGAATTTTTAAAACAGAAGACAACTCTATTTTCCATATGGTGTAGCTTTTGTGAATTTTCTGTGCACTTACCCAGTAATCCAGCCACTTCATATGCTTTCTTTTGTTCAATTTTCTCATAATTCAGAGCCTCAAAAAAGATATCCAGCACCAATATGTTATCCCTGTAAGATTAAACACAATGAATGGCTGTTCAGATAAACTTTAATAACAAATACAGAAATCGCATCAACTTAAATGTGAATTTAAACTCACGAGATATACTGCTCTGTTTTGTTGAATTTCTTGGCGAGATATTTCGCAGAAGCCTTGCTGGGTATTTTCACCATGGACAGCTCTTTACCGTATCGAGTCATGTTGCACGGCGTTTCGCAGACGCAGTAGTCATTGTCCTTCTCCACCAGGAAATCTGCCAATTTTTGTTGTTTTTATTGTTATTATTATTATTATTTCAAAGACAGTTAGCCTAAGCACTATTTAAATTATTCATATAAAATCATGAAAGTAGTGAAAGAAATGCATAGTATTATGAAAATACACAAATCACTCCTTATGGCCTCCTACCTAAAGCTGGATCAGCACAGTCTTTGTACTGTTCAGGTGTGCAGACTGTAGACGTGCCTGTGATAGAAAAAGAAAGGCAAAATATTGTTAAAATTTCTGATAACATGTAAAGAAAAGTAAAGTCAAATAAAAAGACATTTTTCCAATTGCTAATAAAATAAAATACAATAAAACATACAAAATAAAACAATTATTTGTCCACAAAACTGCTCAAATAATTACATTAAATACAACTGAGAATTAAATATTGTAGATGTGAATGTCAATAAGAAAATGTGTGGATATTTTATAACAAAATAAATAATAAAATAAAATGTGTGGAGAGAATTTTTTTCCCAATTGCTAATAAAATACTGATAGGTGTGAGTAAGCAAGCATGTAGGGAGAAAACAAAATAATATAAAAAAAATGAAAATAAATACACAAATAAATAAATAAAAATAAAACAAATCAAAACTAAACTAAACTCCACGTCCAAAAACTGCTGAATGAAAAATACAATTGAGAATAAAATAATGCAGGTGTGAAAAAGAAAATGTGTAGAGAGATTTAATAAAAGAAAGAAAGAAAATTAATTACAGATCAATTAAAATAAAATAAATACAGTGACTAAATAAAATGACTTAAAATGAGTAAACCGATAATAAAAATTGTGTGGAGAGAAAATAAAATAAAAATAAATATCCAATTCCAATTGTTAAGAACTTGTTTAAAATACTGATAGGTGTAAGGAAAATATTGAAAAATGTAAATATAAAATATTGTAGGTGTAAATAATAATAAATCTGCAAGTGTGAATAAGCAAGCATGTGGAAATAAAATAAAAAATAAAATAAAAAAAATGATTAAAATAACATAAAAATCTGTAGGTGTGATTAAGCAAGTGTGTGGAGAGAAAATAAAAAGAAAATCTATAAATAAAGTAAAAAAAAAAAGATTAAAATAACAGAATTAACTCTGAAAGTGTGAATGAAAAAAACTGAATAAGCAAGCATGTGGAGACAAAATAAGATGAATATTTTTCCAGTTGCTAATAACTGATGTGTGTAAAAACTGATATGAGTAAAATACTGATAATAACAGATAATAAAAATCGGTAAGTGTGAATAAGCAAGCATGTGGAGACAAAAATAAAATAGAACAAAACAAAAAACTCCACGTGTGGAGATAAATAAAAACAGATAATAGGACTGAGGACTGTTTTTATAAATAATAATACAAAAAAAAGTTCTTCACAATCTGCACATTCAAAATGTATCAAAGAAAATTCAAATATGGGCACTGAAATGAAATGTCCATGCGGTATTTTTGCAATATATTTAAATGCTACAAAGCAGTAAAGTTGTGGTCTGTCTGTTAAATGGTGTGTCATCTCCACACCTGGCATGTGCACCATCCTGCAGTTGCAGTTTTCGAGCAGATATCGGGTCTCACAATCGATGCGACAGGCCGTGATGCTGTACGTGGAGAAGTATTCAGAGTCCATGGGTTCAGATCTGCAGTCGCCCCACGGCGGAGGAAGATACTGGAGCTAGAACATAAACTTTTATTCAATGCTGGCAGGATAAAGCTGTTCAATAACAAATCAAAACGCACTAAGCCGAGCCAAAGAGCACAGCAATCAAAGGACTGAGAGCAGAGGACATCAGCTGAATATAATAAAACCCACACTGCAATCAGCAACGTTTCACAGCCTAGAAAAGCATGTGTGTTTTTTGAATGCAAGATTTCACAAAAAGGAAATCAGTGAAACCTCAAGAAAACCAGAGAGGCTGCTAAGCCAGGATTGGTCAGTCTCATTTTTAAGGCGGGGCTTAGTAACAGCTCACTTACTGGAAGCAACAGCGCTGCTCATTTCTTAAGTCATTAAAATTATATTATGCTCTTCTTATTAAATTTAAGAGCCTTTTAATAAGAATCGTATAAAAACATAATTGGATTTTATATCATTTTGCATATCTAATGGCACCAGTAGGGAAGATAATCCTCCCATTAAATTAAGGCACTTTTTGAAGTCGACTGCAAAAAGCATCATATAATAGAGTTTATGATGGATTCCGAGTGCTTTGAAGTTTAAAATGAGGAAGAGGTACAGAATGTGGGTCAGTGCATTGAAAGCAAGATTAGGAGTGTGTGCGGTTGACTTTAGCACTTGATTATTTCAGCTAATTGATCTATTGCTATGAGCCGATGAATGAAGACGTATTGATCTTGGCCGTGAGAGCCGCTTTTGCCTTTGATCCACTGGAGCCTGTAAACGAGCGCTTTTCTCTGACCTCCTGCCAATTAGTGCTCCCTAGAAACAGAATTAGATACTCATGAGGAGTCACATGACTTTATTGCGCACAACTGTGCATAAAAATAAACACTGCTTGCCTGGCTCTGATCAACTCAGTTACAGAAACACTGTGGAGGACTCGGAGCACAGTTACAAATTAAATATAAATAAATCAGTTTAATAATTCTAAACTAAATTGGAAATAAATAAATAATTTTGTTCAATGCACAAATCAATAAAGAAATTTTCACATATTTAAGCAAAATACACAATATTTGTTTATAAACATTGTTTTAAAAACATTAAAATGTAACTTAATAAAAATGAAATAATTTAAGTAACTTGTAATTCACACACAATAAGTCACAAATTAATAAACAGTTAAACAATTTCCCCCCCACATATTTAAGTATTTAAACTAGATATATTATATTGTTTATCAAAAAATAGAATAATATAATTAATTTGTTTTAAATGTAACTGAATGAAATGTAACCACTTTAAATATGCCTTTGTCAGTGTAAATATTTATTTAAAATGTACCTTTATAAAACAATGAATTGCACCTTTCAATTCACAGATAATTATAGAAATAAAAAAATAACATTTTAAACGCACAAATTTATTTTACATTTGTTTTACAATGCATTTAAATAAAATAAATATTTTGAAATATTTAGAAACTAAAAAAATGTATTTAAATAAGTATTAAAATAAGATAAATGACTAGTGTTTAACTAAAAAAGACATTTAAAAGTTTATTTAATGTGCTCTAAAATGAATCTGTTTATTTTTTGGTTTAAAATATAACTTAAATTATTATTATTAAACTATTAAATTATTTTAAAAGCACCCTGTAATTAACAAAAATACCTAGAACTAAATACATCACTTTTTAAATGCACAAACTACCAGAAATATGTAAAAGTTTTTTAAAAGAAATATGATAAAATCTTTTTAAATAACATAACTTTAAAAAAAGTGTTTCAATAAGTACTTAAATAAGAAGATTATTTAACTAAAAAAAGACATTTAAAACTGTTGTAATTTTAAAAAACTTTTAAATGTCTGATTATTTTTTCAATGTAAACTTTTATTTAAAATATAACCATACATTATACAACCATAATTAATATTTTTTTCATGCACCTTGTAATTAACAAAAAAAATAAACTCACTTTTTGAATGCACAAATTAACAGAAATGTAACTTAATATAACTTAATCAATAAATAATAAAAATAATTAAATATAAGTTTACCTTGTAATTGCACAAATTAACAGAAATTAAAAAAACTTTTTGTATATTTGTTTTAGAATGTTTTTAAATAAGATTAAAATATTCTTAAATATAACTAAACTAAAATGTGTTTAAATAAATATTTAAATACGAAAAATGTTCAAACGTTTTGTTTTAAAATGTAGTTGAACAAAATTAAACAACTCTAAATATGCCTATTTATTTTTTTATTTAAATATTTGTTTATTTAAAATATAATTTAAGAAATTAATGAATTATTTTTAAATGCACAAAAATTTTTGCATATTTATTTCAAAATATTTTTAATTAGGTTAAAATCTTTTTAAATAAGATAAATATCTAACTAAAATGTTTAGATAAGAACTTAAATGACTTGTGTTTAACTAAAAAAGACATTTTAAACGGTTTATTTAATGTGTTTTAAAATGTAGTAAAATAAAATTAAACATTTGTTTATTTAAAATATAACTTAATAAATTATTAAATAATTTCAAAAGAATAAATCACTTTTTAAGTGCACAAATTAACAGATATAAACATGTTTGCATATTTCTTTTAAAATTAGTTTTTAAATTCTTTTTAAATCATTTTAAAACTATTAATTATTTAAAAAAGATTTTAAAATCTTTTTAAAAAAGATAAATGAATATTAAGTAAAACATAGACATTTAAAACTGCTTATTTTGCATTTCAAAATGTTGTTGAATGAAATGGCATCCTAAATGTCTACTTTTTAAAAACACATCTAAATAAAATAAGGAAATAATAAATACGTTTTTTAATGCACCTAATTACATAACGCATTTCAGATCAGTGTTGTTTTTGACAACCATCTTAGATTTAGTCTTAGTCTTAGTCTTTTGGACTAAAATGCTTCTTAGTTTTAGTCAAATTTTAGTCACTTCTATATGTGATAGTTTTAGTCCAATTTTAGTAGACGAAAAGTCAGAAAGGTTTTAGTCTAGTTTTAGTCGACGAAAAGTCAAAAAGGTTTTAGTCTAGTTTTAGTCAAAAAAAGGGGAAAAAGTAGTCTTTTAACAAATTAATGTAGGTCAGTAAGTATTTTGCTGTTGGGTAGTGTCACTTATAAGTTCTGAAAATAGCAGATCTATAGTTCAACACAATGTGAGCTTCCGGATCGACTATTTTCACCAATAATTACAATAATGAAGGAATGTTTTAGAACATAAAAGACAAACAAGGATGGTATGCTAAACGGCTTGCCATACTAGTATAGCAAAGAGTATTTAATGCTAAAACGGCTTGCCATAGCGTCAGACACTTTTTAAGTTTTGATTGGCATGCACAATAAGCAGAAATGTCATGCATTTTAAATGTCTGACGGACCACCCACTAACATTATCGTCTATTCTCGTCTCGTCAACGAAAACTCACACACGTCTCGTCATGTTTTAGTCATCAACGAGCCATTTTTATCTCGTCATCGTCTCGTTATCGTCATGAAAAAAAGTGGCGTCAACGAAATGATTTCGTCATCGTCATCGTTGACGAAAACAACACTGTTTCAGATGATAGTTTACAGCAGAACCAAAAAAAGTCTGGTTTTCTCCAGGTTTAAAGAGATGATGGAGTGGATAGAGAATAAGCAGGGCATGTGGTAAATGTGATAAATGTGATACGTTAAGTATTAGGTACCAGTTGCTGCTGACAAGACACAAAAGTCTGAAAACCAGGGGCCACACCAAATCCCAGCTGATCTATGAAGGGCGGCTCATCCTGGCTGTGGATCTGAACTTTGATGCCCGCCTCGTACGAGGTTTCGTCTGCGGGGAGACATTAAACAAGTTTATTTACAGAGCGGGAGATTTGATGTCTGCCGCCTCGAGGCAAAAATATAATGACTTTATAATGAACTTTATAATTACTATATCCAGAACGCCAATACACATTGCCTCTGGATATAAAAAGCCTCCTCTAGAGCCATTAAAACGACTAAGATTAATAGATTATAAATACGTAATCTTCACCAGCATACAAGTACATCAATTCTGAACACTGACCGCATGTCATCCACAGTTGATTAAACTGCACTTTGATATTTGTTACTCTGTTTCGTATTTATTTTCTGTGCATGATTATGTTGAAAAATTGCAGCATGCCACAGAAAATGAATGAGTCGTCTGACGCAGCAGTAATGGGGCAGGTGTACTCAGTAAAAAATGACTAAAAAAAGGCATAACCTTGTTATCTTCGCATCTAAATGTTCTAGCACAAGTCAAATCATTGTGGGCGACCACTTATGGGTGAATTATGCTAATGTGAAATGCTGCATATCAGTTTCTTCGCATATGATGTATAACCCATATCTTGTCTTTTTGAAATATCATTTTTTGAAGCGTGTTTCAACCAAGGAACCTGTACTGTTAGTATCTTATTTAAAAAGTGGCAGCATTTCAAGCCTAGAGTGATGCATATTGCATTATATTATATATAGTGTTCTATACATTAGTCAAAAGTTTAAATTAGTTTTTTAAAGAAGTCTCTTCTGCTCATGAAGCCTGCATTTATTTGATCCAATATACAGTATTATATGCAGTAATATTGTGAAAAATTTTCACTATTTAAAATAACTGCTTTCTATTTGAATGTTTTTTGAATTTATTAAATGTAATTTATTTCTGTGATCAAAGCTACATTTTCAGCATCATTAAGTCTTTAGTGTCACATGACCCTTCAGAAAGCATTCTAATATGCTGATTTGCTGTTCAATAAACATTTTTTTATTATTATTATTATATTAATATTTAAAACAGTTGAGTACATTTTGTTCAAGATTCATTAATGAATAGAAAGTTCCAAAGATCAGCGTTTATCTAAAATAAAAAGCTTTTGTAACATTATACACTATACCATTCAAAAGCTTGGAGTCAGTATATATTATTTTGGGCTTTTTAAAAGACATTTATAATGTTACAAAAGATTTCCATTTCAGATAAATGCTGTTCTTCTGAACTTTCTATTTAGAAAAGAAACCTGAAAAAAATTCCACTCAGCTGTTTTCAACATAATAATAATAATAAATATTTTTTGAGCAGCAAATCAGAATATTAGAATGATTTCTGTAAGACTGGAGTAATGATGCTAAAAATTCAGCTTTAAAATCACAGGAATAAATTACATTTTAAAATATATACAAAAAGAAAGCATTTATTTTAAATAGTAAAAATATTTAAAAATTGTACTGTTTTTACTGTACTTTGGATTAAATAAATACAGGCTTGGTGAGCAGAAGAGACATCTTAAAAAAAACAAAACATTAATAATCACTAATAATCAAAGACTTTTGGCTTGTAGTGTAACTTTCTGGCTGAAACTGAAACTAAATTGATAAAGTCACTGAAGGAACACTTAGTAATATTAATGAAATGGTGGCTCTTCAACAGTACATAAATGATAGAAAACACATCATCAATGTCTTTTTTTTTTAAATATATTGCTTACCTGTGTCACCCCAAACTGGTAAGTACTCATCCTGTTGAATATCCAGCATGATTTCCAGCCCATTTCCTGTTCCGCCTTTTAAAGTCGTCAACAAGGGGTTTCCATCCAGACCAGAGTTGAACGTGTAACATTTCCCGTATCTTGTGTAAATCTGTGGGTGGAAAACACATACAAAAACATATTAAATATAAAAACACAAAAAAGTAATAGCATAGTATCTAAAATTACAACGCCAATTTAATGTTTTTTTTTTTGTTTGTTTGTTTTAAATGTTAATCAAAGCTGCATTCATTTGACCAAAAATACAAAAAACAGTAACATTGTGAAATATTATTAGGATTTAAAATAACTCTTTTCCATTTTAATAGATTTTGACATTTAATTTATTCATGTGATGCAAAGCTGAACTTTTAGCATCATTACTCCAGTCTTCAGTGTCGCATGATTCTTTAGAAATCATTCTAATATGCTGATTTATTTAAGAAATAAAAAAGAATAGCATTAAATTTAAATTTAATAAAACATTTTTTTTAAAGAAGTTAAATTCATAAAAAAGTGACAGCAAAGACTTACAATGTTAGAAAAGATTTCTATTTTGAATAAATTCGACTCTTTTTACATTTAGGGTTAGGGTTTACCAAAAAATCCTGAAAAAAGTATCACAGGTTCCAGAAAAATATTAAGCAGTGCAACTGTTTCCAACATTGATAATAAATGGAATAAATCAGCATATTAGAATGATTTCTGAAGGATCAAGTGACACTGAAGACTAATTCACCTTTGCATCACAGGAATAAATTATATTTTAAAATATATTAAAAATAGAAAACCATTATTTTAAACTGTAATAATATTTCACAATATTATTAAGTAAATACAGCCTTGATGGCAGAATTCTTCAAAAACTTTTACAAATCTTATAGTAATCCTAGTATATACTGTATACGTTGTATATAGTCTGGGGTTGAATTTTTAAAATAAAAATAAAAAATAAAATTTAAAATGCACCTTGAAACAATAAATTAATAAATAATTTTGAAATGCACCTTGTTAATCACATACAAAATAAAAATAAATAATTCACATTTTTAAATGGACAATTATAACAATCAGTTAATAAATAATTTTAAAATGCAACTTGCATTTCAAATAAAAATAGATAAATCACTTTTTAACAAGAGTTTTATACAAAATTAACAAAAAGTGGACATTTAAAACTCTTTATGTAATTTGTTTTAAAATTTAGTTGAAGGAAATGTGGCTAAATTAAATAAAAAAAAAATGTGCTTAAAAAATTAAAAAATAGTAAAAGAATACATTTTAAATGCACCTTTTAAAGCATTTAAACAACATAATTTTATTATTATTATTATAATTATTATTATTATCCATCATCGTTATATCTCCTTTTCTGTTTTAAATGAAACCTAAAAAACTGCATAAAGTTTTCCACAAAAATATGAAGCATCACAACTGTTTTTAACATTGATAATAAAAAAAAATGTTTCTTGAGCAACAAATCAGCATATTAGAATGATTGACACTGAAGACTGGAGTAAGACTTTGCATCACAGGAATAAATTACACCTCCTAATATACACAAATAGAAAACAGTTATTTCAAGGTGAAATAATATTTAAAAATATTACTGTTTTTACTGTATTTTTAATCATTATAAACACTTTCATAAACATTAAAAAAAAATTCCTGACCCTTAATCAAATGAATTGTATGATATGCTGATTGCAATTCCTCACATATTCCAAGCAATAAAAAAGGTGATACACTTTCACTGTAAGGAAATCTAATTAACTGGCAGCAGTTTAAAGAATCGGCTTCATCCCTTTTGTAGATAATAGCCGGCTAAAATGTGATGGTCCTGGCAGTGTTTGACAGTGATGTAGAGGGAGACAGCAGCCACACTGATGAGTTCAGTCATGGTTTCCTGACCCCGCTGTGACACTAATGAGAGGGAGATCTACAGGCTCCAGAGCTTCAACAAGGACTGTCTCCCACTTACTGCTCAGGAAACAAGCTCCACCTCGACAGCACACAAAATACTCAAACAAAAAGGTACAGCTACATTCTGCCTGCTTCATCCCTGTGGGTTCTGAGGCGTTTCAGTGTGAGAATGATGAATAGAAGCAGCATAATTAAGGGCAAACTGAGCAGCTGAAGATAACAAACATCTGATGTTACTGAAAGAACAAGAGATTCAATTCTTCAGTGTTAAAACAGGTTCTTCTATTTCGGTTAAATGTACACTGATTACTATAGGTCATTCATCAGTTTTTATTAAAAAGAATGGACTAACACTCACACCTTAGCAACACCGTAGCAACTGCAAACAAACACATTATTAGGCTACAGAGAACACATTCTAAACATTTCTCACAACACTGTAGCAACTTCATAGCAACACCCTAGCAAACACAAACAGACTACTCAAAATAGTCTAATTCAAAAGAACTCTAAACCCATACAAGCACACATGCCTTAGCAACATCCTAGCAACCACAAACAAACACACTGCTCAACAAAATACCCTAGCAACTGCATAGCAACACAAACATGTTGTACTACTCAGAACCTCTCAGCGACTACATGGCAACACCCTGACAACCTTGCAAAACACCCTTGCAAATGTATACAAACCCTCTAAAATACTTGGAAAACTTTAGCAACTTCAAAGCAACACCCTAGCAACCACAAACAAATATTCTATACTACTAAGAAAATCCTAGAAACTCCATAGAAACGCCCTAGCAAACTCACAGAACACCTAAAAACACAAATGACAACTCGGAATACCTCAGCAACCATAAACTCAGAATATCTTAGAATTCCTAAGTAACTGCATAGCAACACCCTGACAGTGACAACCTAAAAGAACACCCTAGCAACCACAAACAAACATACTATTTTTCAAAACACTATTAACTGCATAACAACACCCGACAACCTAACAGAACACTGTAGCAAATGCATACAAAACCACTATACTACTTGCAACTGCATAGCAACACCCTGACAACCTCAGAGAGTACCCGAGCAACTGCTTTGACAACCTCCTAAAACACCAGAGCAATTGCACACATTCTAAAAGTGACTCAAACTACTTTTGCAACTGCATAGCCACACTTTGACAACCTCGTAGAACACCCTAGCAAATGCACATAAACTCACTAAACCACTTAGAAAACCTTAGTAACACCCTAGCAACCACAAACAAAGAGACTACTACTCAAAAAAACTCCAGCAACTACATAGCAACACCCTGCCAACCTCACAAAACACCCTAGGAAATACACCAAACTATTAGGAATACCTTAGCAACACTAGCAAATGCACACAAACTCACTAAACCACTTCGAAAACCTTAGTAAGCACAAACAAACACACTGGCACTCAAAACACTGTAGCAACTGCATAGCAACACCCTGACAACCTCCCAGAACACCTGAAAATGCAAACAAGTATTTGAAATACCTTAGCAACCACAAACAAACATGTTATACTATACAGAATATCTTATAATTCCTTAGTAACTGCATAGCAACACCCTGACAGTGATAACCTCACAGAACACCCTAGCAAATGCTTAGAAACACGCTAAACTACTCAGAATACCTTAGCAACCCCCTAGCAATGACAAACATATTATTTAAATCACTCTAACATCTGCATAGCAACACCCTGACAACCTTCTAGAACACCTGAGCAACTGCACACATTCTGATTAAAAATACCTTAGCAACTGCATAGCAACTCCTAACAACTTCTCAGAACACACAAGCACACACTACGTTTAGTGTGCATACAAGCACACTAAACCACTCAGAAAACCTTAGCATCACCCTAGCAACCACAAACAAACAACTACTTAAAACACCCTCGCAACCACACAGTAATGCCCTGAAGACTCAAAAACTCAAAATACCTTAGCAACTGCATAGCAACATCCCAACAAACTTGCACAACACCGTAACACACTCACACAAACACACTAAGCTACTCAGAATACTTTAGCAACACCCTAGCAACCACAAACACACACACACACACACACACACACACACACACACACACACACACACACACACACTACTACTCGAAACAATCTAGTTACTGCATAGCAACACCCAAACAACCTTGCAAATGTATACAAGCATACTAAACTACTCAGAACACCTTAGCAACACCCTAGCAACCACGAAAAAACACACTATTACTCAAATCATTCCAGCAACTGCATAGTAACCCCCTAACACCCAAGCAACTGACACACATATTCTTAAATGATGCAAAATACCTTAGCAACTGCATAGCAACACCAGAGCAAATGCATACAAACACACCAAACTACTCGTAATACCTTAGCAACAACTTAGCAACCACAAACAAACACACTACTACTCAAAACACTCCAGCAAATGCATAGAAATGCCCTGAACACTCATGCAACTTCACACAAATGTTCTAAAATGACTTAAATACCTTAGCAACACCCCGACAACCCCCCAAAAGCACACTGGCAATGTTTTGGCAAAAAAATCATGTTATTTTTGACATTGTTATGCAGTGCCACTAGTGGTGCACTTGTACACTTGACCTTTAGGAAAGGATACATACAAGAAAACAAATCTGTCTGACACTTTCACAGCTACAGTCACTGTTGCCATGTTCTTATCAAGCATCTGACAAGTGAGATGCGAGGTTAAGATTGATTATCTCAAAAATCACAATTAACACGAAAGCGCTTCGAGCTGAAACGAACCGTTGTTGTCAGCATGTCGATGCATCACAGAGGATTTGTGTTTGCAGTGTCGAGTTCACGGTTTACCAAAACACACCAAATGAGCACATTGTTTCAAAACAATAGCGCAAGCCTCTCTCTCTTCCCTGTTTCCCAAGTAATTAACTTCATTCATTCTGAAGGGAAGCGTGCGCCGCACCAGGCAAGAACTCATTTAGACTGATGATTCAGAGCTTTGTGCATATGTAATCTGCTAGCGAGCGTGGATTCATGGAAAGCAGTCATGTTGATTTCACATCAGATTTGAGCAAAGCGTACAATTTCATATGCTTTAACACTGCAAGGGATTTGGGGATTATGAGAGGTAGATTGGTTTTCCATCTGATAATGGAGAAAAAGAGGATCAAGATATTGAGCAAAGGAGTTTAGCTGGAGGCAGGTTTTAAACACATCTGTGCAAAGCACCCAGAGCTTTTTAATAATTCATGCGTCTTCTACCAGAAATTTGTCAGAGTGCAGTTTCTGTGCCAGTAGATGTTACTGAGATTTTTAGCCTCAGGCATTCTGCGAACAGACCTCTAAACCTGCCATACGTCTCTACAAAAGAAAACAGAACATTGAAAAATGTTGTTTCTGATGACAAATGCGGCTAGCAATTTTGCAAATAAATGATTGGAAAATGACAATTTACTTATGAAAACATGCACATGTGAAACTGGGTGAAATCCAGTCAAGAACATGAACAGCTCAATTGCCATTAGAATGCAAAAAAATAAAAAATAATAATTTATACATTTTTGGGGCATTTTTGGCATCAATAAAAATGCTAATTTAATACTGATTACATATTTACACTGACATACAAAAATGTTTGATTATTCATATTCTTTAACGTTTTTTATATATACACTTTTAAAATTTTCATGACCACTGTCATGTAATGTATATTCATGTATACTATATTATTTATAGAAAACACACATTTAATTATACTGCATTTAATTATTTATTTTAAATAATGTATTACAGTAATGAGAATCTACTGCCATTAAGAAAAATGTGAACTGAAAAGAGAATTTTCCTATTTGTAAAAGCATGGTATATTTTTTAATGCAAAATAACAATATATTTAGAGAGAAATAAAAGTGTAAAAAAAAATATTTCAAATTTTAAATACACTTAAATATTTACATTTAAATATTGTTTTTTTTCCCTTTGATTTTGAGGTGAAATATATATATATATTTTAATGTTTTATTTATACATTTTTAATACACATTACAAAAAGATACAAAATAAAGGACAACAAAAAACATGTAACAGTAGGCAAATACACTGAAGGGTATTTTGAAAAAAAAAAAGACAAAAAAAAAAAAAAACACTAGTGCAATCTTACATACAGAAAATACAGGTCTACAGTGTGCTGACAAAAACTAGTATCCAGTACCGAGTTGGGGGTGGGGACTCAATGAGGTGAAATATTTTTATGTAAGAAATAGCCATCCACACACATAAAAAATGTTAATGCTTTAATGTTATGTATATTTATATACATTATATTATTTATATATTATACGTTATATTATTTATTTTAATTATATTGCATTTATTTATTTTTATGTATGTATTACAGTAATAAGAATATACTGCCATTTAAATAAATTTAAATATTTAAATTAAAATATTTTTCCCCCTTGATTTTGCTGTGAAACATAACCTAGGTATTTTTGTGAGATTTAGCCACCCACATACACATAAAAAACATGTTAATGCATTCATGCATTATATACATTATATTACTCATTTTAATTATACTGCATTTATTTATATTTAATTATGCATTAAAGTAATGAGAATCTACTGCCATTGAGATAAATGGGAACTGAAAAGAGATTTTTCCTATTTTTAAAAGCATATTAAATTTGTTTTATACAAAATACAAATATAATTAGAGATTAAAAAAATCTAAAATATTTCAAAATTTAAATGATAAATGATATTATAAATATGTAAATGTAAATCTTTTTTCCACTTTGATTTTGTGGTGGAACATAACCTAGATTTGTTTTTGTAAAATGTAGCCATCCACACACACATAAAACATGTTAATGCATTCATATTATATGCATTACATTATTTATACATTATAAATTATATTACTCATTTTAATTGTACTGCATTTATTTATTTTTAATTACGCATTACAGTAATAAGAAACTACTGCCGTTGAGAGAATTTTCTGTTTTTAAAAGCATATTAAATTTGTTTTATGCAAATCCAAATATAATTAGAGATCTCTTTTTTTATTATTATTATTATTTATAAGTAATTTTTTCCCCTTTGATATTGAGGTGAAACATAACCTAGATATGTTTTTGTGAGATTTAGCCTTTCACAAACACTTAAAATGCATTGGAAATGCTTTTACGGTCTCTTCTGAAAGACTCAAGAGCTGTTAAAAAGGGAATCGCTCTTATTTATAATCCACTTTAACATCTTGCCCCGCGCTTTTCCCTTAAGATGTAACTAGGCATTCTTAGAAAACACAACAAAACGCCCTCAGCCAGATTTATTCAGCCAGTCTAATTAATTGCTTTAAGAGCTTCGATTAATTTCAACTGTGGACTTGCTTTACTGGCTTATCCCGAATAGCATCTGAAATGCAGACAACTGTTGATCATGCCGAAAGTGCTGTTTACATACAGGGGTGAAGTTCTTGTAAGTGCAGTTTTCACCCCGGAACCTGCAGTCAAGCAGCATGTCTTCTAATTGGTGGCCCAGCCTGTCAATCATCTCACTGGTGTTGAGCTGGTAGTCCGGAGGCGGGCTGTAGTTGGAGAAGTCCAGAAGATGCAACAGCCTCTCGCGGTGTCGACTGTGTTTGAGCATGGAAACGCTCTGGCGGTTGACTGTGTGGTTCAGGTGCATGATGTCCATCCAGTAGCCGCTGTGGTAGAGGTCAGCTTTGGTCAGGCTGGATACACGGAGGAGGTTCTGGTTGCAGAGTGTAACGGCCGGAAATGTCATGTTGTGAGACCAAACCATGTAGATCTTGGTCACGGCCGGGTAGGAGAGAAGATACAGAATTCGATTCCAGGACCATGTGAAGAGAAGACCCAAGCAGATAAAAATAGCCAGGAGCCAAAACAAACGCTGGGTTTTGGATTTGTACGGCGAGAATGCGTGTTTCAGCCCGTGGACTTTTGTTTTCAGTACAAATGCGGTCGTGATGTCCTCAGAGTTGTGGGTTAATGTCATTTTGAGTCTTTGCCGGCTGCTGCGTCTCTTGCCATCATCCATCAGAGAGTCCTTGTTTATTGCCTCCTGATTGGACGCAGACAAATCCTCCATAGTGTTGTTAAACTCTAAATACTGGCTGTAAAGTTTCAAAATGCATCATGCATTTTCTTTCAATCAGCTTGTGCATCAGTGCCAGTCCATGCAAAGAAAAACTAAAAGTGCATAAAGACAAAAAAAATGTACGTTACCAAGCTGTTGCAACAAATCATATTAAGCTCATTTCAATCTCAGTTGCTCCAGGATCCTCAGGTTGATTTGTCTTCGCTTGAACAGATCAGCTTGAGTTTTCGTTCTCATCCTTCACCTCTTCTCCGGCTTCATTTTTTTGTACAGAACAACTATGCGAGGCTGCCTGCAGATTCTTGTTGCTTTCCCCTTTGTGTGAGAGCGCCCGGCCCCTCCCGCTCTGCTCAAATTATTCTGTCGATGGATTTGCAGCAGGCATATAGATCCATTTGCTTCGTGCGTCCCTGCTTCTTGCATTCCTCAAGCCGGGAAACCCAGAAGCGTACATATTTCTTGTATTAAAGTAGAAAAATGACCAAGTAAGAACACACAAGAGATTCCCGGGGGGTATGTCATTTATCAGACCTGTTTTTTTTCTGTCTTCGCTGATGTTTTCGCGGGCCTTTCGCGGTTGTTTATTTTACAATAATATCAACAGGCTTCTTGTGGGACGTCTGTCGGTTTTATTAGTATGTTTATGTGCTTTAATGAATTCACTTGATTCGAATGAATCAAATAAACTGCTGTTTGACGGTTACGCATGACACAAAACTGAGTGGACATGCAGCTGATCTTTATTTCTTCAAAACCCTATGCTGACACCTGTAGGACATCATAAAGTGCTATTATATTGATGTATGCTGCATATTAAAGATTATATGTACAGTCGTGGCCAAAAGTTTTGAGAATTACATAAATATTGGAAATTGGAAAAGTTGCTGCTTAAGTTTTTATAATAGCAATTTGCATATACTCCAGAATGTTATGAAGAGTGATCAGATGAATTGCATAGTCCTTCTTTGCCATGAAAATTAATTTAATCCCGAAAAAAAGTTTCCACTGCATTGTTAAGAAGACTTCAGGGTGTCCAAGAAAGTCCAGCAAGAGCCAGGATGGTCTCCTAAAGAGGATTCAGCTGCGGGATCGGAGTGCCACCAGTGCAGAGCTTGCTCAGGAATGGCAGCAGGCAGGTGTGAGCGCATCTGCATCACAGTGAGGCCAAGACTTTTGGAAGATGGCCTGGTGTCAAGAAGGGCAGCAAAGAAGCCACTTCTCTCCAAAAAAAACATCAGGGACAGATTGATCTTCGGCAAAAAGTATGGCGAATGGACTGCTGAGGACTGGGGCAAAGTCATATTCTCAGATGAAGCCTCTTTCCGATTGTTTGGGGCATCTAGAAAAAAATTTGTCCGGAGAAGAAGAGGTGAGGGCTACCATCAGTCCTGTGTCATGCCAACAGTAAAGCATCCTGAGACCATTCATGTGTGGGGTTGCTTCTCATCCAAGGGAGTGGGCTCACTCACAATTTTGCCCAAAAACACAGCCATGAATAAAGAATGGTACCAAAACACCCTCCAACAGCAACTTCTTCCAACAATCCAACAACAGTTTGGTGAAGAACAATGCATTTTCCAGCACGATGGAGCACCGTGCCATAAGGCAAAAGTGATCTAATTTTGACTTTTTTCCTTGCAATTGCAAGTTTACATCTCACAATTCTGACTTTTTTCTCAGAATTGTTTAATAAACTTGCAATTCTGACTTTTTTTTTTCTCAGAATTGTGAGATATAAATGCACAATTGCTAGATATAAAGTCAGAATTGCAAGATATAAATGTGCAATTCTTGTTTGTTCTTTTTTTAATTCAGTGGCGCAATTCTGACTTTATAACTCAATTCTGAGAAAAAAGTCAAAATTGTGAAATAAGTCGCAATAACCTTTTTAAAAAATATTTATTCAGTTGCGCAATTCTGACTTAAGTCTCAATAACCTTTTTTTTTTTTTTTATTCAGTTGTGAAATTTTGACTTTATAACTCAAAATTCTGAGAAAAAAAGTTGGAATTGTGAAATAAGTTGCAATAATCTTTTTATTTCTTTTTTTTTTTTAATTCAGGTAAACTGGCTTCCATAGGTCAAAGTGTCTGAATAATTTTTGGTCCCAAATTTTGATCAGTTTTACTGGTAGTCCACTGCATGACAAATTTTTGTGTATAATATGTCACAGTTTACTTTATTTAAGTGAGCTATCCTCACTTACATAAATGAACTATAGGGTCCTGCACATGATAGTGAAAAATAAAAATTATATCTTGTGTCTGTATTCTCATCTGTAAAAGCTGTTTATGCTTGCACGTTATTATTTTTGTGCTCTGTAACTTCCTTGCCTACCTGAAAGAAAATGACCATAAATATGACCTATAAAAAAAATTAATTTCAAGCATCAGTGACATTATCAGCTTCAACTGAATGTGACTGAATGCCATTAAAGCAATACTCATCTGATCAAGAATTGCATCAGGTATGTCTTCAAATACAACCCAAGAGCATTCTGGAACATAAAAATCACCTCTCTCTAAGTATTTATCACAGCAAATGAGAGTTTCTGAAGATTGCATTCTGCCCTCATTTGCCTGCCAATACATCTGAGCAGCCCCAGAATAACCAACCCAGTTTATCATGCATGTAATCAGCCACTGGACTTTCTGATGCTTTGCATAAACACGGTTTCTGCAAGTTTTATGAAGGTAACTGTAAGACTTTTTAAAGTAAAAAAAAAAATTAAAAGGAATAAATCAAAGGGAACAAAATGCAACAATATGCTCTCTACAGTATATGTCACCCTGGACCACAAAACTAGTCAGAAGTAGCACGGGTATATTTGTAGCAATAGCCAACACTACATTGTATGAGACTCAAAATTATTAAATTTTTCTTTTATGCCAAAAATCATTAGGATATCAAGTAAAGATCATGTTCCATGAAGACATTTTATAAATTTTGTACAATGTAAATATAAAAACTTAATTTTTGATTAGTAATATGCATTGCTAAGAACTTCATTTGGACAACTTTAAAGGCAATATTCTCAATATTTTGATTTTTATGCACCCTCAGATTCCAGATTTTCAAATAGCTGCATCTCGGCCAAATATTGTCCAGTTCTAACAGATGGAAAGCTTAATTATTCAATTTAAAAAACTGACCCTTATGACAGGTTTTGTGGTTTTGTGGGTTACAAAGTGAGTTTATGATTAAAAAGAACAAATATGCACCAGTGGAAAAAGTTTTCATACCCCATTTGTTCTTGGTTTTTTTATTTTATTTAATTTTGTTCAGTTTCTCAGAAAACAAGATTTGATTTGCATCTCAAGTAAATCTTGTTTTAAAGGTGACCTATTATGCAAAAATCACTTTTGTAAAGTGCTTGAACACTGGTGTGGGCTCAGTGTGTGAAAACAAGGGACAAACACCAAAAAAACTTTTGTTTTTGGCTCATGCCTTAAAGTGGCAGTTTGCTGGGTATTTTAAGCTAAAACTTCACATACACATTCTAAGGACTTCACATTCACATCAGAGACTTCTTTTACAACTTGCAAAAAGCGGCATAATAGGTCAGCTTTAAGGATGGTTCGATAATTGTATCGGAAAACAAGGAAGATACAAATTTTTAGCAATGCATGCAACATTTAATGAGCTGTAAAGAAATTTTAAACTAAGCTGACAAATCTGAACTACGTGCAACGCAATCAACTACAGTTTGTTTGCCATTTATGAGCCATTTAGAGGATGCCACAATAATAAACTGGTGTGGGAAACTGAAATAATGGCATTGCAAGAAAACTGCACAAAGCGCCCAGAATTTATATCAATCCAAAAGTAATAAATACATTTTATTTCATAGGCATAACTCAAATCAAAATGGCAAATATACAGTCTTACTGGTGGATATATACTGTAGTTTTTCAAAGATCTGACCTCACAATCTTCTCCGTGATTATTCCATCCTAAAAAGAACTAATTACGAAGTCCAACTAGCCCATTTACTTCAACAGAAATGAAGCTGGTTCATTTCATGAGCTCATTAGAGCTGAAAAGAGATCTTCTAATCAATAAAATGAGCAGCTGCTTAGTAGCTGTACATCTCAGGATCATTATTTCATAATATTCCAGCTGTGTTCCATAATATTTCATTCTTGTGTTTATTTACCAAACTCCTCAGGAGTGAAGAACTATGTATTTGATGCTCAGGTAATATGTTTCAGAGCATGCTGATATAAATATAGATGAGAGCTGGGTCTCTCAGCGGCGGCTAATTTTCTTCCAGTTACACTGGAGCCACAGTCGATATTCCTCCGTCTAGGGTCATTAAGCCTCATGGATTAATTCGTCTTTCACAGGCAGAACAAGTGCAAGAACTTCAAAAATCGTCCAGTTTTCTGGTGCGTTGTATATATAGTCGCATAAACTAAGATCGTTAACTTATTCCTGTGAGCTCAATTTCTAAAATAATATTCAGATGGAAGACTTTTGGTCATTTAATTTTGATCATTTAAAAAGTGCAAAACAACCGGCAAAGTTCATAGTTCTCAAACTTTCGTATCTAATGCCATTTGTCCAAAAAAACTTATAAAATTAGGCTTACACTCTTAAAAATAAAGGTGCTTCATAATACCATAGAAGAACCTTTTTTGTCTAAATGGTTCCATAAGGAACTTTTAACATCCATTTCACAAAAAGTTCTTTGTGGCGAAAGAAGGTTCTTCAGATTCTAAAAAGGTAAGACTGTAAAGAACCTTTGACTGAATGGTTCTTTGTGGAACCAAAAATGGTTCTTCTATGGCATTGCTGTGAAGAACCTTTCAAAGCACCTTTATTTTTTAAAAGAGTGTAGCGGACAAGAATAAATCAAAGTTTAGCACAGATATACACAACTAGTCAAAAGTTTTTGAACTGTAAGATTTTTAATGTTTTTTAAACAAGTCTCATCTGCTCAGCAAGCCTGCATTTATTTGATCCAAAGTAGAGGAAAAACAGTAAAATTTTGAAGTATTTATAATAATTGATTTCCATTTGAATATATTTTAAAATCAAATTTATTCCTGTGACCAAAGCTACATTTTCAGCATCATTACTCCACTCTTCAGCGTCACATGATCCTTCAGAAGTCATTCTAATATGCTGATTTGCTGCTCAAGAAACAATTTTAATTTTTTTTTTTTATCAATATTTAAAACTGTTGAGTACATTTTGGGAAAGAAATTATAGAAATGACTACTTTTATTTAGCAAGGATACTGTAAATTGATTATAAGTGATGATAAAGACATTTATAATGTAACAAAAGATTTCTATTTCAACTTTCTATTCATTAAAGAAACCTGAACAAAATTTACCCAGCTGTTTTCAACATAATATTAATAAATGTTTTTTAAAAAGCAAATCAGAATATTAGAATGATTAGAATGATTTCTGAATGATCATGTGACTGGGGTAATGCTGCTAAAAATTCAGCTTTGAAATCACAGGAATAAATTACATTTTAAAATATATTCAAATAGAAAGCAGTTATTTTAAATAGTAAAAATATTTCAAAATGTTTTTGCTGTACTTTGGATCAAATAAAAGCAGGCTTGGCGAGCATAAGAGACTTTAAAAAACAAAAAAATCTTGTAGTGTATACTAAAACAATGAAAACTAAAAAATGTACTAGCCACTTCACTTTTAATAGAAATCAAGGCCAAAATAATGTCTCCTCTTGCATTTTTTTCCAAAATAATTTCTACATCTGCAGATTTGAAGGGTATCCCATTTTAAATTTATATCCTTTGACTTTTACATGTTTGATTAAATATTTAGGCAAATTTGAATATGCTTTCAGCAACCAATAAAAGAGTACTCTCAGCTAATGATTCATTGATTCATTTCCCAGACTTGCCAAACAATTTCCCATGTTTTCCCTACAAAATCAGCATGGAAAAGCTCTTCACATTGCATTTGGGCCTATTTATGCAGTAAATCTCCCAGCTGCTAAACTCAGAACTTAAAACAAGCATCTTGGGATTGTACAAAACAAATCATTGGCCTTTTCTAAAGTGGAACGCAATGAATCCAAATCTATATCCAATTGAATACTAATGAAGAGACCTCAAAACAGCAGTCGATAGACGACAGCCTTTAAATCTGAAGCATTTTGCTGACAAAAGTGCTGGAAGAGAGATGTACTGTTGGAAAGTCTGAGGGAAGTGTTTAATAACAGTTATAGTCTAAAGGCAGAGCAACCGAACGTTAAATCAAAAGTGTCGATAATATTGTCCACACCCTTATCTGTGGGTTTCTGGTTCACTGCATCAAGGAAATACACATGTGGATGAATTACTTCAGGAAAATGCCAATATTTTTGGCCATGAGTGTGCAAGGATGATTCCCTCCACGACAGCTCAGGGTTAAGAGCCTTGTTTAACGGTAGAACGATGATAGTTCATGAATCACGCCAAATGGGGCTTAAAAGCCAGACCTTTAACCACTAAACACATCCTCCTTAGTAAGGTTAATTGAAAGAGATATGAGCCATCAGATTAAGATGCTTTCTACCTGTCCAGCTGTCCACTTCTATTGCAGATGATAATGGACATTTACAGTATAAAAGAAGGGCAATTACCACTGGAATACTGCTGAACTGAAGCAGTGAGTGACAAATGATTGTGTTACACAGTTTCAGATCACTGTAAACAGCTGACACACTTACAATCTGTAAACGTATACGATTTACAGCCGTTTGGTAGTAAACCTCAGCACTCCAAACTTTAATTATCAAGGCGTATCAGGGAATTAAAAAGCCAAATGACCAACCTTTACCGAACATCTGTGAATTACAATCTTCATCTGCTTTCAAATTAGTACCTTTTCTCAGGGAACATCCTGTTAATGTCCCGAAGGACGTTGGCTGGTTCTGTAATGCATAATTCCATTAAAGCGGCACTGTGAACTTTATTCGAGGTTTCATTCAATAAAATACATGTGCTTAAGCGCTAATTTAAAAAGAGAATTTTAATGAGCTCGAGTGGAGCAATAAGCACTACGGCTGCGTCTCTAGAGCAAATGGCTATTTTTGTGTAGGCAGCTGCGAATATGAATTTTTAAAAGGGGAAACTAATGCAGATTGAGCACCTCTTAAAGAAAAGTGGGATTTTTTCTGGTTCCAAAATGACAACAACAACAAGAAAAATCTTAGAATTCAATACTGAATTACTGAATATTTTTATGCACAATAATTTACACAAAGATTAAAGATGATTAAAAATCATTTGAAAAGGCAGTCAAAGAGATATTTTACACCATAGGAGCCAACAGAGTAGCTATCAATACTGACGTACTTTCTATTGATTATTTAAGTGAATCAGAATATACTTGTATAAATCTGAATATATAAATGTAAATCAGAATATAAAGTTAAGTCTGGATATATAAAAGAAAATCTGAATATTTATTTCGAAATATATTTATTTATAAAATCTGAATATATAAATGTTAATCAGAATATATAGTTGTAAGTCTGAATATATAGAAGTAGATCAGAATATTTATTTATAAATCTGAATATAGTTGCACGTGAATATATAAATGTAAATTGTAAGTATATAGAGGTAAATAGTTGTAGGTCTAAATATATAGAGGTAAATCAGAATAATTTCTTTTAAATTTATCTTTATACATTTGAATACATAAATGTTCATCAGAATATATAATTATAAGTCTGAATATATAAAAGTAGATCAGAATATTTATTTATAAGTCTGAATATATAGCTTTTAGTCTGAATATATAAATGTAAATTGTGAATATATAGAAATAAATCTGAATATATTTTTATAAATCCAAATATGTAAATGTTAATCAGAATATATAGTTGTAAGTTTGAATATATGCAAGTAAATCAAAATATTAATTACAAATCAGAACATATAAATGTAATTCAGAATATAAAGACAAAAATATTAATATATAAATGTACATTGTGAATATATATAGTTATAATTGTTAATATACATAGATATTCAGATTTATATCTATATATTGCAATTTACATTCATATATGCAGACTTATAACTATATATTCAGATTTATATCCATTTATCCATAATTTAGATTCATATTAAGATTTTTAACTTTGTATTCTGATTTACATTTAAATATTCTGATTAATGAATATTCTGACATTCATACTTATATATTCATATTTTCTTTAATTATTTCTTGTTTGACTGTTCATATAAGACCTAGTACACACACACACACATACACATATTATATATATCACCTGAACTGAAAATCATAGACACCTT
This sequence comes from Garra rufa, assembly GCF_049309525.1. NCBI lineage: Eukaryota > Metazoa > Chordata > Actinopteri > Cypriniformes > Cyprinidae > Garra > Garra rufa. The sequence goes on from NC_133384.1 coordinate 31,866,670, forward strand.
TTCTCAAATTTTATCTCAAAATACAAGCGATCATTTCATAAAAAATTAATCACTTTTAAAAAATACATAAACATTAACATTTTATGTGCATAGAGACCAACAGGTGTTTTATTGTGGTTTAGTGTTTTAGGACAGAAAAATATACATCAAAAGAGCATTCAGCACTATTTTCTCTAAGACTAATTCTGTCCAGATAACAGCCAGTAGTCCTGAAATTAAATCCTTCCCTATTTTTATTGGCCCATGCTCCATATTTCAAGACTTTTATTGAATTCATCATAGCAGTTTTATTGGGTGCATCAACCCGGCGCACATGTGTGAGAGATACGAGCGCTTTGATAGGAGCAGCGTTCACATTTCAACAGGCGGTTGGTCTGTCGTAACACTGCACATCAGTAAATCATGTCAAGTATCTGCGGTGGGGTGTCGATGAAATTTTAAAACCACATCCCCAGTCGTGTTTGAGCTTTACAGGGAGGCTGCGCTCAGACTAGTGAAGTGAAGTGTGTGAAGTGTGAAGTTCAGAATGAACCCGAGCGAGCGGATCCAGACAAGGACAAGCCGTCCTCTTGTGAAGACGCTTCTATTTAAGATGGAAATAAGTGGTCCTGAAACGGCTCTGCAGGGATCGCAGCTGATTTATCTCTATTTACAATGAGCTAAACGGGAAAAAAGATTTTGTGGCAACTATTGATTTCTGCAGCTTGGCTGTCTGTGGCCTACAGAGGGATTTATCTGCAACTTTATAAAGATAGGAAAAAGCTTTTATGTTGTTTAGATTTTATTTTTCAACTTATGTGTTAGAGAGTTGGTTTTAGATTGGTTGAGACCAGCTTAAACTAGCTAAGAGCAGCAAACAACCGTATGCCAAATGCTGGGGGAACACAAACACGCACACACACACAGTGTGTGATAAATCAATTTCTTCACAATCCGTATCTCATATTTCACAAGTGAACCTCAAGTTGTGAAACATCTTGCACATCTCTTTATTGAAAACAGCTCAGACCTATTGCATTTCCCTTGCCAGTATAAATTTGCTTATAAAAGATCATTTTAAAGCCGTTTTTAGCGCTATTTTCATATAAAATCTTAATCTTTAAATTTTTGTATAATTTCATTATTTATGTTATGTTTTATTTATTATATAAATATATTCCATGTTTAATTATTTTTAATATAATCCATAATTTATTTATTTATTTACATTTTTTTATTAATGTTTGTTTTTGTTTGGCATCACAAATCTTTCCAAATGTATTAATTAAAGACTATATATATCTATCTGTCTATCTATCTAATCTTTATCTCTATTTATAATTGTATTATTTATATTACATATTACATTATTTTATTATATAAATATATTCTAATTTACTTTATTTTTAATGTAAGACATTATTTCTTTTTGTAATTTTGTTGAAATTTTTGATTTGGTGTGGCATCACAAATATTTTTTATTTTTTAAAAAATTTTTTACATTGTATTATATTATACAATGTTAGGTATAATATAATATAGTTGTTAGGTATTTATTGTATTTACATACATACATAAATGTGTGTATAAATGTATTCATTTATATATATATATATATATATATATATATATATACACACATATACACACACACACACACACACACACACACACACACACACACACACACACACACACACACACACACATATAATCTTTAGATTTTCTATTTATTTATAACTGTATTATTTATATTATGTTACACTGTATTATAATGTAATCCATATTTATTTTATTTTTAATTTTTAATGTTTTTTAGTGTGGCATCACAAATATTTTTTACATTTTATTAATGTATAATTATATTACATTATTTCTAAATGTATGTACATATTTTTAAATATAACGTATGTGTGTATACATTTATATTTTTTAAATATATTTTTAATTACATACACACACACACACACACACACACACACAAATATATATATATATATATATATATAAAATCTTTATCTTTATTATTTATTTATAATTGTATTATTTAAATTATGTTACATCATTTTATTATATAAATCTAATCCATGTTTTTTTCTAATTTTAATATAATCCTTTTATGTACAGTACATGAATGAAGGATGTATTTAGAAGTAAAAAGGCCTGTTATTTGGTTATATTTTCAAGAATATTTAACTTTTCCACAGTTACTAAAAAAACATGCTCATTCAATCATCTTGAACAAAACTAAAAATCAAACCTTTGTTACTTCATTGCACTGTAAAAAGTGAACAGTTGGTTCAACTTAAAATAATTATTTCAATTGGTAACACCTAAAAATGTTAAGTTATTTCAACTTAATTTATTACATAAAATGTAATAAATTAAGTTGAAATAACTTAAAATTTTTAGGTGTTACCAATTGAAGTAATTATTTTAAGTTGAACCAACTGTTCACTTTTTAGAGTGTGTTGAGAAAAAAAAACCTGTTAAATCAATTTCAATAATCCTTATATCTCCACAATCAACCAAAAACATCTTTACCCTCTAATCCAGACACAGACCCAGATTCAGACTGAGCAAACATTTTTGTTCAGTTCATACAGCCAATCTAAAACACAATCAAATATGAGTTTGCGCTTGCAGTGGAAAACATTGAATCTCTTTGGAGACAGTGCCATCTTGTGGCCACAGTTCTCACACACCACTTGAAGACTAAATAAATGCTAACTCATAAATGACTGATGTTACAAGTGCAAAAGATAAATGATTAAAACTCCACACAAATTGGATTAATTTACACCAAAACCACCCCCAAACAAGTGTGTTCCCCCAGCACTAACTGTTATTAACAGCAATCTATAAAAAACTGTTACAAGCAGTGATCAAGCAGATACGCATTTAAAGCCACTAAAGGGAGACCCACGGCTCTCCGTCCAAATGATAAAGCGAGTCAGAAGCCAGAGGAGGAATCAAATGAGTTGCACCGCTTCCTGACTGCTTCTGTATTCCCTAAACGCAGAGTCTGCCGGGAGACGAGTGTGTCTGTATCAGTAAATAACAGATGCTGTTTTCTTCAAACCCAGGGCCTTGTTCTGCGACTCCAAATGCAAGCAGGAGAAGAAACAGACCTGTTCTGTCATTCTCCGAGCGTGAACAACCTGCCTCAGGTTTAATATCTACACTAACTCAAGATTTGGAGTTAGTCAAGAAAGACTGGACTCTCTTCAAGGATCAGTTCCCCCAAAAATGAAAACACTGTCATGTCACTTCTAAACCTGTTGGACTATTTCTGAAGCGAAATACAAAATGAGATATTCGGAATAATCCACTGGTCGTTTTTTTTTTTTTTCTATGCAAGATGCAAAAGCATACAATAAAAGTGCTTTTTTTACAATCTTCTGGAACCGTACAACAGATTTATGCAAGGCACAGACTCAAATTTTGGTTCACATAAAATTTTGACAAGCTCTCTAGCTATCCTTGGCATGCTAATGAGAGCTGTTGTAAACTCAACATTAAATGGCATTTACAACCCATTTTGCTGACATACTGACATACAACAAGATATTAAGATCTGCTTTATTAGGAGCTGGTTGGACTGGATTATGAAAACATTACATACTAGAAAACAGAAATTGGTTGAAG
>NC_133384.1:31870796-31918041 GCF_049309525.1 Garra rufa
CAAATTTTTTATGTTTTATTGTTTTTTTTTAGTATAAGTTTCTTCTGCTCATCAAGGCTGCATTTATTTATTCATAAATTTAGAATATAGAGTAATATTGGGAAATATTTTTTCAATGTAAAATAACTATTTTCCATGTGAATAGAAAAATTCCTGTGATGCAAAGCTCAACTTTTATCATCACTACTCGTCTTCAGTGTCACATGATCCTTCAGAAATGATTCTAATATGCTGATATATTATCAGTGTTGAAAACAGTTTTGCTGCTTAATACGTACCTGCTGTATGTACAAATGAAGTGTATTTTCTCACCAAATTTCTTATCAGTCTCGTTTTTAACCATTTAACTGTCACTCCTATTTTTGAACATAGACGTGAAAATGCACTCTAAAATTTATCTAAATGTATTTTTTTTTTTTTTTTTTTATAATTCAAAACATTGTGTAATGTGATTTTGATGTACATTTTCCATAGTAATGCAATGTCTGATTTTAAAATGTTTTTCAAGGGATGAGTTTTGGAGATTTAAAATTTTAAAATTTATGATTTAAGAATTTGTTACTTTTTATTCATCAAAGAATCCTGAAAAAAGTATCACAAGTACCAAAAAAATTCTAAGCAGCACAACTGTTTTCAACATTGCTAATAAAAGTAATAAATCAGCATAATAGAATGATTTCTAATGAAACGTGATACTGAAGACTGGAGTAATGGCTGATAAAATAATAATAAATTATATTATAAAATATATTAAAATAGAAATATATTATTTTAAACTGTAATAATATTTCACAATATTACTGTTTTTTCAGTATTTTTGATTAAATAAATGCAGCCTTGATGAGCGTAAGAGAATTCTTAAAAAACATTTTTTTTAAAGATTAATTCATACAGCTTGACATGTTAATGTGTTAGCATATGTAAATATTAACATTAATAATATTTTTGTGTTATTTGACTAATGAGTTATGTTTCAGATTATGGTTGAATGCTTTACAAATTACATCTTTGGGTTTTGCATACTTTCCTCTTCATAAAAAAAGCTAAATTTAAATAAGGAAAAAAGATTTTGCCAATAAACTTCGTTAGTCTTTACCACAAAGTTTTGGGTTTTATTTTTGACCATATTTTAAGTGCTACTGTTTTACAAGGTTATGTTACTCAACTAGTTAATTACTTTTCAGATTGATTGCTTTACTTTAAGTTATTCAGTCAAGTGTTTCTTAACCAGAATAAGCTTCAAGCTCAAACATCAAAAGTAAAATCTTTGGATTAATAACTCATTTTGCATACCTGGTCATGGTGTAATTATATCAAACGGTTCTTTCTTTCAGCTCAAGGTCCTCAGATTCAGCCCGCACAGACAGTCACCCTGGTGCCGTCCACTTCTAGCCGCCTGGGCGGCTGGGCTGAAGAGGAAGAAGAGGAGCAGGGCGACGAAGAGGAGATAAACACCAACCCAATGCCGGATCAGACCAGCAGAGGGAGCAGCTGAAGTGCCTTCACCCTGTACAGTATGTTTCACCACATGAATTGCATTTCATTGACAGTTCAGTTTGGACTCCAACTAGTTGTCACTTCATATAAAGATCTAATCAGTGTTTCAATGCAAAATGACTCTTAACATCATCTCTCTTTCTGGTTTGCAGTTTTTGTTCATTTCTGGGAGTTGTGGCCTTACTTTAGTTTGAAATACCTTTGATCAAGCATGTTGGGACGCCACACCAAGCATGACGTTCAAGGAACCCGTCGGAGCCGTTCGCTTCTCTGGACGCACGTCTTCTGGTTCAGATGAACTGTGACGTAACGGACTGCAAGAGTATGTCTGCCACTTCCCCTCCCTCCTCACATCAATTACATTTACATTTGGGACTGCTGTGTGTTTTGGAGTGTGTTTTTGTTTTATGACACAACAGGATGACACTTGTTTTACAGTATTTATTTCCATTTCAGTTTCTTTCATGCAACGTTTGTTTCATTTGGGTTCAAGCAAGTTACGTTTTCCGCATCTCTGATTCTTTTGAAAGCGCTGCCTCGGTTTTGAAGGATGAAAACATCCTTTTATCGTAGTATTGCTAGTTTGACTTTGCGTTACAGCACCAGCGGGCAGAAAATATCACTGAATGTAAAATCATACCAGTTGCCTCATAAGAAAGAAAAACATATTGTCACAGAATTATTAAAAATATGTTTTTGTTCCTTAAAAAAAATATAATATATAGACTTAAGGGATAAGTTTTGCCTAAGGAAAAATGAAAAATGTAATTTAAATGAACGGTAATTCGCATTTGCAGAGGTTTTGACAAATATCAACAATAATCTCTCAGCCTGAGACGAAAAAAAAGCTTAATTTAAACAAGAAGAAAACATTTTAGCAATAAAACCATCATGCTTTACCAAAAAAAGTGTTTGATTTGAAGGAGGACCGCATAAAAGAAATAAGCTAAAGTCTTATTTTTGTGGTTTGACTAAAAAGTAGGTGTCACGCTACGCGAATGCTAGTTTTAATCATATTTAAACATCTTTAGATGATCATTAGACTGCATTAAAGGATTTTTAATTGATGTGAAGGCTGAAAGAATGATTGCCTCTAACAAACTGAAGAGTACATGTGAAAAAAATACAAAACAAAAAAAACAGATTAAATTAAAATGAAACTTTTTTTAAAAGTCAGACGTTAGTCCCAGTTCACAGACAATGAAATATTATTTCTAGACTACTTGTTCAGCTTGTAAACAGCAGATTAGCACATTATTAACCACTAAAGAAGTTCAAATGAAACACTATTCGGGGTTAAAATCAGTTTGAAAGTGTCAGTGTCATGTTTTTGAGGTTGGTTTAGGATTTGTACTTTGTACTGACTGATAACTATGGAGGCCCGTTTCTGCCACTGAATAAAAAAATAAAAAAGGTCATTTTTTAATCTCCATATTCTGACTTCTTTTCTCAGAATTGTGATATAAACGCACAGAACTGTAATATAAACTTGCATATCTGACCTTTTTTCTCCCAATTGCGAGACAAACTTGACGTTTTTACAGATTGAGACTTTTTTTTTTACTTGCAATTCTGACTTTTTTTCCTCAGAATTGTGATGTGAACTTGCAATTGTTATAAAGTCAAAATAAAATGACTTTATTGCATGTAGAAGAGATATAAACTTACAATTCTGACTTGTTCTCAGTATTACAAGTTTATATCTTACAATTGTGATTTTTTTACAAACTGCAATTTATTTTTTTTTTTTTTACAAATTATGAGTTTATATCTCTCAATTCTGACTTTTTTTTCTCAGAACTGATATAAACTCGCATATCTGAATTTTTTTTCTCAGAATTGTGATGTAAACTCACAGTTGCGAGTTATAAAGTCATAATTGTTAGATATAAACTTGCATATCTGTTTTTTTTTCTCAGAGTTGCGATATAAACTCATAATTTCGTGTTATGAACTCAAAATAAATGACTTTATTTGTGGGTATTTTGTAAAAAAAAGTTGAAATTTGTTTAAAGTAAATAGTGAGATTTTTTTTTTTTCTCAGAATTGCATGTTGAAATCTCGCAAAATGACTTTGACTTTATAACATGCAATTGAGCATTTAGTCAGAATTGTGAGAGAAACTTCTCAGAATTGAGTTTATATCTTGCAATTGTGACTTTTTTTTTTTTTTTTTTTTTTTTTTACAAATTATGTTTATATCTCGTAATTCAGACTTTTTCCTCACCACTGTGATATAAACTCACATTTCGGAACTTTTTTGTGATATATTTGTGTGCTATAAAATCAGAATTTTGAGACACAAACTTGTGACTTTTTTACAAATTGCGACTTTACTCGCAATCCTGACTTTTTATATCATATCTGACTTTTTCTCAGAATTGCGAGTATATATCTTGTAATTGACTTCTTCGCAATTGTGACTTTAAAACACGCAATTCAGAGTTAAGTCAGAATTATGAGAAACTTCTCTCAGAATTTCGAGGTTACATCTCGCAATTGTGTTATGGCAAATTGCGAGTTTACATCTTTTTAGTTTATAATTTATAGGTTTTTCTCAGAACTGATATAAACTCGCATATGTGACCTTTTTCTTCTCAGAATTGCGTGATATAAATGTGCAATTGTGTTAAAAAGTCGAAAAAAATACTTTATTGCATATTAAACTTACAATTGTCAATTTCAGTAATTCTGACTTTATAACATGCAATTAGTAGTTTTTTTCCTCAAGATTTTGAGTTTACATTTTACATATTTATTTTTTTTTTTTTTACAAATTGCGAGTTTATATCTTGCAATTGACTTTTCCTCATGAACTGTGATATACACTTATATATGACCATTTTTTCTCAGAATTGCATGCTATATAGTCAGAATTGCAAGACAAACTTGACTTTTTTTTTTTTTTTTTTTTTTACAAATTGCAACTTTACTTGCAATTCTGACTCTTATCTCAGAATTGTGATGTAAACTCGCCATTTCAAGTTATAAAATCAGAATTGCAAGATAATTGCATAATATAAACAATCCTGACTTTTTTTTTTAATAATTGTAAGATATAAACTTTTCGCAATTCTGACTTTATAATATGCAGTTGGTTAAGTCAGAACTGTGAGATGTAAACTTGCAATCCTGAGAACATATCAGTCTTTTTCCCCCTTAAAACTGGACTTTATAACTCACAATTGCAGGTTTATATCTAACAATTCTGAGAAAAAAAGTCAGAATTGTGGGATTAAAAAGTTGCAATAACCTTTTTTTTTATTCAGTGGTAAAAACAGGCTTCCATAGATAAGTCTCTTTCAGCATGTTGAATTTAATATTACACATCTGACAGATGATCTTTCAAGCCGTATCCCAGAATTCATCAGTTCAAGCAGTTAATGTCGTGCGTCCAAGTCCGTGTCGACCCAAAACTGAAGGGTTTGATTTCTGTGCGCTGCCTGCGGTAAGACTACAGTAAGTTTTCAAACGAGAATCTGCCGTTATCTAGAACAAAATAGTTTGAACTAATGTGCTCTCTTAAAGCACAGGAAAGGTTTGTCTGTAATATATCACAGGAGCCTAAGGGCTTTAGACTGAGTTTACACATGGTATATGACACTCTGCTCAGAGATATACCCATAATTCATGTGAAACGCTGAATTTCCTGTGGCCGGAGCGTGTCAGATGTTTTCAGAAATCATCTACTTGAAATACTGCAGTTAGAGAGTAGTATAAAGCGTAGTTAGTAAAGATAACGGCATTCATATCACACCCGCTGAAATACCTCCTTAAGACCGTGTATGTACAGTATTTATTTGTGTGAGACGTTATCAAACGAAAGCGATCAGGATGGAGTTGCAGACTTGCGGTTTGCAGCGTTACAGGGTTTCTGGGCTTTTCCACACAAGACTGATCTGCGTAAGTGAAACGCATTGTTTTACAGCTTATCTTAATGTTCTGTTTAAACAGTCTGGGGTCGGACTGTGCCAGGTGCTATCTATATATATATGTATATTTAATTTGTTTCGATATTTATCTCTTTTTGTTGGATTTTGACTTTTGGTCTGATCAAAATAACACTATCCAAAAATAAACCACACCGAAACCTAAATTTGCTGTCTTGGTTTTTCTTTGCTAATCAGCCTTTATTGTTATATTGTCCGTTTTCATTTTAATTTTTTGATGTAATGTTGCAGCCATTTGTAAATTTTATGGGTCTGGCTTCCGCTCTCATCCACGTCCAGGTTTTTTAACTGTACAAAATAGCTGGTTCTGCTGCTTGATATTGCAAATTGGTGTCTTGCCATTTTTTTTTTTGTATTATCTTAATTATGAACACACTGGTTTGTAGTGCAAACGGTTCAACGTTTACTAAGCGTTTTTATTTTCATTAATTCCATATAGCAGCTAATAAATCAGAAGTCTCGTCCATTAGATATAACAAGGACATATAAAGATATAACAATATACATATAAAGTCAGAATTGAGAGACAAACTTGCAACTTTTTTTTTTTTTTTTTTACAAATTGCAAGCTTATCTCACAATTCTGACTTTGTTTCTCAGAATTGCGAAACTTAAAATAGTTTTATAAAGAATTGTGAGAAACTTGTGACTTTCAAGTCACAAAGTCTGGGGCCTCATTTATAAAGACTTGCGTAAAAACCATCCTTGATTTTATCTAAGAACTTTTCTGATTTGATCATAAGAGCGATTCAGAGAAACGAACGTACCACCAAATCCATGCGTCCGTCAGTCATTCGGTTATAAATCACAAATGATCGTGGAATTGTGTGCAGCTGAATGTTCCGCCGTCGAAACGCCCCTGCTTAATTAATTAACATATAAAATGAGCTCATTCCTAAAGCAAAAACTCTGTGACAATGGCAAGTAAAAAGAAGCGCAAGAAATCAAATTATAGTGAGGCTGAACTATCTGCAATACCAGGCATTACCACAAGGAAACGGTCGTACGCCAAGCTGGAATCTGACGTGGAGATAAGTACTTTTCCACGTCAAAGACGGTTTTTATAAATCTGTACTTTGATGTGGATTTGATCGTACGAACACTCTAAGATCAAATCAGTGCGTAAGAAAGTTTTATAAATGAGGCCCCTGAATTGTGAGATATAAAAAAAGTCATAATTCTGAGAAATTTAGTCAGAAATGCAAGATATAAACTCAAAAATTTATTTTAAAAAAAGTCACAATTGCGAGATGTAAACGCGAAATTGTGAAAAAAAAAGTCAGAATTGTGAGTTTATATCTCGCAATTCTGACCTAATTTCTCAGAATTGTGACTATATCTCAAAATTGTCTCGTAATTCTGACTTTATAACAATCACTTGTTTATTTCATGCAATTCTGAGAAAAGTCAAATATGAGTTTATATCTCACAATTCTGACGTTCTAACTTGCAATTTTGAGTTTACATCATAATTCTGAGAAACAAAGTCAGAATTGCAAGATAGTCTCACAAAATTCAAGTTTCTTAAATTTTCGTGAGATATAAACATAATTGTGAGATATAAACAAGTCACAATTTTGAGAAAGTCAGAAATGCAATTTTATAAACAATTTGTTTATAAAAAGTGCGGGACATAAAACTTGAAATTGTGAGGAAAAAGTCAGAATTGTGAGTTTATATTGTAACTTTATCTCAGAATTGCATAACTGTCTCGTAATTCTGACTTTATAACTTGCAATTTGTAAAATAAAAGAAACTCTCAATTGCTTGTCAGAAATGTGAGACAAATGTGACTTTTTTTTTTTTTTTACAACTTGCGTTTATCTTGCAATTCTGACTTTTTCTCAGAATTATGATGTAAACTCACAATTGTAAGTTATAAAGTCAGAAATGAGATCTAAATTGAATTGAAACTCAGCAATCAGAATTGCATGATACAAACTCGCAATTGCATGTTATAAAGTCAAGAGTGTGAGACAAACTTTCATTTCTAAGAAATAAACGTTCTACTCTGAACTCGCAATTCTGAGAAAATATAATGTGTGTATAGTTAATTTGTTTCGATATTTCTCTTTTTGTCGGATTTTGACTTTTGGTCTGATCAAAATAACGCTATCCAAAAATAAACCATACCGAAACCTGGATTTGCTGTCTTTATTTTATCAGTTTTCATAATTTTTTTTTGGTTGTAATTTTTCAGCTTCTGGGTCTGGTTTCTGGGGCCTCATTTATAAAGACTTGCGTAGAAACCATCCTTGATTTTATCTAAGAACTTTTCTGATTTGATCGTAAGAGCGATTCAGAGAAACGAACGTACCACGAAATCCATGCGTCCGCCAGTCATTCGGTTATAAATCACAAATGATCGTGGAATTGTGTGCAGCTGAATGTTCCGCCATCGAAACGCCCCTGCTTAATTAATTAACATATAAAATGAGCTCATTCCTAAAGCAAAAACTCTGTGACAATGGCAAGTAAAAAGGAGTGCAAGAAATCAAATTATAGTGAGGCTGAACTATCTGCAATACCAGGCATTATCACAAGGAAACGGTCGTACGCCAAGCTGGAATCTGACGTGGAGATAAGTACTTTTCCACGTCAAAGACGGTTTTTATAAATCTGTACTTTGACGTGGATTTGATCGTACGAACACTCTAAGATCAAATCAGTGCGTAAGAAAGTTTTATAAATGAGGCCCCTGGTCTCATTCACATCAAGCTATTTTTAGCTGTACAAAACAGCTCATTTTGCTGCTTAATATTGCAAATTGCTGTGTCTTACCATATTATTTTAATTAATTATCTTAATTATGAACACAGTGGTTTGTAGTGCAAACAGTTTCCACATAGCAGCTAATGAACAGGAAGTCTCACTTATTAGATATGACTAGGACAATAAAACATCAATATATAAACAGACAAAAGCAACACTGACTCGCAGAGAATCAACAGACAGACAACATGTTAAGAGATGGTTAAATATATTGTTTATTATACTGGATCATTTACATGTCACAACTCTCGGTTTTAAAATTGTGATACCTGTACTAGAAATCCCATTGTAGTTTATATAAAACAATACAATAATACATTATAGCTGAAGTGCAGAAAACATGATGGAAGATGATATCTTGCCTTTTACCATATTGCAATGTACTGCAGTGAAGCTGAAGCATCCCAAAATGCATTCGGACACTCAACAATGTCACTGCGTAAGAAATAAATAGATTTTTCCAAGCCATTTTTCAACAGACCCCAAGGTATTTTTTTAGTTCGTCACACAAACAAGATCCATGAAGATATGAAATACCTTTCCTCTTCATTTTGCACAGTGTATCTATTGGTTTACCATTTAACACCTAACAGCTTCATTTTGTGAAATGTTTGGCTTTGAATGTGTGCTTGTGCTATATTTCTTTCAAATAAACGCCACTTGGTTTGATCATTTTTATCTAATGCAATGACATCCAGATTTTTTTAAAGAAACAGTTCACACAAAAATGACAATTTGCCTTCCAGGGTGTTTCTTCACAGGAACAGATTTGCATTGTTTGTTTAACAGTGGATCCGTCTGCAGTGAATGAGTGCCGTCAGAATGAGAGTCCAAACAGCTGATGAAAACATCACAATAATCCCCACCACTCCAGTCCATCAGCTAAGGTTTTGTGAAGTGAAAAGCTGTATGTTTGTAAAACACAAATCCATCATAAAGATATTTTAACTTTAAACCATTGCTTAAGGCCAAAATACCAGCCCCTGCTCTAAAATAATGCTTCCTACACTAAAAAATGTAATCTTGTGTTGTCCTCTTACATTAAAATGTACACACATACAGTTGAACTCAAAAGTTTACAGAATCTGCAAATTGTTAATTATTTTATCAAAATAAGAGGGATCATACAAAATGCATGTTATTTTTAAAAGATGTTTACGTTTTCAAGAGTAAATAGTAAAATTTATAAAAATGACCCTGTTCAAAAGTTTACATACGCTTGATTCTTGATACTCTTTTTTTTTGCCTGCTGTTCTTTAGAAAAATCCTTTAGATCCCACCAATTCTTTGGTTTTTCATCATTTTTGTGTTTTGTGAATGGGGATGTGTACATTTTTCAAATTTTGCCTAAATATTACATACATTTTTTTCATTTAGTACTGTCCTTCAGAAGTGACAGGAGATGTTTCTCAGAAGACAACATAAGTTAAATTTACTCTGACCTTCAAATTCCAAAAGTTTTCACCCCCCCGGCTCGTAATGCTTCATTTTTCCTTCTGGAGCATCAGTGAGCATTGAACCTTCTGTAATAGTTGTATAAGAGTCCCTCAGTTGTCCTCAGTGTGAAAAGATGGATCTTAAAATCAAACAGTCATTGTTGGAAAGGGTCCAAATACATAAAAATGCTGAAAAACCAAAGAATCTGTGGGACCTGAAGGATTTTTCTGAAGAACAGCAGACAGTTTAACTGTTCAGGACAAACAAGAAAACCATGAGCAACTATCACTAAACCAAAACAATCATTCAGGTAACAACACAGTATTGAGAATCAAGTGTATGTAAACTTTTGAACGGGGTCATTTTTATAATTTCAATTATATGTAAACATCCTTTATGTGAAGTATCTTATTCAGGTCAGTTCTAAATAAAAAAACAACATGCATTTTATATGATCCCTCTTATTTCGGTAAAATAATGAACATTTTGTAGCTTTTGACTTGCCTTGAGCATATTTCTCACCTGATTCAGACAGGCAAAATTTTCACTGGAGAAAGCTATATAATGGTTTAAAGTTATGTTTTTATCAGCTGTTTGGACTTAGGATGAGTACATTTTCAGCAAATTTGAATTTTGGGTGAACTATTCCTTTAAGTGTCCAGATACGTTTTGGTCTATATTTGAACATGTATATATGAGCAGGTCATGCAAGAAAAGAAAGGCACCTGTAACTTCTAGGTTGACCCCCAAAACATAAAAACAGTAATTTGAGCAAATGCATCAAGTTTTCAACTGTATCATCTAAAGTAATTAAATATTTCCTAGTGGATGTGGAACCGTGATCTATTTTAACGCTCATCATAATTAATATGAGAGTGTAACTTGTCAAGAGCTTCTCAGCGACTGATGATTTGATTTTCACGTCAACACATCGCATACAGTCTTTGCCACTTAAGGTAATGAATAGGCTCCCGGAGGAGACTATCTGATGAATAGATTCACATGTGAAGCTTACACATAAAATGCATCATTCATAAATCTAAATAGTATTCAATAACACCCCATCTCATCACGTCCTAGTGGATGGAAGTGGAAATAAATAGCATGATTGCTGGTAACTCAGGTTGTACCGAAAGCATCTGGTTCCTTCTGTTTACCTGACAGCTAATAATTAAGACTTGAAGGTAATATACGGTTTTCATTAACACATTATGCATATTATTGCACTTATATACACAAAATATGAACAGAGACAAACATTCTGAATGGTTACACATTTGTCGAATACTATCGCAGGGCTGAATTCAGTCAAACCGCGGTTAAAGCTCACACGATTATTGTACAAAAAAAGTGCCAAAATAGATTCAAACCTTGGCCAAACCGACTGTGTCTAGAACAATTTTTGTGCAATATTAAAATGCCTTCTTGTTCAGATTCGTTTAAGGCGGCTTGATCAAATTAGGCCCACAGTGTTCACACAGGATTCAGAAAAGCACAGAGGAAAAAATACTCTCTCGGATGAAGTACCGTCACAGTATTTGTACGCTTGAAATCGTCCGAAAAGGAAATGGCGTTTTCCACAATGTCAAACAAACAGCGGCTGTGATGTTAATAAAACCTGAGTTTTGTTTTGGAAGTGTTGCCTATTTGTACTTGATGATGATATATCGATTCTATTCAGGTGTTTTTTTTTGTTTTGTTTTGTTGTTTTTTAACTATTAACATATACATTTTCGTGGACTTACACTTCTTTTGGAGTCTATCTGATATATATTTCACAGTTTTCCGTCAAATCCTAAACCGCCGGGATGCCGTGGCCTGCGTCATCAACAAGCGAACTCCTCGAAGTTGCCTATAGCCGGGTGACTAGGTAGCACGTTCGGCGCGAATCCGAGACTGTCCGAGTGACTCCGGAGTGTGTCGCATGTGCTCTGAAAGAGAGAAACGGAAGATTTCGGGAAGGGTGGGAGGGATACGGAAGATCAGATGAGGGGTTGAGATGAGTTCATGTCAACGGCACCCATTTATAACAATGGAAATCAGTGTTGGAGCGAAATAAACAAGGGGATGTGAGTAAAACAGAACGTCAATAATGAAGAATGCATGTCAGAGTGAATAAAAACGAAGGTAAATTCAATCATAAAGGTGTGGATGGAGGGGAGTGGGGAAGGAAGAAGTTTTCTTAGTTTCATTTCTACAGCTCTGGAAATCTACCAGCGAGTTTTGCAATCATAACTCAGCAGGATGCAGAGAAATAATTGGAGTGTCATTCCAGTGAACCTCGAGAGAGCGTTGTGCTCATTGTATGTAGACCTGTGATGACAGCACAAAGAGATGCATCTAGTGGTGTTATTAGACACAGGTCTCATCACAATGAAGCAATAGAAGCCATTTTAGCCTTTCAGGCTCAAATTTTGATTAAACTGAATCAATCTCTGGATCTACCTTCCCTCTTGAATTTATAGTTATGTCACTGTTACATTGAATACATAAATATGAACGGTTAAGATAGTAATTTATTTGAATAATGCATTTTGTTATACGTTTCTTAAACAGGTTTTTGTGTAAAGCTCTATCTTGTGTAAAGTAATATCTTTAAGATATATTTTAAGGTATACAAAAAAAAAAAAAAAAACTAAAAAAAAAGTATACATACATACATAATAATTTTAACTAGTTTATCAGTGCGTAAAAGCAAGAAAAAATGTAAAAAGCTTGTATATTTGTATATTGCATATAAATAAAACCAAATAATAACATTAAAAAAATGACAGTTTTGTATACAAATAGGCTGCTTTTTTAATGTAATTATATTTTTTACTTTTATTTATTATTATTTTTTAAATTGTAGTTTATTTTTTTCTTGTATATATATATATATATATATATATATATATATATATATATATTTGTCAAAACACAACATTATCAGTGTGTATATTTGTATACTGCATATAAATAAAGCAAAATAATAAAATTAAAAAATTAAATGCAGCTTGTACATGTGTTTGTAAAAGCAAGAACAATTATTAAATGTATATTAATTTATTTGTAATTATACGAGTACCTAATATCTATATTTTAAGGGGGGAAAATTACACAGGTAGTTTTATTTATACTATACAAATAAGCTGTTTTTGAGTTAATTAAATTATATTTTTAAATTATTATTATTTTTTTTTAAATTGTAGTCTTAAATTTATATCTTGCATATACATATATAAAATAAATCAGATTATATATCTGTTTTATTTTTAATTTTAACTAGTTAAGCAGTTTGTAAAAGTAACAAATACATACATAAATAATTCATTATCCCTGTATATTTTATATTGTGTATAAATAAAATAAAATAATACAATAAAAAATAAATGCAGCATGTATATTGGGTAAAACACTTGAATCTATGTATAGAAATGTGCATGTATCATGTGTAATGGTTTTTGGTCTCAAGTTACCACATCATTTTAATGAGTTCTTCAGTTTGTAAAAGCAAAAAATTATATAAAACTACAATATAAACAAATGATAATAAATAAATGCATAAAATATATTTAAAATAAATTTAAAAAGGAGCTTATTTGTGTATAGTATAAAAAAATAAATAAAAATAGCTGTGTAATTTAATGTTTATCCAGGTGCTGAAGGATGAATTGAAATTATCTGTGAGAATTATTGGTGAGTTTTATCTGCAAGTGTTAACCCTGCCCCTGTGTTTCGACTGCTAAAAATAATTTGATAAAAAAGATAAAAACAGCAGTTTCACAAAAAAAAAAAAAAAAAAAAAACACAGCATCAGTAATTCTTCTGGCAAGTAGGCTTACTTTTCATATTTAATAAGCCAAGACTTGTAGACAGACTTATGAAAGGTATCGCTGGGTGAAAATAATTGCACTGTCTGAAATAAACCAATAAAGCTGCAGCTCTACGATGCTCATCTCCTTTTCACATAGCATTTCTTATATCATCCTGTAACATTGTTTTGTTTATCACTAAAATATTCAAATTAGTTCTTGGATCACAAAGTGACTCCACACAAATTTATTTCATGTGGGTGTGTTAAAGATTCATGCAATGATCTGGAACATTCTCTTACAACACGTCCTTTTCCATCACATTTCCTCCTTGTTTCATCATTCATCTGTCTAGCAGACATCATCAAGTCCTTTAAAATAGCAAAAGCTTCAACCAAATACACATTGTTTATTGAAATCTTGACCTTTCACTTAGACAAACCTTTCCATATGACATATAGCATGTTGCTCATATAATAATAACGCCCTGGTGTTTTTTATTTTAAGGCTGGGATGTGGTTTCAAACATTTTTGCTAATCATTTTTGTAGACCATATACACTACTGTTCAAAAGTTTGGAGTTGGTCAAATTTTGTTTTTGAAAGTCCCTTATGCTCACCAAGGCTGCATTTATTTAATTAAAAATACACTATAAAGTGTAAAATTGTGAAAAAATATTACTATTTAAAATAAATAAATAAATATATTGCAAAATGTAATTTATTACTGTGATGCAAAGCGGAATCATTACTTCAGTCTTCAGTATTACACGATGCTTCAGAAATCATTCTAATATGCCGATTTGCTGTTCAAGAACATTTCTGATTATTATCGATGTTGAAAGCAGTTGTGCTGCTTAATATTTTTGTGGAAACTTGATTGAAACAAATTGAAATTGGTCAAATAGGCATCGGCCAAAAAAAGGTTATATTTACAGTCAAGCCTGAAATCATTCATACCCCTAGCAAATTCTGACTTAAAGTTACTTTTATTCAACCAGCAAGGTTTTTTTTTTTTTTTTACCGGAAATGACAGAAGCTTCTCCCAAAAGATAATAATATAATCATTGTGGGAAAAAAATTCTCAGCTTTTATTTACATTTGAACAAAAAGTGGCATGTCCAAAATTATTCATACCCTTTGCAAACTGTCACAGCCTATGGGAAAATCCAAAGTTTTATACCATTCCAAATAGTCCAAGCTGTTCTAAAGCATCCTACTTACCCTGATTCATTGGAAACAGTTGTTTTAATCAACTCAACAGGTGAAAAACAGAAGCTCTCTGCTGTTGGTTTGTGGACAGTCATGGCTAAGACAAAGGAGCTCACTCTGAGGACTGAGGACCTGCGGCTGCGCATTGTGGCTCCTCACAAGTCAGGAAAGGGCTATAAGACCATATCTAAACGTTTTGAAGTTCCAGTGGCTACAGTGCAAAATATTATTAAAAAATACGTGGACGTGGTCGGAAGTCAAAAGTGACACCTGTGCTGTCCAGGAGGATAGTGAGAGACGATCACCACCAAGGCCATCCTGATGAATCTGGGCTCTGCTGGTGGCAACATCTCAAGGCAGACAGTCCAAAAGACACTGCACACCGCTGGGTTCCACAGACACAGACCAAGGAGGACACCACTTCTCCAGATAAGGCACACAAAAGCCATCTTGGCCTTTGCAAATGCTCATCTGGACAAAGAAGAAGACTTCTGGTCTTCTGTTTTATGGTCAGATGAAACAAAAATTGAATTGTTTGGCCACAATGATGTAGCCTTCATTTGGCGTAAAAAAGAAGCCTTCAACCCTAAGAACACCATCCCCACTGTCAAACATGGTGGACCAGGGAACCTAATGTTTTGGGGGTTATTTTTCAGCTGGTGGACCAGAGAACCTAATCACAGTAAACGGCAGCATGAAAAATGAGCAATACATCAAAATTCTCAACAACAACATCAGGCAGTCTGCAGAGAAACTTGGCCTTGGGCACCAGTGGACATTTCAGCACAACAACGAGCCAAAACACACAGCAAAAGTGGTGAAGAAATGGTTAGCAGACAAAAACATTAACGTTTTGCAGTGGCCCAGCCAGAGTCCTGACTTAAATTAAATTGAGAATCTGTGGAGGGAGCTAAAGATCAGGGTGATGGCAAAGACACCCTCCAACCTGAAAGAGTTGGAGTTCATCGCTAAAGATGATTGGGCAAAAATACCAGTGGAGACATGCAAAAAGCTGGTCAGCAATTATAGGAAGCGTTTGATTGCTGTAATAGCCAATGAAGGCTTTTCTATTGATTATTGAGAAGGGTATGAATAATTCTGGACATGCCACTTTTTGTTCAAATGTAAATAAACGATGAGTAATGTTTTTTTCCACAATGATGCCTCTTGTACATCGTCTTATTATCTTTTGGGAGAAGCCTGTGTCATTTCCAGTCAAAAAAAAAAACTTGCTGGTTGAATAAAAGTAACTAAGTCAGAATTTGCCAGGGGTATGAATAATTTCAGACTTGACTGTATATTTTACTTACTTTTTATTTATATTTCTTATATATGTAATTTACTGACCCCAAACTTTTAAACAGTAGTGTAATTAAGATACAAAAATGATATATTTGATAATAAAACAACAACATTTTGGGGAAAATCAAACAAAACATGTTGGGAGGAAAACAGAAAGAAGAAAAACTGAGAATAAAAGCAAAAGAAAGCTACAGGTGTCATTTTACCTGAACTTCTGCAAAACATCATCTCCATCTTGAAAGCTACAGGGTTTTGAAAAAGTGATCTTAGAATGCGTAGCAATGACATTTGTGCACGTCTAGAACTACTGACATTAAATGTCACGAAGGGAAAAGACTCTAAATGGCGTGAAAAATGCAAGGATTTTTTTTTTTTACAGAAGGACACAATGAAATGCTTCTGCAAGATTATTAATGGCAGCGCTACCTGGGGACATGGTTAGGCGTGACACCAGGGCTGGTGGGATTCTCGGGGAAATCCTGGAATAAACATGATGGAAAGAGATGAAGATGACCAAACCCAGGCTCAGGCCAATTCACTTCCAATTTATTGTATTGCAAATATGAAACTCGTTAAATAATTCCATTCAATAAATATACAGTGGTGGCCAAAATGATTAGAACACTAGTATTTTCACCAGCTAAAAAATGGTTTTAAGTGAGTTATTTTATCTGTTGCTGTAGTGTGTCAGTAGGAAATATCAGTTTACATTTTCAAACATTCATTTTGATATTAATTGTAAAAATCCAGTGCTCCACACAGAGATCTGATCTCGTCATCATCATCATCATCATCATCATCATCCAGTCTGTCTGGAATGACGTAGAAACAGAACAAACTTAGACAGACTAAATCCAGAAGAAGTGTGGCAATGTCTCCAAGATGCTTCAAGAGACTGACCTGCAAAGCTACACTACTGTTAAAAGTTTTTAGCCACAGGTGTAAAAATGCTATAAAAAGAGGACGCTCATTTAACGCAATCGTTTTTCAGGTAGTTTTGCAGGTAGGTCTCTTAAAGCATCTAGGAGATTCTTCTGGATTTAGTCTGTCTCAGTTTGTTCTGTTTCTTCATGTCATTCCAGACAGACTGGATGATGATGATGATAAAATCAGATGTCTTTGTGGAGCACTGGTTGTTGTCAGACTCCTTGTGCAATCAAAAATCTCACTGGATTTTACAATTAATGTCGAAATGAATGTTTGGAAATGTACACTGATATTTCCTACTGACACACTACAGCAAAAGATAGAAATAACTGATTTAAAACCATTTTTGAAGCTAATGTTTTAATAATTTTGGCCACCACTGAATTTAAACATATTTACTAACTAAATATATGTAAACATATGCAATTTTATTCATAGTAAATATATATATATAAATATATTCAAATTTATTTGTTTTGAAAATGAATTGACCTTCACCAGATTTATGACAAAATAATACCATGCTGAAAAAGCAATGGTCCAACTGTTTAAAATCATGTTGTTTCTCAAAAATATCCATTTTAGGTATATTACTGTAATTAAAGTTTTATTTTAATGGATGCTAATAACTTCAAAACATAATAAAAAGCAATAAAACACCACTGAACTATGATTTAAAAATCATGTGCATGTGTAAATATTTTGATTATGTTAATTCTGAAATATGTACAGTCTTCAGTGTTTGCTAATCATTTAGTGCGGTGTGAGCTTGTCAGTGTATCTTAAAGGGATAGTTCACTCAAAAAATGACAATTCTGTCATTAATTACTCACCCTGATGTCAGTCCAAAACCGTTGGAGCTTTGCTCATCTTCAGAACACAAATTAAGATATTTTTGATGAAATCTGTGAGCTTTCTGACCCACAGACAGCAATGCAACTGACACGTTCAAGACCCAGAAAGGTAGCAAAGACATTGTTCAAATAGTCCATGTGACATCAGTGGTTCAACCTTAATTTTACGAAGCTATGAGAATACTTTATGTTCAAAAAAAAAATAAAAAATGAAAAAATACTGCCTTTATTCAACAATTTTTTGCTCTTTTGTGTCAGTAAAATTGATCCTAGTTCACTGTCTGTACATTCTGGTTCAAATAAGTAAGGCTAGGCAAAAAATTGCAAGTTATCCTCTCTGTCAAAATCTTCAGACATGTTTATGAAGACTGTTTTATGTTTTCAGTGTGTTGGACATGGAAGAAAAAAATTAGTTAAAGTCATTATTTTAGTGTTCTTAAGTACAAAAAGTATTCTCCTAGCTTCATAACATTACGGTTGAACCACTGATGTCACATGGAATATTTTATCGATGTCCTTACTACCTTTCTGGGCCTTGAACGTGTCAGTTGCATTGCTGTCTATGGGTCAGAAAGCTCTCAGATTTCATCAAAAATATCTTAATTTGTGTTCTGAAGATGAGCAAAGCTCCAACGTTTTGGAATGACATGAGGGTGAGTAATTAATGACAGAATTGTCATTTTTTGGTGTTTAATGTTTGATCAGTGATATCCTAGTGCATGCTGGGAAGGGGAAAATGATGGCTTTTTGTGTCTGCTATGGTATGATATGGTAGAATAATGGTGAATAATGCTGATGTTGTGGTACAGTGTTTAAGTGTCCTGCCATATTAGTATTTGCTCATATAAAAATGCACATTTGGTCATCATTTACTCAGCTTCTGCAACAACTCTTTATCATACAAGTTCAACACAGCTGTCGAGTTTCAAAAACAACCTAAAATCACCAAAAAAAGAGTCCTTCTGAAGTCACTGTAGTAGTCCTTCTAGGTGAATTTCTATTCTTTATAAGAGCTTGAATGACAGCCTCTGATTACATGCTTTCGCTTTACGCAAAAGAACACAGAACATCTTCTTTTGTGTTCCATGGAAGGAATAAAGAAAATCAAACAGGTTAAGAATGACATGAGGATGAGTAAATGATGACATTTTTAATGGCCTCTTGGATGAAATTTTATCCTGTCGTGGAAAGAAATTTCATTTCTTCAGTGTTATAAGCCAGGTGGTGGAAAAGCAATTTTGAAACCAGAATGTTCTTGGTGCTCAAGAACATAACTAACTAAATAAAATATTTTGAAGTAAATAAATAAAATGGGAACTTCTACTGAACTACTGAGCTAAATAAATATTAGAAATACTTTATGTATGAGCTGTTGGCGCACATCTCGATCCAATTCCTCATTTCTCATCCCTAATTTTCTATCTACACTCCACTTTTTTAGATAAAATCAATGTAAAAAATAAAATGAATGTAACCAATGTATATACACTACCAATCAAAAGTTTTTGAGCAGTAAGATTTTTTTTAAGAAATTATTTCTGTTCACCAAGCCTGCATTTATTAGATCCAAAGTGCAGCAAAAACAGTAAAAATTAGAAATATTTTTACTCTTTAAAATAACTGCTTTCTATTTGAATATATTTAAAAAATGCAATTTATTCCCGTGATCAAAGCTTAATTTTCAGCATCATTACTCAAGTCTTCAGTGTCACATGATCCTTCAGAAATCATTCTAATATGCAGATTTTCTGCTCAAGAAACATTTATTACCATCATTATCGATATTTAAAACAGTTGAGTACTTTTTTCAGGATTCTTTAATAAATAGAAAGATCCAACGATCAGCATTTATCTGACAAAAAGCTTCTGTAATATTATTTACTATACCATTTAAAAGTTTGGAGTCAGTATATAAATTTATTTATTTATTTATTTTTTTTTTGTGTGTGTGTGTGAAAATTATACTTTTGTTTAGCAAGGATGATTTAAATTGATCAAAATTGATGATAAAGACATTTATAATGATATAAAAGATTTCTATAAAATGCTGTTCTTCTGAACTTTCTATTCAAAGAAACCTGAAAACAATAATAATAATATTTTTTTTGAGCAGCAAATCAGAATATTACAATGATTTCTGAAGGACCATGTGACACTTAGTATTGATGCTAAAAATTCAGCTTTGAAATCACATGAAATTATATTTTACAATATATTCAAATAGAATTCAATTATTTTAAATAGTAAAAAAAATTTTTAACATTTAACTGTTTTGCTGTACTTTGGATCAAATAAATGCAGGCTTGGTAAGCAGAAAAGACTTAAAAAATCTTTAAAAAATTTCTGACAGGTAGTGTATAAAACTTCTTTTCTGGGCTTGCAAATATTAATTAGGTGACATGAGTTTCACTCAGAAGTCCTAATTGATTTAATGAAGAGCACAGATCATCTGCAAATCGGACACAAGGTTTGTCACAAGCGAAGGGTGATAAACATGCTTAACATTTCTAAAACTTCCTATTTCTGCTTTTGATATTTGTCCTTATCTCAAACATAAGCCGATGTCTTTTGTGGAAAGGCCATCTTCATCAATCATTTCCCAGAATTTGAGCGAAAGACAAAAGGCAAGTAGTGCATGCAGCATTCAAGAGAATAATCCAAACGAACAGAAATGCTAAAAATATCAACAAAATAACAATTTTGGGACATGCAGAGCAACACAGAAAGCACAATTACCAGATTGTCACTAGCGCTCCGATGTGGCCGTCTCTTGCGTAGAAAATGTCCCAACACTTTGTCCTTAAAAACCTGCAAAATGGTGCGACGTTTATAAAATATACTGTCAGAAATTGATTTGTAACCATTAGAACATTATAGCAAAAGAAAATGACAAATTAGACAAGCAAGAATGCAACAGACCTCGTACAAATAATCGAATATCTCCAATATTGTCAAGACACTGGCTCCTATAAATAGACCCATCTGACCACCGATATCACCTGAAAGATTATAAAAAATATTATAAAAAAAGAATTATTAAAGCAGAAGACAACTCTATTTTCCATATTCTATACAATAAAATAAAATAAAAATACAATAAAACAAAATAAAATAAATTGTAATAAAAATAAAATTGTAAAACTGCTAATAACCTGTTAATTAAACTAAAATAGAACAGAATAAAATAAAATAAAATACTGTAGGTGTGAGTAAGCAAGCGTGTGGAAAGATACAAATAAAATAAAATAATATAGAAAATATGTTTCAATTTCTAATAATAATAAAAAATACAAAGGAAACAATCATTTTCCAGCCTGTTAAATAAAATAAAATAGAACTGAATAAAATAAAATACAGTAGGTGTAAGTAAGCCCGTTTGTGGAAAGAAAAATTAAAATAAATAAAAATTAAATTAAATTTTTTTTTGCTAATAACCTGTTAAATAGAATAAATTAGAATAGAATAAAATACTGTATGAATAAGCAAGCATGTGGAGAGAAAATAAATAAATAAATAAAATAAAATAAAATAATATACAATTATTTTTTTAGGTGTGAATAAGCGAATTTGTGGAGAGATAAAATAAAATAAAATAAAATAAGATAAAATAAAATAAAAATTTGTAAGTGTGAATAAGCAAGCATGAGGACTGTTTTTTAAAAATACAAAAAAAAATTATAAAAAAAAGAATTATTAAAGCAGAAGACAACTCTCAATTTTCCATATTCCATAGGTGTAACCTATACAGTAAAATAAAAAAATACAATAAAACAAAATAAAATAAAATACTCGTAAAACTGCTAATAACCTGCTAATTAAAATAAAATAGAACAAAATAAAATACTGTAGGTGTGAGTAAGCAAGCATGTGGAAAGATAAAATAAAATAAAATAAAATAATAAAAAATAAATAATATAGAAAACATTTTTCAATTGCTCATAACCTACAAAATAAAATAGAATAAAATAAAATAAAACAAAATAAAATAAAATAAAATAAAATAAAATACAGTAGGTGTAAGTAAGCACGTTTGTGGAAAGAAAAATTTAATTCAATTAAAATTAAATAAAATTGATTTTTAATCGCTAATTACCTGTTAAATAGAATAAATCAGAATAGAATAAAATACAGTATGAGTAAGCAAGCACGTGGAGAAAAAAATACAATAAAATAATATCAAAAAAAATTTTTTAGGTGTGAATAAGCAAATGTGTGTAGAGATAAAATAAAATAAAATAATTTGCAAGTGTGAATAAGCAAGAATGAGGACTGTTTTTTTTTATAAATAATACAAAGAAATATTATAAAAAAGATTTTTTAAAACAGAAGACAACTCTATTTTCCATATGGTGTAGCTTTTGTGAATTTTCTGTGCACTTACCCAGTAATCCAGCCACTTCATATGCTTTCTTTTGTTCAATTTTCTCATAATTCAGAGCCTCAAAAAAGATATCCAGCACCAATATGTTATCCCTGTAAGATTAAACACAATGAATGGCTGTTCAGATAAACTTTAATAACAAATACAGAAATCGCATCAACTTAAATGTGAATTTAAACTCACGAGATATACTGCTCTGTTTTGTTGAATTTCTTGGCGAGATATTTCGCAGAAGCCTTGCTGGGTATTTTCACCATGGACAGCTCTTTACCGTATCGAGTCATGTTGCACGGCGTTTCGCAGACGCAGTAGTCATTGTCCTTCTCCACCAGGAAATCTGCCAATTTTTGTTGTTTTTATTGTTATTATTATTATTTCAAAGACAGTTAGCCTAAGCACTATTTAAATTATTCATTTAAAATCATGAAAGTAGTGAAAGAAATGCATAGTATTATGAAAATACACAAATCACTCCTTATGGCCTCCTACCTAAAGCTGGATCAGCACAGTCTTTGTACTGTTCAGGTGTGCAGACTGTAGACGTGCCTGTGATAGAAAAAGAAAGGCAAAATATTGTTAAAATTTCTGATAACATGTAAAGAAAATTAAAGTCAAATAAAAAGACATTTTTCCAATTGCTAATAACCTGTAAAATAAAATAAAATACAATAAAACATACAAAATAAAACAATTAAATACAAAAAATATACAACAAAATAAAACATGTCCACAAAACTGCTCAAATAATTACATTAAATATTGTAGATGTGAATGTCAATAAGAAAATGTGTGGATATTTTATAACAAAATAAATAATAAAATAAAATGTGTGGATAGAATTTTTTTTCCAATTGCTAATAAAATACTGATAGGTGTGAGTAAGCAAGCATGTAGGGAGAAAACGAAATAATATTAAAAAAAAATGAAAATAAATACACAAATAAATAAATAAAAATAAAACAAATCAAAACTAAACTAAACTCCACGTCCAAAAACTGCTGAATGAAAAATACAATTGAGAAAAAAATAATGCAGGTGTGAAAAAGAAAATGTGTAGAGAGATTTAATAAAAGAAAGAAATAAAATTAATTACAGATCAATTAAAATAAAATAAATACAGTGACTAAATAAAATGACTTAAAATGAGTAAACCGATAATAAAAATTGTGTGGAGAGAAAATAAAATAAAAATAAATATCCAATTCCAATTGTTAAGAACTTGTTTAAAATACTGATAGGTGTAAGGAAAATATTGAAAAATGTAAATATAAAATATTGTAGGTGTAAATAATAATAAATCTGCAAGTGTGAATAAGCAAGCATGTGGAAAGAAAATATAAAATAAAATAAAAAAATGATTAAAATGACATAAAAATCTGTAGGTGTGATTAAGCAAGTGTGTGGAGAGAAAATAAAAAGAAAATCTATAAATAAAGTAAAAAAAAAAAGATTAAAATAACAGAATTAACTCTGAAAGTGTGAATGAAAAAAACTGAATAAGCAAGCATGTGGAGACAAAATAAGATAAATATTTTTCCAGTTGCTAATAACTGATGTGTGTAAAAACTGATATGAGTAAAATACTGATAATAACAGATAAAAATCGGTAAGTGTGAATAAGCAAGCATGTGGAGACAAAAATAAAATAGAACAAAACAAAAAACTCCACGTGTGGAGATAAATAAAAACAGATAATAGGACTGAGGACTGTTTTTATAAATAATAATACAAAAAAAGTTCTTCACAATCTGCACATTCAAAATGTATCAAAGAAAATTCAAATATGGGCACTGAAATGAAATGTCCATGCGGTATTTTTGCAATATATTTAAATGCTAAAAGCAGTAAAGTTGTGGTCTGTCTGTTAAATGGAAGCACAATGATGTGTCATCTCCACACCTGGCATGTGCACCATCCTGCAGTTGCAGTTTTCGAGCAGATATCGGGTCTCACAATCGATGCGACAGGCCGTGATGCTGTACGTGGAGAAGTATTCAGAGTCCATGGGTTCAGATCTGCAGTCGCCCCACGGCGGGGGAAGATACTGGAGCTAGAACATAAACTTTTATTCAATGCTGGCAGGATAAAGCTGTTCAATAACAAATCAAAACGCACTAAGCCGAGCCAAAGAGCACAGCAATCAAAGGACTGAGAGCAGAGGACATCAGCTGAATATAATAAAACCCACACTGCAATCAGCAACGTTTCACAGTCTAGAAAAGCATGTGTGTTTTTTGAATGCAAGATTTCACAAAAAGGAAATCAGTGAAACCTCAAGAAAACCAGAGAGGCTGCTAAGCCAGGATTGGTCAGTCTCATTTTTAAGGCGGGGCTTAGTAACAGCTCACTTACTGGAAGCAACAGCGCTGCTCATTTCTTAAGTCATTAAAATTATATTATGCTCTTCTTATTAAATTTAAGAGCCTTTTAATAAGAATCGTATAAAAACATAATTGGATTTTATATCATTTTGCATATCTAATGGCACCAGTAGGGAAGATAATCCTCCCATTAAATTAAGGCACTTTTTGAAGTCGACTGCAAAAAGCATCATATAATAGAGTTTATGATGGATTCCGAGTGCTTTGAAGTTTAAAATGAGGAAGAGGTACAGAATGTGGGTCAGTGCATTGAAAGCAAGATTAGGAGTGTGTGCGGTTGACTTTAGCACTTGATTATTTCAGCTAATTGATCTATTGCTAAGAGCCGATGAATGAAGACGTATTGATCCTGGCCGTGAGAGCCGCTTTTGCCTTTGATCCACTGGAGCCTGTAAACGAGCGCTTTTCTCTGACCTCCTGCCAATTAGTGCTCCCTAGAAACAGAATTAGATACTCATGAGGAGTCACATGACTTTATTGCGCACAACTGTGCATAAAAATAAACACTGCTTGCCTGGCTCTGATCAACTCAGTTACAGAAACACTGTGGAGGACTCGGAGCACAGTTACAAATTAAATATAAATAAATCAGTTTAATAATTCTAAACTAAATTGGAAATAAATAAATAATTTTGTTCAATGCACAAATCAATAAAGAAATTTTCACATATTTAAGCAAAATACACAATATTTGTTTATAAACATTGTTTTAAAAACATTAAAATGTAACTTAATAAAAATGAAATAATTTAAGTAACTTGTAATTCACACACAATAAGTCACAAATTAATAAACAGTTAAACAATTTCCCCCCCACATATTTAAGTATTTAAACTAGATATATTATATTGTTTATCAAAAAATAGAATAATATAATTAATTTGTTTTAAATGTAACTGAATGAAATGTAACCACTTTAAATATGCCTTTGTCAGTGTAAATATTTATTTAAAATGTACCTTTATAAAACAATGAATTGCACCTTTCAATTCACAGATAATTATAGAAATAAAAAAATAACATTTTAAACGCACAAATTTATTTTACATTTGTTTTACAATGCATTTAAATAAAATAAATATTTTGAAATATTTAGAAACTAAAAAATGTATTTAAATAAGTATTAAAATAAGATAAATGACTAGTTTTTAACTAAAAAAGACATTTAAAAGTTTATTTAATGTACTCTAAAATGAATCTGTTTATTTTTTGGTTTAAAATATAACTTAAATTATTCTTATTAAATTATTAAATTATTTTAAAAGCACCCTGTAATTAACAAAAATACCTAGAACTAAATACATCACTTTTTAAATGCACAAACTACCAGAAATATGTAAAAGTTTTTTAAAAAGAAATATGATTAAATCTTTTTAAATAACATAACTTTAAAAAAAGTGTTTCAATAAGTACTTGAATAAGAAGATTATTTAACTAAAAAAAGACATTTAAAACTGTTGTAATTTTAAAAAACTTTTAAATGTCTGATTATTTTTTCAATGTAAACATTTATTTAAAATATAACCATACATTATACAACCATAAATAATATTTTTTTTTCATGCACCTTGTAATTAACAAAAAAATAAACTCACTTTTTGAATGCACAAATTAACAGAAATGTAACTTAATATAACTTAATCAATAAATAATAAAAATAATTAAATATAAGTTTACCTTGTAATTGCACAAATTAACAGAAATTAAAAAAACTTTTTGTATATTTGTTTTAGAATGTTTTTAAATAAGATTAAAATATTCTTAAATATAACTAAACTAAAATGTGTTTAAATAAATATTTAAATACGAAAAATGTTCAAACGTTTTGTTTTAAAATGTAGTTGAACAAAATTAAACAACTCTAAATATGCCTATTTATTTTTTTATTTAAACATTTATTTAAAATATAATTTAAGAAATTAATGAATTATTTTAAATGCACAAATTAACAGAAATATGTTTTTTTGCATATTTATTTCAAAATATTTTTAATTAAGTTAAAATCTTTTTAAATAAGATAAATATCTATCTAACTAAAATGTTTAAAGAAGAACTTAAATGACTTGTGTTTAACTAAAAAAGACATTTTAAACGGTTTATTTAATGTGTTTTAAAATGTAGTAAAATAAAATTAAACATTTGTTTATTTAAAATATAACTTAATAAATTATTAAATAATTTCAAAAGAATAAATCACTTTTTAAGTGCACAAATTAACAGATATAAACATGTTTGCATATTTCTTTTAAAATTAGTTTTTAAATTCTTTTTAAATCTATTAATTATTTAAAAAAGATTTTTAAATCTTTTTAAAAAAGATAAATGAATATTAAGTAAAACATAGACATTTAAAACTGCTTATTTTGCATTTCAAAATGTTGTTGAATGAAATGGCATCCTAAATGTCTACTTTTTAAAAACACATCTAAATAAAATAAGGAAATAATAAATACGTTTTTTTAATGCACCTAATTACATAACGCATTTCAGATGATAGTTTACAGCAGAACCAAAAAAAGTCTGGTTTTCTCCAGGTTTAAAGAGATGATGGAGTGGATAGAGAATAAGCAGGGCATGTGGTAAATGTGATAAATGTGATACGTTAAGTATTAGGTACCAGTTGCTGCTGACAAGACACAAAAGTCTGAAAACCAGGGGCCACACCAAATCCCAGCTGATCTATGAAGGGCGGCTCATCCTGGCTGTGGATCTGAACTTTGATGCCCGCCTCGTACGAGGTTTCGTCTGCGGGGAGACATTAAACAAGTTTATTTACAGAGCGGGAGATTTGATGTCTGCCGCCTCGAGGCAAAAATATAATGACTTTATAATGAACTTTATAATTACTATATCCAGAATGCCAATACACATTGCCTCTGGATATAAAAAGCCTCCTCTAGAGCCATTAAAACGACTAAGATTAATAGATTATAAATACGTAATCTTCACCAGCATACAAGTACATCAATTCTGAACACTGACCGCATGTCATCCACAGTTGATTAAACTGCACTTTGATATTTGTTACTCTGTTTCGTATTTATTTTCTGTGCATGATTATGTTGAAAAATTGCAGCATGCCACAGAAAATGAATGAGTCGTCTGACGCAGCAGTAATGGGGCAGGTGTACTCAGTAAAAAATGACTAAAAAAAGGCATAACCTTGTTATCTTCGCATCTAAATGTTCTAGCACAAGTCAAATCATTGTGGGCGACCACTTATGGGTGAATTATGCTAATGTGAAATGCTGCATATCAGTTTCTTCGCATATGATGTATAACCCATATCTTGTCTTTTTGAAATATCATTTTTTGAAGCGTGTTTCAACCAAGGAACCTGTACTGTTAGTATCTTATTTAAAAAGTGGCAGCATTTCAAGCCTAGAGTGATGCATATTGCATTATATTATATATAGTGTTCTATACATTAGTCAAAAGTTTAAATTAGTTTTTTAAAGAAGTCTCTTCTGCTCATGAAGCCTGCATTTATTTGATCCAATATACAGTATTATATGCAGTAATATTGTGAAAAATTTTCACTATTTAAAATAACTGCTTTCTATTTGAATGTTTTTTGAATTTATTAAATGTAATTTATTTCTGTGATCAAAGCTACATTTTCAGCATCATTAAGTCTTTAGTGTCACATGACCCTTCAGAAAGCATTCTAATATGCTGATTTGCTGTTCAATAAACATTTTATTATTATTATTATTATATTAATATTTAAAACAGTTGAGTACATTTTGTTCAAGATTCATTAATGAATAGAAAGTTCCAAAGACCAGCGTTTATCTAAAATAAAAAGCTTTTGTAACATTATACACTATACCATTCAAAAGCTTGGAGTCAGTATATATTATTTTGGGCTTTTTAAAAGACATTTATAATGTTACAAAAGATTTCCATTTCAGATAAATGCTGTTCTTCTGAACTTTCTATTTAGAAAAGAAACCTGAAAAAAAATTCCACTCAGCTGTTTTCAACATAATAATAATAATAAATATTTTTTGAGCAGCAAATCAGAATATTAGAATGATTTCTGTAAGACTGGAGTAATGATGCTAAAAATTCAGGTTTAAAATCACAGGAATAAATTACATTTTAAAATATATTCAAATAGAAAGCAGTTATTTTAAATAGTAAAAATATTTAAAAATTGTACTGTTTTTACTGTACTTTGGATTAAATAAATACAGGCTTGGTGAGCAGAAGAGACATCTTTTAAAAAAACAAAACATTAATAATCACTAATAATCAAAAACTTTTGGCTTGTAGTGTAACTTTCTGGCTGAAACTGAAACTAAATTGATAAAGTCACTGAAGGAACACTTAGTAATATTAATGAAATGGTGGCTCTTCAACAGTACATAAATGATAGAAAACACATCATCAATGTCTTTTTTTTAAATACATTGCTTACCTGTGTCACCCCAAACTGGTAAGTACTCATCCTGTTGAATATCCAGCATGATTTCCAGCCCATTTCCTGTTCCGCCTTTTAAAGTCGTCAACAAGGGGTTTCCATCCAGACCAGAGTTGAACGTGTAACATTTCCCGTATCTTGTGTAAATCTGTGGGTGGAAAACACATACAAAAACATATTAAATATAAAAACACAAAAAAGTAATAGCATAGTATCTAAAATTACAACGCCAATTTAATGTTTTTTTTTTGTTTGTTTGTTTTAAATGTTAATCAAAGCTGCATTCATTTGACCAAAAATACAAAAAACAGTAACATTGTGAAATATTATTAGGATTTAAAATAACTCTTTTCCATTTTAATAGATTTTGACATTTAATTTATTCATGTGATGCAAAGCTGAACTTTTAGCATCATTACTCCAGTCTTCAGTGTCGCATGATTCTTTAGAAATCATTCTAATGTGCTGATTTATTTAAGAAATAAAAAAGAATAGCATTAAATTAAAATTTAATAAAACATTTTTTTTTAAAGAAATTAATACTTTTATTCACCAAGGATGTGTTAAATTCATAAAAAAGTGACAGCAAAGACTTACAATGTTAGAAAAGATTTCTATTTTGAATAAATGCGACTCTTTTTACATTTAGGGTTAGGGTTTACCAAAAAATCCTGAAAAAAGTATCACAGGTTCTAGAAAAATATTAAGCAGTGCAACTGTTTCCAACATTGATAATAAATGGAATAAATCAGCATATTAGAATGATTTCTGAAGGATCATGTGACACTGAAGACTAATTCACCTTTGCATCACAGGAATAAATTATATTTTAAAATATATTAAAAATAGAAAACCATTATTTTAAACTGTAATAATATTTCACAATATTATCAAGTAAATGCAGCCTTGATGGCAGAATTCTTCAAAAACTTTTACAAATCTTATAGTAATCCTAGTATATACTGTATACGTTGTATATAGTCTGGGGTTGAATTTTTAAAATAAAAATAAAAAATAAAAATGTGTTTATTTAAAATGCACCTTGAAACAATAAATTAATAAATAATTTTGAAATGCACCTTGTTAATCACATACAAAATAAAAATAAATAATTCACGTTTTTAAATGCACAATTATAACAATCAGTTAATAAATAATTTTAAAATGCAACTTGCATTTCACAAATAAAAATAGATAAATCACTTTTTAACAAGAGTTTTATACAAAATTAACAGAAAGTGGACATTTAAAACTCTTTATGTAATTTGTTTTAAAATTTAGTTGAAGGAAATGTGGCTAAATTAAATTAAAAAAAAAAGTGCTTAAAAACTTAAACAAAAAATAGTAAAATAATAAATTTTAAATGCACCTTTTAAAGCATTTAAACAACGTAATTTTATTATTATTATTATAATTATTATTATTATCCATCATCGTTATATCTCCTTTTCTATTTTAAATGAAACCTAAAAAACTGCATAAAGTTTTCCACAAAAATATGAAGCATCACAACTGTTTTTAACATTGATAATAAAAAAAATGTTTCTTGAGCAACAAATCAGCATATTAGAATGATTGACACTGAAGACTGGAGTAAGACTTTGCATCACAGGAATAAATTACACCTCCTAATATACACAAATAGAAAACAGTTATTTCAAGGTGAAATAATATTTAAAAATATTACTGTTTTTACTGCATTTTTAATAATTATAAACACTTTCATAAACATTAAAAAAAAATTTCCTGACCCTTAATCAAATGAATTGTATGATATGCTGATTGCAATTCCTCACACATTCCAAGCAATAAAAAAGGTGATACACTTTCACTGTAAGGAAATCTAATTAACTGGCAGCAGTTTAAAGAATCGGCTTCATCCCTTTTGTAGATAATAGCCGGCTAAAATGTGATGGTCCTGGCAGTGTTTGACAGTGATGTAGAGGGAGACAGCAGCCACACTGATGAGTTCAGTCATGGTTTCCTGACCCCGCTGTGACACTAATGAGAGGGAGATCTACAGGCTCCAGAGCTTCAACAAGGACTGTCTCCCACTTACTGCTCAGGAAACAAGCTCCACCTCGACAGCACACAAAATACTCAAACAAAAAGGTACAGCTACATTCTGCCTGCTTCATCCCTGTGGGTTCTGAGGCGTTTCAGTGTGAGAATGATGAATAGAAGCAGCATAATTAAGGGCAAACTGAGCAGCTGAAGATGATAAACATCTGATGTTACTGAAAGAACAAGAGATTCAATTCTTCAGTGTTAAAACAGGTTCTTCTATTTCGGTTAAATGTACACTGATTACTATAAGTCATTCATCAGTTTTTATTAAAAAGAATGGACTAACACTCACACCTTAGCAACACCGTAGCAACTGCAAACAAACACATTATTAGGCTACAGAGAACACATTCTAAACATTTCTTACAACACTGTAGCAACTTCATAGCAACACCCTAGCAACCACAAACAGACTACTCAAAATAGTCTAATTCAAAAGAACTCTAAACCCATACAAGCACACATGCCTTAGCAACATCCTAGCAACCACAAACAAACACACTGCTCAACAAAATACCCTAGCAACTGCATAGCAACACAAACATGTTGTACTACTCAGAACCTCTCAGCGACTACATGGCAACACCCTGACAACCTTGCAAAACACCCTTGCAAATGTATACAAACCCTCTAAAATACTTGGAAAACTTTAGCAACTTCAAAGCAACACCCTAGCAACCACGAACAAATATGCTATACTACTAAGAAAATCCTAGAAACTCCATAGAAACGCCCTGGCAAACTCACAGAACACCTAAAAACACAAATGACAACTCGGAATACCTCAGCAACCACAAACTCAGAATATCTTAGAATTCCTAAGTAACTGCATAGCAACACCCTGACAGTGACAACCTAAAAGAACACCCTAGCAACCACAAACAAACATACTATTTTTCAAAACACTATTAACTGCATAACAACACCCGACAACCTAACAGAACACTGCAGCAAATGCATACAAAACCACTATACTACTTGCAACTGCATAGCAACACCCTGACAACCTCAGAGAGTACCCGAGCAACTGCTTTGACAACCTCCTAAAACACCAGAGCAATTGCACACATTCTAAAAGTGACTCAAACTACTTTTGCAACTGCATAGCCACACTTTGACAACCTCGTAGAACACCCTAGCAAATGCACATAAACTCACTAAACCACTTAGAAAACCTTAGTAACACCCTAGCAACCACAAACAAAGAGACTACTACTCAAAAAAAACTCCAGCAACTACATAGCAACACCCTGCCAACCTCACAAAACACCCTAGGAAATACACCAAACTATTAGGAATACCTTAGCAACACTAGCAAATGCACACAAACTCACTAAACCACTTCGAAAACCTTAATAAGCACAAACAAACACACTGGCACTCAAAACACTGTAGCAACTGCATAGCAACACCCTGACAACCTCCCAGAACACCTGAAAATGCAAACAAGTATTTGAAATACCTTAGCAACCACAAACAAACATGTTATACTATACAGAATATCTTATAATTCCTTAGTAACTGCATAGCAACACCCTGACAGTGATAACCTCACAGAACACCCTAGCAAATGCTTAGAAACACGCTAAACTACTCAGAATACCTTAGCAACCCCCTAGCAATGACAAACATATTATTTAAATCACTCTAACATCTGCATAGCAACACCCTGACAACCTTCTAGAACACCTGAGCAACTGCACACATTCTGATTAAAAATACCTTAGCAACTGCATAGCAACTCCTAACAACCTCTCAGAACACACAAGCACACACTACGTTTAGTGTGCATACAAGCACACTAAACCACTCAGAAAACCTTAGCATCACCCTAGCAACCACAAACAAACAACTACTTAAAACACCCTCGCAACCACATAGTAATGCCCTGAAGACTCAAAAACTCAAAATACCTTAGCAACTGCATAGCAACATCCTAACAAACTTGCACAACACCGTAACAAATTCACACAAACACACTAAGCTACTCAGAATACTTTAGCAACACCCTATCAACCACAAACACACACACACACACACACACACACACACACACACACACACACACACACACACACACACACACACACACACACACACACACACACACACACACAACTACTCGAAACAATCTAGTTACTGCATAGCAACACCCAAACAACCTAGCAAATGTATACAAGCATACTAAACTACTCAGAACACCTTAGCAACACCCTAGCAACCACGAAAAAACACACTATTACTCAAATCATTCCAGCAACTGCATAGTAACCCCCTAACACCCAAGCAACTGACACACATATTCTTAAATGATGCAAAATACCTTAGCAACTGCATAGCAACACCAGAGCAAATGCATACAAACACACCAAACTACTCGTAATACCTTAGCAACAACTTAGCAACCACAAACAAACACACTACTACTCAAAACACTCCAGCAACTGCATAGAAATGCCCTGAACACTCATGCAACTTCACACAAATGTTCTAAAATGACTTAAATACCTTAGCAATGGTATAGCAACACCCCGACAACCCCCCAAAAGCACACTGGCAATGTTTTGGCAAAAAAATCATGTTATTTTTGACACTGTTATGCAGTGCCACTAGTGGTGCACTTGTACACTTGACCTTTAGGAAAGGATACATACAAGAAAACAAATCTGTCTGACACTTTCACAGCTACAGTCACTGTTGCCATGTTCTTATCAAGCATCTGACAAGTGAGATGCGAGGTTAAGATTGATTATCTCAAAAAACACAATTAACACGAAAGCGCTTCGAGCTGAAACGAACCGTTGTTGTCAGCATGTCGATGCATCACAGAGGATTTGTGTTTGCAGTGTCGAGTTCACGGTTTACCAAAACACACCAAATGAGCACATTGTTTCTGAACAATAGCGCAAGCCTCTCTCTCTTCCCTGTTTCCCAAGTAATTAACTTCATTCATTCTGAAGGGAAGCGTGCGCCGCACCAGGCAAGAACTCATTTAGACTGATGATTCAGAGCTTTGTGCATATGTAATCTGCTAGCGAGCGTGGATTCATGGAAAGCAGTCATGTTGATTTCACATCAGATTTGAGCAAAGCGTACAATTTCATATGCTTTAACACTGCAAGGGATTTGGGGATTATGAGAGGTAGATTGGTTTTCCATCTGATAATGGAGAAAAAGAGGATCAAGATATTGAGCAAAGGAGTTTAGCTGGAGGCAGGTTTTAAACACATCTGTGCAAAGCACCCAGAGCTTTTTAATAATTCATGCGTCTTCTACCAGAAATTTGTCAGAGTGCAGTTTCTGTGCCAGTAGATGTTACTGAGATTTTTAGCCTCAGGCATTCTGCGAACAGACCTCTAAACCTGCCATACGTCTCTACAAAAGAAAACAGAACATTG
Organism: Garra rufa; assembly: GCF_049309525.1. Classification (NCBI taxonomy): domain Eukaryota; kingdom Metazoa; phylum Chordata; class Actinopteri; order Cypriniformes; family Cyprinidae; genus Garra; species Garra rufa. The sequence continues at coordinate 31,905,194 of NC_133384.1, forward strand.
AAAAATGTTGTTTCTGATGACAAATGCGGCTAGCAATTTTGCAAATAAATGATTGGAAAATGTCAATTTACTTATGAAAACATGCACAGGTGAAACTGGGTGAAATCCAGTCAAGAACATGAACAGCTCAATTGCCATTAGAATGCAAAAAAATAAAAAAATAATAATTTATACATTTTTGGGGCATTTTTGGCATCAATAAAAATGCTAATTTAATACTGATTACATATTTACACTGACATACAAAAATGTTTGATTATTCATATTCTTTAACGTTTTTTATATATACTTTTAAAATTTTCATGACCACTGTCATGTAATGTATATTCATGTATACTATATTATTTATAGAAAACACACATTTAATTATACTGCATTTAATTATTTATTTTAAATAATGTATTACAGTAATGAGAATCTACTGCCATTAAGAAAAATGGGAACTGAAAAGAGAATTTTCCTATTTTTAAAAGCACGGTATATTTTTTAATGCAAAATAACAATATATTTAGAGAGAAATAAAAATGTAAAAAAATATATTTCAAATTTTAAATACACTTAAATATTTACATTTAAATATTGTAAATATTTTTCCCCCTTTGATTTTGAGGTGAAACATAACCTAGATATTTTTATGTAAGAAATAGCCATCCACACACATAAAAAATGTTAATGCATTAATGTTATGTATATTTATATACATTATATTATGTATATATTATACGTTATATTATTTATTTTAATTATATTGCATTTATTTATTTTTATGTATGTATTACAGTAATAAGAATCTACTGCCATTGAGATAAATGGGAACTGAAAAGAGAATTTTCCTATTTTTAAAAGCATATTATATTTGTTGTTTTGTAAAAATATAATTAGAGATCAATAAAATTTTAAAAAATTCAAATTTTAAATAAACTTAAATATTTATTATAAATGTTTAAATTAAAATACAGATTTTCCCTCCTTTTATTAAGAGGTTAAACATAACCTAGATATGTTTTTGTAAGATTTAGTCACCCACACATACATAAAACATGTTAATGCATTCATGTTATGTATATTTATGTACATTATATTATTTATACAAATCAGTAGATTTAATCATACTGCATTTAATGAATTATTTTTAATTATGTATTACAATAATGGAGAATGTACTACCATTGAGAAAAATGGGAACTGAAAAGATAATTTTCCAATTTATAAAAGCACATTACATTTTTTTATGCAAAATATAATTAGAGATAAATAAAATGTAATATATATATATATATATATATTATCAATATTTAAATTTAACTACAAATTTTTTTTGAGGTGAAACATTACTTAGATGTTTTTATGAGATTTAGCCTTCCACACACATAAAATATGTAATGCACTCATGTTATGTATATTTATGTGATGTTATGATGCATTACAGTAACAAGAAAAATGGGAACTGAAAAGAGAATTTTTCTTTTTTAAAAGCACAATATATTTGTGTAATGCAAAATATAAATATAATTAGAGATAAATATTAAAAAAATTATTTAAAAAAATGCAACATGTAAATAAATTTAAATATTTATATAAAGATTTTTCCCTTTGATTTTGTGGTGAAAGATGTATGTTGTATATATTTATGAACACTATATTATTTATATAAAACAATAGTTTTAATAATTCTGCATTTATTTTGTAATTATTTTTATGTATTAAATAAATATTTAAATAAATTTAAATATTTAAATGTAAATCTTTTTTTCCCTTTGATTTTGTGGTGGAACATAACCTAGATATGTTTTTGTAAAATGTAGCCATCCACACACACATAAAACATGTTAATGCATTCATATTATATGCATTACATTATTTATACATTATAAATTATATTACTCATTTTAATTATACTGCATTTATTTATTCTTAGTTATGCATTACAGTAATAAGAAACTACTACCATTGAGAGAATTTTCTGTTTTTAAAAGCATATTAAATTTGTTTTATGCAAATCCAAATATAATTAGAGATCTCTTTTTTTATTATTATTATTTATAAGTAATTTTTTCCCCTTTGATATTGAGGTGAAACATAACGCAGATATGTTTTTGTGAGACTTAGCCTTTCACAAACACTTAAAATGCATTGGAAATGCTTTTACGGTCTCTTCTGAAAGACTCAAGAGCTGTTAAAAAGGGAATCGCTCTTATTTATAATCCACTTTAACACCTTGCCCCGCGCTTTTCCCTTAAGATGTAACTAGGCATTCTTAGAAAACACAACAAAACGCCCTCAGCCAGATTTATTCAGCCAGTCTAATTAATTGCTTTAAGAGCTTCGATTAATTTCAACTGTGGACTTGCTTTACTGGCTTATCCCGAATAGCATCTGAAATGCAGACAACTGTTGATCATGCCGAAAGTGCTGTTTACATACATGGGTGAAGTTCTTGTAAGTGCAGTTTTCACCCCGGAACCTGCAGTCAAGCAGCATGTCTTCTAATTGGTGGCCCAGCCTGTCAATCATCTCACTGGTGTTGAGCTGGTAGTCCGGAGGTGGGCTGTAGTTGGAGAAGTCCAGAAGATGCAACAGCCTCTCGCGGTGTCGACTGTGTTTGAGCATGGAAACGCTCTGGCGGTTGACTGTGTGGTTCAGGTGCATGATGTCCATCCAGTAGCCGCTGTGGTAGAGGTCAGCTTTGGTCAGGCTGGATACACGGAGGAGGTTCTGGTTGCAGAGTGTAACGGCCGGAAACGTCATGTTGTGAGACCAAACCATGTAGATCTTGGTCACGGCCGGGTAGGAGAGAAGATACAGAATTCGATTCCAGGACCATGTGAAGAGAAGACCCAAGCAGATAAAAATAGCCAGGAGCCAAAACAAACGCTGGGTTTTGGATTTGTACGGCGAGAATGCGTGTTTCAGCCCGTGGACTTTTGTTTTCAGTACAAATGCGGTCGTGATGTCCTCAGAGTTGTGGGTTAATGTCATTTTGAGTCTTTGCCGGCTGCTGCGTCTCTTGCCATCATCCATCAGAGAGTCCTTGTTTATTGCCTCCTGATTGGACGCAGACAAATCCTCCATAGTGTTGTTAAACTCTAAATACTGGCTGTAAAGTTTCAAAATGCATCATGCATTTTCTTTCAATCAGCTTGTGCATCAATGCCAGTCCATGCAAAGAAAAACTAAAAGTGCATAAAGACAAAAAAAATGTACGTTACCAAGCTGTTGCAACAAATCATATTAAGCTCATTTCAATCTCAGTTGCTCCAGGATCCTCAGGTTGATTTGTCTTCGCTTGAACAGATCAGCTTGAGTTTTCGCTCTCATCCTTCACCTCTTCTCCGGCTTCATTTTTTTGTACAGAACAACTATGCGAGGCTGCCTGCAGATTCTTGTTGCTTTCCCCTTTGTGTGAGAGCGCCCGGCCCCTCCCGCTCTGCTCAAATTATTCTGTCGATGGATTTGCAGCAGGCATATAGATCCATTTGCTTCGTGCGTCCCTGCTTCTTGCATTCCTCAAGCCGGGAAACCCAGAAGCGTACATATTTCTTGTATTAAAGTAGAAAAATGACCAAGTAAGAACACACAAGAGATTCCCGGGGGGTATGTCATTTATCAGACCTGTTTTTTTTCTGTCTTCGCTGATGTTTTCGCGGGCCTTTCGCGGTTGTTTATTTTACAATAATATCAACAGGCTTCTTGTGGGACGTCTGTCGGTTTTATTAGTATGTTTATGTGCTTTAATGAATTCACTTGATTCGAATGAATCAAATAAACTGCTGTTTGACGGTTACGCATGACACAAAACTGAGTGGACATGCAGCTGATCTTTATTTCTTCAAAACCCTATGCTGACACCTGTAGGACATCATAAAGTGCTATTATATTGATGTATGCTGCATATTAAAGATTATATGTACAGTCGTGGCCAAAAGTTTTGAGAATTACATAAATATTGGAAATTGGAAAAGTTGCAGCTTAAGTTTTTATAATAGCAATTTGCATATACTCCAGAATGTTATGAAGAGTGATCAGATGAATTGCATAGTCCTTCTTTGCCATGAAAATTAATTTAATCCCGAAAAAAAGTTTCCACTGCATTGTTAAGAAGACTTCAGGGTGTCCAAGAAAGTCCAGCAAGAGCCAGGATCGTCTCCTAAAGAGGATTCAGCTGCGGGATCGGAGTGCCACCAGTGCAGAGCTTGCTCAGGAATGGCAGCAGGCAGGTGTGAGCGCATCTGCACGCACAGTGAGGCCAAGACTTTTGGAAGATGGCCTGGTGTCAAGAAGGGCAGCAAAGAAGCCACTTCTCTCCAAAAAAAACATCAGGGACAGATTGATCTTCGGCAAAAAGTATGGCGAATGGACTGCTGAGGACTGGGGCAAAGTCATATTCTCAGATGAAGCCTCTTTCCGATTGTTTGGGGCATCTAGAAAAAAATTTGGCCGGAGAAGAAGAGGTGAGCGCTACCATCAGTCCTGTGTCATGCCAACAGTAAAGCATCCTGAGACCATTCATGTGTGGGGTTGCTTCTCATCCAAGGGAGTGGGCTCACTCACAATTTTGCCCAAAAACACAGCCATGAATAAAGAATGGTACCAAAACACCCTCCAACAGCAACTTCTTCCAACAATCCAACAACAGTTTGGTGAAGAACAATGCATTTTCCAGCACAATGGAGCACTGTGCCATAAGGCAAAAGTGATCTAATTTGGACTTTTTTCCTTGCAATTGCAAGTTTACATCTCACAATTCTGACTTTTTTCTCAGAATTGTTTAATAAACTTGCAATTCTGACTTTTTTTTTTCTCAGAATTGTGAGATATAAATGCACAATTGCTAGATATAAAGTCAGAATTGCAAGATATAAATGTGCAATTCTTGTTTGTTCTTTTTTTAATTCAGTGGCGCAATTCTGACTTTATAACTCAATTCTGAGAAAAAAGTCAAAATTGTGAAATAAGTCGCAATAACCTTTTTAAAAAATATTTATTCAGTTGCGCAATTCTGACTTAAGTCTCAATAACCTTTTTTTTTATGTTTTATTCAGTTGTGAAATTCTGACTTTATAACTCAAAATTCTGAGAAAAAAAAGTTGGAATTGTGAAATAAGTTGCAATAATCTTTTTATTTCTTTTTTTTTTTTTTAATTCAGGTAAACTGGCTTTCATAGGTCAAAGTGTCTGAATAATTTTTGGTCCCAAATTTTGATCAGTTTTACTGGTAGTCCACTGCATGACAAATTTGTGTGTATAATATGTCACAGTTTACTTTATTTAAGTGAGCTATCCTCACTTACATAAATGAACTATAGGGTCCTGCACATGATAGTGAAAAATAAAAATTATATCTTGTGTCTGTATTCTCATCTGTAAAAGCTGTTTATGCTTGCACGTTATTATTTTTGTGCTCTGTAACTTCCTTGCCTACCTGAAAGAAAATGACCATAAATATGACCTATAAAAAAAATTAATTTCAAGCATCAGTGACATTATCAGCTTCAACTGAATGTGACTGAATGCCATTAAAGCAATACTCATCTGATCAAGAATTGCATCAGGTATGTCTTCAAATACAACCCAAGAGCATGCTGGAACATAAAAATCACCTCTCTCTAAGTATTTATCACAGCAAATGAGAGTTTCTGAAGATTGCATTCTGCCCTCATTTGCCTGCCAATACATCTGAGCAGCCCCAGAATAACCAACCCAGTTTATCATGCATGTAATCAGCCACTGGACTTTCTGATGCTTTGCATAAACACGGTTTCTGCAAGTTTTATGAAGGTAACTGTAAGACTTTTTAAAGTAAAAAAAAAATTAAAAGGAATAAATCAAAGGGAACAAAATGCAACAATATGCTCTCTACAGTATATGTCACCCTGGACCACAAAACTAGTCAGAAGTAGCACGGGTATATTTGTAGCAATAGCCAACACTACATTGTATGAGACTCAAAATTATAAATTTTTCTTTTATGCCAAAAATCATTAGGATATCAAGTAAAGATCATGTTCCATGAAGACATTTTATAAATTTTGTACCATGTAAATATAAAAACTTAACTTTTGATTAGTAATATGCATTGCTAAGAACTTCATTTGGACAACTTTAAAGGCAATATTCTCAATATTTTGATTTTTATGCACCCTCAGATTCCAGATTTTCAAATAGCTGCATCTCAGCTAAATATTGTCCAGTTCTAACAGATGGAAAGCTTAATTATTCAATTTAAAAAACTGACCCTTATGACAGGTTTTGTGGTTTTGTGTGTTACATACGTGAATGTGTTGTATTAGCAACACATCAAAGTCTAGTTTTCCAGTGCAAATTTCTACATATTCTTAAATCAAACTTGATTTACTTGAGAAGCAAAAGTCTCGAGAAGAGTTGTTTTTCGGTGAAACTAATCAAAATGAAGTGAGTTTATGATTAAAAAGAACAAATATGCACCAGTGGAAAAAGTTTTCATACCCCATTTGTTCTTGGTTTTTCTATTTTATTTAATTTTGTTCAGTTTCTCAGAAAACAAGATTTGATTTGCATCTCAAGTAAATCTTGTTTTAAAGGTGACCTATTATGCAAAAATCACTTTTGTAAAGTGCTTGAACACTGGTGTGGGCACAGTGTGTGAAAACAAGGGACAAACACCAAAAAAACTTTTGTTTTTGGCTCATGCCAAAAACAAAGTGGCAGTTTGCTGGGTATTTTAAGCTAAAACTTCACATACACATTCTAAGGACCTTCACATTCACATCAGAGACTTCTTTTACAACTTGCAAAAAGCGGCATAATAGGTCAGCTTTAAGGATGGTTCGATAATTGTATCGGAAAACAAGACCAAAAAAATCCTAGGAAGATACACATTTTTAGCAATGCATGCAACATTTAATGAGCTGTAAAGAAATTTTAAACTAAGCTGACAAATCTGATCTACGTGCAGCGCAATCAACTACAGTTTGTTTGCCATTTATGAGCCATTTAGAGGATGCCACAATAATAAACTGTTGTGGGAAACTGAAATAATGGCATTGCAAGAAAATTGCACAAAGCGCCCAGAATTTATATCAATCCAAAAGTAATAAATACATTTTATTTCATAGGCATAACTCAAACCAAAATGGCAAATATACAGTCTTACTGGTGGATATATACTGTAGTTTTTCAAAGATCTGACCTCACAATCTTCTCCGTGATTATTCCATCCTAAAAAGAACTAATTACGAAGTCCAACTAGCCCATTTACTTCAGCAGAAATGAAGCTGGTTCATTTCATGAGCTCACTAGAGCTGAAAAGAGATCTTCTAATCAATAAAATTAGCAGCTGCTTAGTAGCTGTACATCTCAGGATCATTATTTCATAATATTCCAGCTGTGTTCCATAATATTTCATTCTTGTGTTTATTTACCAAACTCCTCAGGAGTGAAGAACTATGTATTTGATGCTCAGGTAATATGTTTCAGAGCATGCTGATATAAATATAGATGAGAGCTGGGTCTCTCAGCGGCGGCTAATTTTCTTCCAGTTACACTGGAGCCACAGTCGATATTCCTCCGTCTAGGGTCATTAAGCCTCATGGATTAATTCGTCTTTCACAGGCAGAACAAGTGCAAGAACTTCAAAAATCGTCCAGTTTTCTGGTGCGTTGTATATATAGTCGCATAAACTAAGATCGTTAACTTATTCCTGTGAGCTCAATTTCTAAAATAATATTCGATGGAAGACTTTTGGTCATTTAATTTTGATCATTTAAAAAGTGCAAAACAACCGGCAAAGTTCATTAGTTCTCAAACTTTCGTATCTAATGCCATTTGTCCAAAAAAACGTATAAAATTAGGCTTACACTCTTAAAAATAAAGGTGCTTCATAATACCATAGAAGAACCTTTTTTGTCTAAATGGTTCCATAAGGAACCTTTAACATCCATTTCACAAAAGGTTCTTTGTGGCGAAAGAAGGTTCTTCAGATTCTAAAAAGGTAAGACTGTAAAGAACCTTTGACTGAATGGTTCTTTGTGGAACCAAAAATGGTTCTTCTATGGCATTGCTGTGAAGAACCTTTCAAAGCACCTTTATTTTTTAAAAGAGTGTAGCGGACAAGAATAAATCAAAGTTTAGCACAGATATACACAACTAGTCAAAAGTTTTTGAACTGTAAGATTTTTAATGTTTTTTAAACAAGTCTCATCTGCTCAGCAAGCCTGCATTTATTTGATCCAAAGTAGAGGAAAAACAGTAAAATTTTGAAGTATTTATAATAATTGATTTCCATTTAAATATATATTTAAAATCAAATTTATTCCTGTGATCAAAGCTACATTTTCAGCATCATTACTCCACTCTTCAGCGTCACATGATCCTTCAGAAGTCATTCTAATATGCTGATTTGCTGCTAAAGAAACAATTTTAATTATTTTTTTTATCAATATTTAAAACTGTTGAGTACATTTTGGGAAAGAAATTATAGAAATGACTACTTTTATTTAGCAAGGATACTGTAAATTGATTATAAGTGATGATAAAGACATTTATAATGTAACAAAAGATTTCTATTTCAACTTTCTATTCATTAAAGAAACCTGGAAAAAATCTACCCAGCTGTTTTCAACATAATATTAATAAATGTTTTTTAAACAGCAAATCAGAATATTAGAATGATTAGAATGATTTCTGAATGATCATGTGACTGGGGTAATGCTGCTAAAAATTCAGCTTTGAAATCACAGGAATAAATTACATTTTAAAATATATTCAAATAGAAAGCAGTTATTTTAAATAGTAAAAATATTTCAAGATGTTTTTGCTGTACTTTGGATCAAATAAAAGCAGGCTTGGCGAGCATAAGAGACTTTAAAAAACTCTACATCTGCAGATTTGAAGGGTATCCCATTTTAAATTTATATCCTTTGACTTTTACATGTTTGATTAAATATTTAGGCAAATTTGAATATGCTTTCAGCAACCAATAAAAGAGTACTCTCAGCTAATGATTCATTGATTCATTTCCCAGACTTGCCAAACAATTTCCCATGTTTTCCCTACAAAATCAGCATGGAAAAGCTCTTCACATTGCATTTGGGCCTATTTATGCAGTAAATCTCCCAGCTGCTAAACTCAGAACTTAAAACAAGCATCTTGGGATTGTACAAAACAAATCATTGGCCTTTTCTAAAGTGGAACGCAATGAATCCAAATCTATATCCAATTGAATACTAATGAAGAGACCTCAAAAAACAGCAGTCGATAGACGACAGCCTTTAAATCTGAAGCATTTTGCTGACAAAAGTGCTGGAAGAGAGATGTACTGTTGGAAAGTCTGAGGGAAGTGTTTAATAACAGTTATAGTCTAAAGGCAGAGCAACCGAACGTTAAATCAAAAGTGTCGATAATATTGTCCACACCATTATCTGTGGGTTTCTGGTTCACTGCATCAAGGAAATACACGTGGATGAATTACTTCAGGAAAATGCCAATATTTTTGGCCATGAGTGTGCAAGGATGATTCCCTCCACGACAGCTCAGCGTTAAGAGCCTTGTTTAACGGTAGAACGATGATAGTTCATGAATCACGCCAAATGGGGCTTAAAAGCCAGACCTTTAACCACTAAACACATCCTCCTTAGTAAGGTTAATTGAAAGAGATATGAGCCATCAGATTAAGATGCTTTCTACCTGTCCAGCTGTCCACTTCTATTGCAGATGATAATGGACATTTACAGTATAAAAGAAGGGCAATTACCACTGGAATACTGCTGAACTGAATCAGTGAGTGACAAATGATTGTGTTACACAGTTTCAGATCACTGTAAACAGCTGACACACTTACAATCTGTAAACGTATACGATTTACAGCCGTTTGGTAGTAAACCTCAGCACTCCAAACTTTAATTATCAAGGCGTATCAGGGAATTAAAAAGCCAAATGACCAACCTTTACCGAACATCTGTGAATTACAATCTTCATCTGCTTTCAAATTAGTACCTTTTCTCAGGGAACATCCTGTTAATGTCCCGAAGGACGTTGGCTGGTTCTGTAATGCATAATTCCATTAAAGCGGCACTGTGAACTTTATTCGAGGTTTCATTCAATAAAATACATGTGCTTAAGCGCTAATTTAAAAAGAGAATTTTAATGAGCTCGAGTGGAGCAATAAGCACTACGGCTGCGTCTCTAGAGCAAATGGCTATTTTTGTGTAGGCAGCTGTGAATATGAATTTTTAAAAGGGGAAACTAATACAGATTGAGCACCTCTTAAAGAAAAGTGGGATTTTTTCTGGTTCCAAAATGACAACAAGAAAAATCTTAGAATTCAATACTGAATTACTGAATATTTTTGTGTACAATAATTTACACAAAGATTAAAGATGATTAAAAATCATTTGAAACGGCAGTCAAAGAGATATTTTACACCATAGGAGCCAACAGAGTAGTTATATGAGCAATACTGACTTACTTTCTATTGATTATTTAAGTGAATCAGAATATACTTGTATAAATCTGAATATATAAATGTAAATCAGAATATAAAGTTAAGTCTGGATATATAAAAGAAAATCTGAATATTTATTTCTAAATATATTTATTTATAAAATCTGAATATATAAATGTTAATCAGAATATATAGTTGTAGGTCTAAATATATAGAGGTAAATCAGAATAATTTCTTTTAAATTTATCTTTATACATCTGAATACATAAATGTTAATCAGAATATATAATTATAAGTCTGAATATATAGAAGTAGATCAGAATATTTATTTATAAATCTGAATATATAGTTTTTAGTCTGAATATATAAATGTAAATTGTGAATATATAGAAATAAATCTGAATATATTTTTATGAATCCAAATATGTAAATGTTAATCAGAATATATAGTTGTAAGTTTGAATATATGCAAGTAAATCAAAATATTAATTACAAATCAGAACATATAAATGTAATTCAGAATATAAAGACAAAAATATTAATATATAAATGTACATTGTGAATATATATAGTTATAATTGTTAATATACATAGATATTCAGATTTATATCTATATATTGCAATTTACATTCATATATGCAGACTTATAACTATATATATTCAGATTTATATCCATTTATCCATAATTTAGATTCATATTAAGATTTTTAACTTCATATTCTGATTTACATTTAAATATTCTGATTAATGAATATTCTGACATTCATACTTATATATTCATATTTTCTTTAATTATTTCTTGTTTGACTGTTCATATAAGACCTATACACACACACACACACACACACACACACACACACACACATATTATATATATATATATCACCTGAACTGAAAATCATAGACACCTTTTCTCACCTTTTATCTCAAAATACAAGTGATCATTTCATAAAAAATTAATCACTTTTAAAAAATACATAAACATTAACATTTTATGTGCATAGAGACCAACAGGTGTTTTATTGTGGTTTAGTGTTTCAGGACAGAAAAAAATACATCAAAAGAGCATTCAGCACTATTTTCTCTAAGACTAATTCTGTCCAGATAACAGCCAGTAGTCCTGAAATTAAATCCTTCCCTATTTTTATTGGCCCATGCTCCATATTTCAAGACTTTTATTGAATTCATCATAGCAGTTTTATTGGGTGCATCAACCCGGCGCACATGTGTGAGAGATACGAGCGCTTTGATAGGAGCAGCGTTCACATTTCAACAGGCGGTTGGTCTGTCGTAACACTGCACATCAGTAAATCATGTCAAGTATCTGCGGTGGGGTGTCGATGAAATTTTAAAACCACATCCCCAGTCGTGTTTGAGCTTTACAGGGAGGCTGCGCTCAGACTAGTGAAGTGAAGTGTGTATCAGAATGAACCCGAGGGAGCGGATCCAGACAAGGACAAGCCGTCCTCTTGTGAAGACGCTTCTATTTAAGATGGAAATAAGTGGTCCTGAAACGGCTCTGCAGGGATCGCAGCTGATTTATCTCTATTTACAATGAGCTAAACGGGAAAAAAGATTTTGTGGCAACTATTGATTTCTGCAGCTTGGCTGTCTGTGGCCTACAGAGGGATTTATCTGCAACTTTATAAAGATAGGAAAAAGCTTTTATGTTGTTTAGATTTTATTTTTCAACTTATGTGTTAGAGAGTTGGTTTTAGATTGGTTGAGACCAGCTTAAACTAGCTAAGAGCAGCAAACAACCGTATGCCAAATGCTGGGGGAACACAAACACGCGCACACACACACAGTGTGTGATAAATCAATTTCTTCACAATCCGTATCTCATATTTCACAAGTGAACCTCAAGTTGTGAAACATCTTGCACATCTCTTTATTGAAAACAGCTCAGACCTATTGCATTTCCCTTGCCAGTATAAATTTGCTTATAAAAGATCATTTTAAAGCCGTTTTTAACGCTATTTTCATATAAAATCTTAATCTTTAAATTTTTGTATAATTTCATTATTTATGTTATATTTTATTTATTATATAAATATATTCCATGTTTAATTATTTTTAATATAATCCATAATTTATTTATTTATTTACATTTTTTTATTAATGTTTGTTTTTGTTTGGCATCACAAATCTTTCCAAATGTATTAATTAAAGACTATATAATATTATTTATAAATTGTGTATGTGTGTGCCCATATAATAAAAAAAAAATATATATATATATATATATAGTTTTTATAATCTAATCTAATATAATCTAATTTATTTTATTTTTAATATAACCCTTTTTTCCCCAAATGTTTGTTTTTGTGGCATCACTAATATTTTTGTATTTATTAATTTATAATTATACATTAATTACATTATTTATAACTTTGTGTATGTTTGTGTACATAATAAAAAACACTTT
>NC_133384.1:31918541-31978219 GCF_049309525.1 Garra rufa
AAATAATATTTAAAATGTATAATATTTATTATATATATATATATTATATATATTATATATTATTAAATAATAATATACTTAAATAATATTTAAAGTAAATAGTTCATTTCAAATGAATATTTAGTAAGTAAATAAATATCTTAATTATTTATTTATTTTAAATATAACTATATAAATAATATTTTAAAGACATTAAATTATTTTAAATATTCATATAAGTAAATGTTTTAATATTATTAAAATGTTATTAATAATATTTCATAAAAATTCATAATTATATAATATTTAAGAAATTGTTAAACATTACTTACATAAACAAGATTTTAAAGACATTTTAAATTATTTTAAACATTTTATATATATATATATATATATATATATATATATAATATATATAATAATTAATTCAATTGAAATATTACCTATATAAACTATATTTTAAAGAGATATTTTAAAAATATAAAAAATATTTATATAAAATATTTTAATATTATTAACATTATCAATAATTACTTTATTAAAATATTATTTTATTTTATTTATATATATGTATATTATTTGAACTTGTATTTATGTAAATAATATTTAAAGTAAATGGATAATAATAAATAAATATATTAATAATACATTAATAAGTAATTAAATATTTTAATCTATTTATATTTATTAATTTCTTTTATTAATTTTAAATATTACTTTTATTAACTATATTAGTTATATAAACAATATTTTAAGAAATATATTTTAAGTTATTTTAAATATTTATATAAAATAATTTAATATTTAAATATTATTAATAATTACTTCATTACAATATTATCAATAATTATTTCATTAATATTTGATAATTATATATAATTATACATACATACATACATACATATAAAATATTCGTCAAATATACAATAAAATCCTCTCCGAAAATGCTTTGGATGCAAGTGGCGTATCAGTAAACTAATTTCCAAACAGTATAGAACAACTTTACTCTCATTAAAATGATGTGCGTTTGTCAAAATTTGAGCAGAAGCGCTGTCTTGTAGATGTTGTTAAATCCACGTCCTTATATTCATAGGAAATAAAGCTGTGTGAGCTGAGCGGCTTGCTGTAATCTCCTTCGTCAGACTCATCCGTCCCGCTCGCGGATGCCTGACTGTGCCGTCTGATAGTCCCTGTTCATTCAGAGCTTGTGGGGGTTATGTTAATGGATTTCATGCTAAGACTTTATGCTGATTCTCTCCATGACTAAAGCTCAAACATTGTACAGAGATGTTATTAATTTACTAAGTCAGCAGTATTTAATTGATTCAGCATATTAATCATGTTCCACATGGCTTTGCTGTAAGATTGTGTGTTTAATACTGTCAAAGATGGCGGCGGTGCTAGAATATGCAATATGACATGTGTAAATAACTCATTGCAGTTCCATATTCATAAGATTTAAATATTGATGCTGCTATAAAAATTTGAAGACTTAAATTAACATTTTTTATATTATTTCCTAATTTTTGCAATTTTTGCAATTGTTTTTATATAAATTGTTAACTGTATTTTAAATATTAATAATACATTATTTTCTTTGTATTTAGATACTGTATGTATGTGTGTGTATATATATATATATATATATATATATATATATATATATATTTGTGTGTATATATATATATATATATATATATATATATTAAATTGTATATATTATATAATTTAAAAAAATATATAATTTAAGTGAATACTTTAAACATAAATTTATTTTGACAATATATATTTTACATAATAAATGTACATCAATTTGTATAAGTATTTTTATTATATATATATATATTTTTTTTTTTTATTAATTCATTTTTGTTTTATTGAATTGTTTTATGAAAATATTATGTATAATTTTTACATAGTTTTAAACATTAATTTTTGAATTTTTTATATGACAACTAATACTAGATAGTAGTAGTAATTTTTTATATTAATTAGTATTAGTATTTTTTAATATTAATTTATTGTAAATCTGTCTATTTATAGTAAAAAAAATTATTTATATATATATAATGTTAATGTTAATGTTAATTTTTGCATTATTATTATTATTATATATTATAATATATTATTATAGCATAATTATTATTGTTTTTTATTTTTTAACTTATTTTTGTTTATTTATTTGTTTATTTTTATTGTATTTATTAATATTTGTATAATTTAATTAGTATATTTCTTATAGTTTAAATTAGGGATGCACGATATGAAAATATTTTACCGATACCGATAGCCGATAATTAAGTCCTTCTTGTGGCCGATGCCGATACCGATACTGATACCCAATACGTTCATATGTTTATATGATAATTTTGTGCACCCAGGAGAATACAAAATCTAAGATAAACTAATGAAATGTATATTATATATCTGGGTCAAACAATCATAGCAAACATCAGTCCTGACTGATTTTTGTGTAAGGCACCACAATTCTAAATAAATAAAATGCTTTGACATTTTGTCAACCTGGAAAAAATGAAAAGTGCATCATGGAGTATCGTCAGATGTCCAAATGTCCGTTAAAGCTTCTTATTGATCATATTATGAATGTGTGCAACAACCAAATCGTACAAGACGGGGAATAAAACATCAGAATCGAGATTAAAACATCTCAACTTTTCAGAATGCCGCAAGCCCAACGCAGGTCATATGACATGAACCAACCAATCAACTTCATCCTTTCCCTTAATAACATTGAAAGCACTGGCAAGGTGGAGAAACAGCTTATCATAGCTGTACAGGAATAAACAGTTTTAAATAAATTTAATAACAGAGCTACTGCAAGCGATTTTTAATGCTGAAAATCCATTTATCCTTTGCTGAAACTTTCCGCGTCTTTATGAAGAGCACAGGTCATGGTTGCTTAGCAACGGCAGATGCCACAGCAGACACTACAGAGCGGTTTGGAAAGAAAGAGAAAGCGGTGCGCATAGCGTTTCCCACGCGTTTTTAGGCGCGACATGTGAACGGCCCCTAAAACAGATTCACCGCGATGACGACCTCTGAAGTGAGATATATAAGATTTGTTGTGTTAAAACTTGATGGTTTTTTACCTCCTCTCGGAATCCTTGCTAAACATGTGTTCCAAATAGCAATAGCATCGTCCTCCTCTGCCACCTTGAAAAACTTCCAGACCGGCGAAGACAATGATGACGACAGATGATGACGTATTAAACGCGACAAAGGCCGAGAGAATCTCAGATAAACCAAACTGATTGATTGATTTACCAGCAAGAGTACTTTATCGGATCGGATTTCATTTATTTATCGGAGCAATAAAAATTACGTAATTTTTACCCATATCGGTCGATAATTTATCTGTCCGATAAATATCGTGCATCCCTAGTTTAAATGTTTTATTAAGTATATATATATTTTTACTTTTCAAGTGCGTTTCATTCATTTTGTTGTGATTTTTCTTCTAAGAGGTTAAATGACTTTAGTTGTCAAATATTGACCCATAAATAAGTTAATACACTTTCTTTTCTTTTTTTTAACCTTTATACCTGTACATTACTTTCGATTAAATACTAAAAAGGGCTCCAGCTCTGTCTGTGTGCCGTCTCTAGCCAAAGACGGTGTCTTAAATTTCCTTTAAATGCCCATCTTCATCGATTTAAACCCGCTGACCAGTCCATTTTGTTTTGAACAAAGCATTCTGTGTCAACCTCCTTCAATCTCAGTATTTTTTTCTGGATGATTTGAGTCCACTGAAGTGTGGAATTAGTCATTTGTTTCAATCAGCGGCATCTCCGCTCAATTTGAAGAGCACATTTGGGTTATAAGCACACCGAGAGATCGCATGATTTTGTGAACTGGCAGCACTGCCAGAGAAGAAGCCGCCAATCAAATTAGACAAGTCAGCGATCCAGTCTCAGACTATTGTCTGCTGAAGAGGCCTGCGGTGACTCAAGGGGACGAAGTTATGATGGGAAATAAGAAAGAGACAGCGATAAAAAGACCTGCTTTGATGTGGGTTTGTGAATATCGCTTTTAAAGAGGATGATTTCGAAATCTCACTTTGGAGAGCATGTCACGTGTTTCACAGCAATCCGCTTACAATTGAATTGGATGAACTTAGGTGTAAAGTCAGAAAGTAATGTAAAATCTTTTAGAAACTCAAGTCAGGTCAGGTTTGTAGATGCACGATCGTGAACGCTCAGCCGGTCAAGGAAAAGTCGCAAGATGATGGAAGATTATTAGAGGAATATTTTTCTTTGACAAAACATGAATCATAAATGTGTGAATAGACTGTAAAAAGGGTCATTTTCTGTTTTCATATTGCTTTTAAACTCTTTTATCCCCATGTGAAGATGAAAAGCAGTTGTATTATGAATCTTGCAAATATATGTGAAGCTAAAGAAAGACATTTCTTACTGTTTGTGTTGTGTGTGTGTGTGTGTGTGTGTGTGATTTTATTTTATTTTATTTATTTATTTATTTTTTTGTTACTATCCAAATAATGGAAGCAAAATTATTTTAAAATAATAAATCATTTAATGATTAAATATTATTTTCTAATTATTATTATCAATGAGAATTAAACATGCCAGAATTATTTAATTTAATTTAATTTAATTTTATTTTATTTTATTTATGTGCGATGAGAGCATAATAAGGTTAATTTTCCGTTTTCATATTGCTTTTATAAACCTTTTATTCCCATGTGAAGATTAAATTATTTAATGTTGCTTTTTTTATATTATTATCAAAGAAATGTTGAAGATGCTAGAATTTTTTTGTTACTATCCAAATAATGAAAGCAAAATTATTTTAAAGTAGTAAATGCTTTAATGATTAAATATTATTATTATTATTATTATTATTATTATTATTATTAGTTTTTATATTACTATCAAGTAAAAGTTGAACATGTCAGAAGTATTTTATTTTATTTTCCAAATAATGGAAAATTATTTTAAAGCAGTAAATAATTTTATAATAATAATAATAATAATTATTATTATTATTATTATTAATATTAATATTATATATATATATATATGTATATTTATTTATTTATTTATTTTAAATATTATTTTGAAGGAAACATGATATTTTATTTTTTGTTACTATCCAAATAATGGAAGAAAAAATGTTTTAAAGTAGTAAATAATTGAATAATTAAATATTATTTATTTTTTTTAATATTATTATCAAGGAAAAGTCATAAGAGGATGAAAGTTTATTAAAGGAACATTTTTCTTTGGCAAAATATGACTCATAAATGTACCATTTATAGTGTAAAAAGGGTCATTTTTTTGTTTTCATATTGCTTTTAAACCTTGTATTCCCATGTGAAGATGAAAACCGGTTTTATTATGAATCTTGCAAATGTATGTGAAGCTAAAGTAAGACATATTTCTCACTGTTGTCTGTGACTCATTTTGCTCTGAGGGCACAAGCGGTATGGAATACATGCGTTTTTCATTTCACTTTATTTGCACTGAGAAAACTATTACATTGTGTTCTCTCGAGACTTGTTATGTTTCTAAAACTGAAGGCTATGAAATCATGTTTTGTCAGGGGACCGCATAGAGAAACATGGAGATGAGTGTCCAAATAATCGTCCGTATTACATCATGAAACCAGGCCGCTGTGGAAAGCCTTTTCTCTCATGAAATGTGTCATGATTGTGCTACCTATAACCCCAATCTGGAATGTCAGAAATTGTCAATGAAGCATGTATTGATATGCCGTGCTCCATCGGTGCATGAAACCAGGATCATTTCTGAAACATTCACAGAGATGAGCTAATAAGGATATGGAGGTGGAATGAAGAAGCGTTAATGGTTCACAAGGTTGAGCTGTTATGGCTTTGTTTCGAGCATGATTAGCTTCGTAATGAAGGCGAGAAATCTCTCCCTCCAGCTAGAAGAACTCTTATATCTTCATTCATTAAAACATTTTTAAAGACACACATGGGTTGTAAAGCAAAGCAACTTTGATCCAAGTAAGAAACATGGGACAGATAATCAGAGAAGAGTTTGAATAATCTGTCAGATGTATACAGGAGCAGTGTTGGTCATTGATCTGTCGTAGGTGTATCTCGGTTACGTAAGGCTGTGGGAAAACACTGTTAGGAAACTGCTTTGAAACTAATACTGTTGCTTGCCAAGTAACAGCCTACTGTAAAGTAGTTCATCTGAAGTCAAGCTACCTTTTAAAAGGTGTAGCTACTTTTACACGTACAGTAACATCTGTAACCTTGCCTATTTCCAGGTAAAATGTATCTGACTTAAAGGATTAGTTCACTTCCAGAATAAAAATTCAGATATCCATGTCTTTCTTCAGTCGAAAAGAAATTAAGGTTTTTGAGGAAAACATTCCAGGATTTTTCTCCATGTAGTGGACTTCAGTGGGGATCAACAGGTTAAAGGTCCAAATTGCAGTTTTAATTAGGGCTGTGCAATTAATCGAAATTCAGTTTCGATTTCAATTTTGGCTTCAAACGATCATGAAAATACAGTAATCGAGACGATTATTGCACCCCAACCCGCCCCCTTTCCAGTGGTGCGCTTTCGCTCCTCTATAAAAGCCTAATTTCACATGCAAATCAGCAAAATCATGTAACTGCTGCTCGAATTTGGCAAAAATCATAATCACGATTATTTTGGTCAGTACTGTAATCACGATTATTTAAACGATTATGACAGGTCCAAAACTTTATATAGTGATTAATTTAAAGATAGCAATACAGCGAGAAAAAAGATACAGATAAAAAAAACAGTGCTTTAAAAAAAATACTGAATACTTTTATGCAAGTTTAAAGTAGTCTAACAATACTACAGAAATTTAATGTAATTATTTGAATGTAAAATAAAACAGCGTCTTTACTGTAATAGTTAAACATGCTTTGTTTCTTATTAAAACTACAAACATCCTTCATTCAAGAGCAGTGAATGATTTTTCTCTTTGTATTTTTACGTTTTATTCATATTAGGCACAGAGACGGCAGAAGGAATATTATTTGTTGCCGCTTTAAAAGCCACACGGATCCATTATAATGTTAAACATGTAATTTCATTCTCAACTGTTTATGATCATTTAAGACATAACTGACAAGAGTTTACATGAATAATCACCAAGTGCCTCATTTTGAAATATTTTTTGCGTGTATTTGACCGTTTAGGCGTGCAAATGTTGGGGTCAGATTTTTTTAAGTGTAATTTATTCCTGTGATGCAAAGCTGAATTTTCAGCATCGTTACTCCAGTCTTCAGTGTCACATGATCCTTCAGAAATCATTCTAATAGGCTGATTTGCTGCTCGAGAAACATTTTTTATTATCCATGTTGAAAACAGTTGTGCTGGTTCCTATTTTTGTGACAAGCATGATACATTTATAACATTATAAACCTCTTTATTGTCACTTTTTTCCAAATTCCGTTTTTTCCATTTTAATTTTTTTTTTTTTAATTGATCTAATTAACTGAAATCATGAAACTTACACAATTAAACCGCAATTTATTAAAAGTTTTATGAAATTCAGTTTTAGTTTGACCAAATTCTGTGTTTTCCATTAACCCTCTGGGGTCTGAGGGTGTTTTGGGGCCCTGAAGAAGTTTTGACATGCCCTGACATTTGTGCTTTTTTCAGTATCTTAAAAACATATTAAAGGTGCCATAGAATGCATTGAAACAATATTTTAAATTGTTTTCTGATATCTACATAGAAGGTATATGGCATAGGAAAGGGCAAAAATCTGCAGAAATGGTTTTACAGGTACATTTACAGCCCTAGGATTTGTCCCTATTATGAAATGCTCTGTTATTGCCTTATGCAGGAACCTTCCAAATAATAATGAGGAGCTCTGCTCTGATTGGCTGTCTCACAGAGCTGCTCGCTCACACAGCTGTAAGGAAACACATAGAGGAAATAAATATTTAATTACGGCCGCTTCATTTATTTAACTCTAGCCGCTTTTAATATGCGGTTTGTTGAATCTGCCGTTTTGAATCCGCAACATTTTTTTCTCTCACTACTGTGATGCATGTGCTCTGTGTAACGTTATACTGCAGCGAAGTAGTATAACATAAGAAGGACTTACTTAGTGATGCTCAGGATCTGTCAATCATTGGCCATCATCAGTGCACTCATCTCCGTTTATGTGGCAAGTAAAATCTTATGTACAGGCTACCGCTGGCATTAAACTAACCGTGTCCCTTCAGTGGCTTGCCTTATTTTACTGATGTACTGATGTTACTGATGATTGGGCGATGCAAATGTTGGAGGCGTAACTATTAAATGCGTAACTATTAAATGCATCTCTAATTGATTTAATTAATTTATTGTTTACTTAAATACTGTGTTTTTACATTTTTTTTGTGGTAAATATTTTCTTCTGGTAAATATTCTCATTACATTAAGTAATGTATTTCTGTCAAAATTTCTTCAAGTTAAACCAAACTTTTATTTTGATGGGTTGCTGTAAAGACCTTTATGTTTTTGTTTGAATATATACGATTACTCAAAAGAAACAGTAAAATGCTCATGAAATAATTTCAGAGCAGCTCTAGAGGTCATGTACTCGCACATTGGGGTGGCAGAGGCTGAAAAAAATCTTCTTTTTGCGTTTAATATTCACAGACACTAGTCCATACCACATTTTGCTTGAAGCATACAGATGTACTGTTGATTTATTCATCCAAAATTTGGCAAATTCCGTGACATTCTGCGTTATACAGTAAAATTATTTTTTATGACTGGATTTCACCATCCCATCCACACTTTTGATCAATTTAATGTGTCCTTGCTGAATAAAACTATTAATTTCTTTCAAAACCTCAAACTTTTAATAACCTTTGACCCGTCAAGAGATGAATTTAACAGCATTTGGCCAAATCTTTTTTTGGAATAAATGGGCAAGAGCTGAAGTGTCACAGTTCCCTGCTTTTCCCCTATACTACAGCGATGTTTAATGCAGTGAGACTGACCTTTTGTGTTTTAAGGTTACTGAGTAGCTCTAGCAGCAGATTTAACGATTTAAGGCTGTTAGCTGTGGTTTGGGGAGGGGTAGAGAGTCTCACATTGTGTACTGGATCAATGCCATTGATGGTATTTGCTGTGATTAGACGCTCCGATTTCTCAGTGATGTTGGAGATGTGTGAGTGCCGATGAACATAAGGGAGGCATTGACATCTGAAATCATCTCTGTGCCAAAGCTTATCTGCACATGCTTTCCCAGCGATTGTCACTCTACTGATGAAGCTGCAACTCTGCGATTGTGTTAGACGGCGACATCAAACTCATTGATGCCGCACGGTCCTCAATCCCTCGCAATAGCTGAAAGTGAGGATTGCACCATGTTCAATTTTTGACAGGAATGAAAATGAGGGTGTGAGAGATGGAAGTACAGTATTCACTGGGTTGTTCTGTTATCTTAAAGTGGACATAACACACACACAGTTTCTGCTAATCCCGTGGAAATCTTGAGAGTACCACTGCATCTCTGAAAAATCTATAGTTTTATCAGGTTTATAAAAGAGCTGTTTATTGACAACGAATGAAGCATGTCCAACTTGTTTTTTTGAGACTTTGGTCATGTTTAGCATGAGAGTTCAATTCTTTAGTAATGTAAATAAGTCACAATGCAGGAAATAGCATTAGGCATCTGCTTTAACAATAATTGTTTAGGTGAAGAAAAGCCTTTCAGTAGTCAAAAACTCTATGAAACAATTCTGAAAGTTGAAAAAACATTCACAGGGTACTATTTTTGTAAAAAAAAAAAAACTTTAAAATTAATGTAATTAATCAGACATGATTTTTGATTATTAAAATGTAATTAAACCATTAAAAAGAAAACATTTAACCGAAAACACAGAGTTTGATTTGTTTTTTAAAAGTACAATTTGAGGGGGGAAAAGTATTTCATAGGGTCCTAAAATGCAATTTTTCTTTAACATTTTATAAATTGTTGTTAAATTGTATCGGTTTCATGAGATTAGTTAATTAATGCGTTTTGGTTACTAAAAATTGTAATCCAGAAGAATTAAAACAAGAAAAAAAAAAACATCAACAACATTTTGGGGGGGAAAAAACTATATTAAAGTATAACCTTATTGCTAACAGCTCTTTTTAAGTAAATCATACATTTAAAAATTATATAATTAAAATAAATTGTGTGTGCCATTTTTTTTTATATATATATAAATGCATTGGTAAACGCATATTTTAATTTTTATAATTTAAAACAAATTATAATAAATTATATTTTTATAATAATCAATACTACATAAAAAAATTAAAAGTAATTTGATCATATTTAATTAGACATTTTTTTTTATTACTAAAATTTAATTTAACCATTTAAAAAATAAATAAATGGAATCCTGAAAAATTAAAATCGAGAAAAAAAATGGAATTTGGGGAAAAAAAATCAAACTGGCCCTACATATATAAATATAAAATGATACCCCTTTTTTATACTGATCTTTTCAATTTTAATCATAAATTTTTACATTTTATTTTTGTATTTATATCGATAACCTTATTACTAGCAGATCTATATTTAGCTAAATAATACATTCAATAAATTATATATTTGTGTGTGTGTGTTTTAAGTTTGTTTTAAAATATAAATTGTGTTAAATACAAATTACATTTTTATATATTTTTTTATTAATATAAAAATAAATTTTATTTTCATAATAATCATAATTTTAAAATAATAAATAATAAACAAAAATGTAATTTTATGATTTTAATTAGACATGTTTTTTGATTACTAAAATTTTTTTTAACCATTAAAATAGAAAAAAATGGAATACAGAAAAATAAAAAGAGAAAAAACTGAATTTGGGAAAAAATAAAACAGGGCCCTAGATATATAAATACAAATGTATGCTGATCTTTTTAACTTGAAGCATAGAACCTTATTGCTAACAGCTCTTTTTAGCTAAATCATACATTTAATGATTATATACTTGTTTTTTTATGTATATCTTTAAACACATTATAATTTTTTTTGTGTTATTATTAAAGGTAAATTTTTAATACAGTTTTAAATAAATAAATCAAAGGTAATTTTTAAATATATTTAAAAAATGTAAAAATTTATTTTTATATCAATATTAAATGTATGATTTGGCTAAAAAAAAATTTTTTTATTATCAATGACAGAACTAAATAATGCACAGGCATTTCCAGGAACACAGCTGAGTGATTATTTAAATGAATATGTAAATGTTTTTGACTTTTTTGAAGGGTTTGAATCAACTCAGAAAAATGATTCAGACTTCCAATGATACTAGAAAGATTTATTAAACAAATTATTGTGACATAAAAACAGCTATGTAACACTGCAATGCTGAAAAAGTTTCTGGAAAAGTTACACTCTGTTTACGCAACTGTACAGTCTAGTTAAATTAGTCATTACTTCCTACTTTAATGATCATAACCATTCATGAAAAATACAATCCCAATGCAACAGACTCCTACACTGCAATATGATTTATATTCCTTCACTGAATTTGCTCTTCATATCATTCCTCTAATTAATGTAAATGATTACAGACATGCGGTGTGATCTTTTATGAATACGGGGGAGTATTTCATGCAGATGTTGTTATTGAATACATGTGGTAGGCCTCGAGAATGCATTCAAAACGAATATTTGATTGCGTTTAGTCATGCATTATTCGTCAGAATGGAAACCACGAGACATTGTTTACCTCAATACACTCGCCGTCGCGGCAAACACTCAAAAAGGGTTTAGCGAATTCATTGTGCTCGTGCTTAAAAACACATCCTGACACCTGAAGCTGCTTAAACTGCCACAACAGAAACACCCATAAAACACCTCAAAGACAGGATTTCCCCTCAGATGCCTTTATCTCACTGAGCATATTGGATAAATACAGGCAAATAAAAAACTACACTGTCGGATTAGAGTTTTGTCAAAATTTATGCTGATCGTAGGGCTTCGAGAGTGCTATCACACCTAAACACGCAACAGAAAATGATTCGAAGTGTCAACTTAAAGGGGACCTACAGTATTATGCAAAAATCACTTTTGAACACTGCAGTGCCGCAGTGTGTGAAAACAAACCAGTCTATAATGGTAAAAATCCACCCACTCATGTTTTTTATAATCCCAATAAATCATAAACATTGTCTTTGAACACTATTCCAGATTCACCCTACGTTGACGTCATCGTAGGGAGAAATCTCGGCCATTTGCGACTGAAAGCTACTGCGTGCCACTGTGAAAAAATATTTAGGAGCACCAGTGCGACTGACCCGATCAGCATATTTGTGTTTGCACTGAGGGGAGCTTCAAAGGTTTCTACGTTTTTTTTGCAATGTTGAGTAATGTGTCACGAACATTACTCAACGACATTATGGTTTTGTGGTGTTTCTTATATGCTTTTATTTTGTTTTATTTATTCATTTATTTATAACGTTTTCTTATTTTTTTGTCTTTATTTATGGTGGGTTTTTAGGGTTTTTTGTCTTTTTGTGTATTAATTTACTTTTTTACTTTTTGTTTTTATTATTTTTCTTTTCTTTTTATTTTCTTTATTTGCTTTTGTTTTATTTATGGGTTTGTGGTGTTTCTTATTTGCTTTTTTGTTTTATTTTCAATTATTAATTTATTTATTTATTTATGGTGTTTTTATTTAAGGTTTTTTGTTTTTTTTGTCTTTATTTTGTGGATTAATTTACCTTTTTACTTTTTGTTTTTATTATATTTTTTGTATTTATTTTTTCTTTTTAAAAATGTATTTGCTTTTGTTTTATTTATAGTTTTGTGGTGTTTCTTATTTGCTTTTATTTTGTTATATTTTCATTTACTCATTTATTTATTTATGGTGTTTTTATTAGATTTTTTTAGCTTTTTGTCATTATTTTGTGTATTAATTTACATTTTTACTTTTTGTTTTTATTATTATTGTTTTCGAATGTATTTGCTTTTGTTTTATGTATGGTTTTGTGGTGTTTCTTATTTGCTTCTTTTATTTTGTTTTATTTTTATTTAATTATTTATGGTGTTTTTATTTGAGGTTTTTGTGTTTTTGTCCTTATTTTATTTACTTTTTTACTTTTATTACTTTTTTGTTTTTATTAGTTTTATTTTATTTTCTTTTGTGGTTTTTCTTTTTTAAAATGTATTATTATTTGCTTTTGTTTTGTTTTGTGGTGTTTCTTTTTTGCCTTTATTTTATTTCGTTTTATTTTCATTTATTCATTTATACATAAATGAATTTGTTTTTGTTTGAGGTTTTTAGGGTGTTTTTGTCTTTATTTTGTGTATTATTTACCTTTTCACTTTTTTAATAATTTTTTTGTTTGCTTTAATTTTTTGTATGTTTTCTTTTTTTATTAATTTACTTTTTTTTGTTTATTTCTTGTATTTTTAATTTACTTAATTTGTTGATTTAATTTGTTCTTTTTGTTTCAATTTTTTATGTTTTTGTTTTAAAAAAAATCTTTATTTACTTTTTATTTATTGTTTTGCAGTCTTCCTTATTTGCTTTTATTTGTATTTTTTTCTTTTTTAGTTGTTTTTATTTATTTACTTTATTTAGTATACTTTTATTTTGTTTTTGTGCTGGTCTTCTTGAAGCTCTGCCCTCTTCTGAAAAGAGCACCAGCTCATTTGCATTTAAAGGGACAAACACAAAAAACTGCGTGTTTTGGCTCATACCCAAAAAGTGATCTTAACAAGCTATAAAAAATGATCTGTTATGTATTTTGAGCTTAAACTTCATATACACACTCTGGGGACATCAGAGACTTATTTTACATCTTGCAAAAAAAGGGGCACCTTAAAGGCAGAATATTTCAAAGCGAGGATGCTAAATATGCCCGACTGAACAATGAGTGTGGTTTTGCACGCCGCAAGGTCACAGTGAATACTGTATGTGCTTTATTTGTGTCGGGCTCGTGTTTGAGAAGTAGCCAAGCCTGCTTTCTCATGTAGCAACCCATGGTTCAATCATCAGATAACAATCAAGTACATTGAGGTACACGGTTGCCTTGGCAACGGCACACGGCTAGTAGTCAGCGACGGGCCTCATTCAGAGTTTAAAACCAATACTAATGGTCTTTTATCAGAAAGCTCCTTTTGTACGGCAGCTGCCACTCGAGGGGATATTTCTATCCACTTGAGGCCAAGTGTAAGAGAGATTTATGTCCCTAATGCAGGACATACATCAAATATGAAAATAAGACATTGGGTCGCTATGTATAAGCGGACGATGTGTGCTGTTTGTAGATTTGTATTCCATCTCGTGGATCGTGACAGGAGCGAAGTGCAGCGTATCAGTCAAAGCGTACTTATTGTGGTCGAGGCCGTGCTGAATGTCTTGTATAATAATGTTGCCATGAGAACAGTCAAAAGCATCGCTACGTTTGTCCCAGGTACTGACATTTGCAATTGTAATGGCTTTGACTCTTGTTGAGGCCTGTAGGTAGAATTTATGGATTAATAATTCATTGTATCGGCTAGATTGAGCAAATACGCTAAGTGTATTCATTTCACGGATTGGGGATCATCTAATGTTCTTTTCAAATTATTTGACTTTAGGCTTTCAGTTTTGCCCTTAGGAAAAAGAGAAACATAAGCGTTTTTCTTTCTTTCTTTCTTTCTTTCTTTCTTTCTTTCTTTCTTTCTTTCTTTCTTTCTTTCTTTCTTTCTTTCTTTCTTTCTAATACATTTATTTATTTATTTGTGGTGTTGTTCTTTTTACTTTACAGTTTTGTTTGTATTATTTTTTGTTAGCTTTTATTTTGCGTGTTCTTCATTTTATTGTTTTATTTGTTGTTTTTCTTTTCTTTAAAATGTATGTTTTATTTATTGTGTTGTGATGTTTCTTATATGCTTTGAATTTGTTGTATTTTCATTTATTCATTTATTTATTTGTGTTGTTTTTTATGGTATTAGTTTAAAAAAAACTTAATACCATAAAAAACAACATAAATAAATAAAGTAAAGTTTTTTACTCTTTGTTTTGTGTATTAATTTTTCTCTTTTTTGTGTGTTTTCTTTATTTACTTGATTTATTTTTTGTGTTGTTATTCTTGACTTTGTTTTGTGTTTTTAATGTAATCTTTTTGTGTTTTCTTTGTATTTGTGTTTTTCTTTTACTACTTTTTGTGGTGTTATATGCTTATTTTTATTAATTTGTTTGTGTTTTCTTTTTTGTGCTGGTTTTAATTTATTTTATTGTTTTCTTTATTTGTTTTGTGGTTGTTTTTAAATGTATTTTCTTTTTAGTTTTGTGTTTTTTTTGTTTATATTTATTTTGTTTCTGTTTCGTTTTATTGATGTGTTTTTGAGGTGTTTCTTATTCGTTTTGTTTCATTTTTATTTGTTTTCTTTTTCATTCTGTGTTATTTAATTTTTGTCTTTATTTTTGTTTTGTGTTGGTTGTACTTTTATTTATTTATTTTTATTTCACTTGTTTGTATTTTGTTGATTTTTTTATTGTTTT
This sequence comes from Garra rufa, assembly GCF_049309525.1. Classification (NCBI taxonomy): domain Eukaryota; kingdom Metazoa; phylum Chordata; class Actinopteri; order Cypriniformes; family Cyprinidae; genus Garra; species Garra rufa. The sequence continues at coordinate 31,934,014 of NC_133384.1, forward strand.
GTGGTGTTTCTTATTTGCTTTTATTTCATTTTAGTTTTATTTGTTTGTGTTTTCTTTACTTAGTATATTTACTTAAATTTTTCTTTTTTTTGTTTTTAAATGCATTTTCTATTTTAGTTTTATATTTGTTTTTTATTTGTTTTATTTTGCTTTGTTTTGTATTTTCTCTTTTTTTGTATTGTTTTGTGGTTTTTCTTATTTGCTTTTATTTTAATTGTATTTATTTGTTTGTGTTCTTTATTTGTTTCTTTACTTTTTGTGCTGGTTTTTATTTATTTACTTTTTTCTTTATTTTTGTTTTGTTTTTTTAAATGCATTTTTTGTTGTTTTGTTTTATGTTGTTTTTTATTTTTAAATTTATTTTGTTTTGTTTTAATACTTGTATTTTATTCGTTTTTGTATTGTTTTGTGGTGTTTCTTATTTGCTTTTATTTTGTTTTATTTAAATGTATTTATTTGTGTTTTCTTTACTTTTTTGTGCTGATTTTTATTTACTTAATATTTTTGTTTTGTGCTGTTTTTTAAATGCATTTTCTTTTTAAGTTTTATGTTTTTATATGTATATTTTATTTTTTTATTTATTTTGTTTCGGTTTTTTTAATTCACTTGTGTGTCTTTTGTTTATTTATTCATCGTTGGTGGTGTTTCCTTTAGTGTGTAGATATTGTTCATAATACTATTGTTTAATACTATTATTTCTTACATAGACAAATATCTAATTGGATAGCATCACATGCAGTGTTTGAATAGCAGTCAGAGTAACATTGTCATTTATATAATTGTTCACTTTGAAAACGAAGGAATCCTTTTGGGCATTAGAGCAGATTATTAACTTCCATATTTTGGACGTGTTTCCATGGCTCCCTTCTGTTCTGCTTGCAGAATCTCTAATGACACGTGCTATTTCTGTACAACGCTCTTATGTTTTGATAATGATGGCATCTCAGAGACATCTGAAGGTTTTGTAGTAATGGTAAAAAGAACACAAACAGGTGAAATAACAAATCTAAAAAAAGATCATTCGAAAAAGCAACATTGCATTCAGTGAACCGTAGTCTGACGGCTGCATTTCTCATTTTTAAAACATCATTACGTTACAGGATCCATGCAGATGAAAACCTCTCGGGTTCACGTGTCTGTGACTGATCTCTCTAGTGCTTTCCAAATGTTATCAGTGTAATTTATTGCTCGGAACTAAACGAATTTAGAATAAATTACAAAACGGAGCTGGATTGTGATTAAGCTTCTTTCATCCATTTCATTTTTTGAGACAAATTGAACAATGTGCTTTTGAGATTTGCTTAATTCAGTGTGGCCGGTGTGAGAAGAAACTGCACAAGTCGATGCTTCACCAGTCGCTGACTCAGGTCCAAAGGGAGATCTTTTCCGGACCATAAATTAAGCGGCAACTTCACTACCTTCAACCACATTTTCTGAGATACTGAGAGCCGTTAACAGAGTCACATATATATGCGCCGGAGCTTCTGTCAAGTGCTAATGTCAGCAGATTTAGGGTCAGTTGGACGCTCTGGGTGATTTAGGTGATGCATTTTCAGTTGAAACAACTGAAGTACCCAAACCAGTCTTGGTTCTGATACTGTTATCTAGCTTAGCAAATGTATTGTTTTATTTTAATTTATGCATTTTAAAATGTATTTTACTATTTTGATTTTATTTTGTTTATGTTTTTGTTTTTACTTTAAATATAAGTAATGTAGCAATAAAAGTAAATACTGTATATAATTTTATTTTTGTTTTTGTTTTTTTAAATGCACTTCTTGTTTTGTGTTTTTATTTATTCACTTATTTGTGTTTTTATTTGCTTTTGCGTGTGCTTTATTTATATAACTTTTGTTTTGTGGTGTTGTTTTTTTTTAATGGATTTTTATTTCAGTCAATTTAAGGTATTTTATTTTGTCTTGATTTGTTGTTTTTATTTACTTTTTTGTTTTGGTTTTGTCAAGTTTTTATTTACTTTTCTTATTTTGTGTTTTTTCATGTATTTATGTTCGTTTTTTGATCACTTAATTTATTGAATTTTATTATTTTATCTTTGTTTTTTGCTTTGTTGTTTTTTATTTACTTTTTGTGTTTTCAAAATGTAAGTTTTGTTTATTTATTTTTTTTCTTTTTATTCACTTTTTGTTTAGTTTTTTTCATGTATTTACATTTGTTTTTTTGCCACTTACTTTATTTTATTTTATCTTTTGTTTTTTTGCTTTGTTGTTTTATTGTTCTTTATGTTTATTTATTTTTGGTTTCTTTTTTGTAGATTTTCAAGTTTTTATTTACTTTTTTGTGTTTTTAAAAGTACGTTTTGTTGAAGTTGTTTTTACATTTATTTTTTTTATTTTTTTGGTCACTTATTTTATTATTTTAATTTATCTTAGTTTTTTAGTTTTTCAGTTCGTATATATATTTTTTATATATTTTTATTTACTTTTTGTTGTGTTTAAATAATTTTTTTTTTTTTTTCAAATTTATTTACTTTTTTCTGTATTTACATTTATTTTTGGTCACTGAATTTATTGTATTTATTATTTTATTTGATCTAAGTTTTTTTTTTTTTTTAAGATTTTTTTTAAAGATTTTTTGTTTAAGTTGTTTAATTTAGGTTATTTACTTTTTACGTTTAGTTTTTTTTCATGTATTTACTTTTTTGTTACTGAATTTATTGTATTTTTATTTACTTTTTTTATTTACACTTGTGTTTTGTGGCTTTTCTTTATTAATATAATTATTTTAATTATGTCACTTAATTGTACTTTATTATTTTATCTTTGTTTTATGCTTTGTTTATTTGTTTGTCACCTTTTTGTTGCAGTTTTTTATTTATTTAGTTTCAGTTTTTAAGGTTTTTTTTGTTTTTATTTACTTTTTTCATGTATTTACATTTTTGGTTTTTTTTGTCACTTGTGTTTTTTTTTTTTTGCTTCGTATTTATTTAGTTTTTAGTTTTATTTTCAATAACGTCCTTGTGATGCCAACAAAAATAATTATCTTATTGTCACAAGTAAAATCTGCTCGATTTTATAATCATATACAAAATGCAATTATTTCTGAGCTAGACTAGCAATCAATAAAAATATCAAATCATATTTCATTACACACAGTGTTATAATAACATAAGTGACACTAATTTACGGTACTGAAATCTCGCTTAGCAAATTACAAGCATTGTATGATGCTTTCAGTCAGATGTGTAATACAAGAGAACGTATGTGTCATCTAGTACGTTTTAACATTTATTTCCGACTCCATTATCTCAAGCTGCGTTATTGTGTTAATAACTGTTAGATTCCTCCTGAGCTCAATGCCATCTTCCATTACAGTAATGTGAGATGCCTTCAAATGATTCGTTTACAAACAGTTTAACGTCTTGACATTTTAGGTGATCAATAACCTTTTAAGCAACAGCTATACTCGATGTTTAATTTCAGGGAAATGAAGTGGGATGGGTCGCGTATGAGAAAGCGTGCGGTTAACACCTAATCGGCGCTGCGGGTGAGAATCGTGCAGTCATCTTTGCGAAACACTTTGACGGCATCTGCAGCTTTTTGATTATGGTGGGAGTGAGTTTGTTGTGTCCCAGCATGCCGCTGCTGGCAGCGTATATCAGGTGCAATGACAGCACTGTGTCGGAGAGTTTCTCACATACTGCATTAAACTGAATGAATGTGTAAATAACTGCATTTTGCTTGCAAGGAAGATTCTCTGCTCTGTGGATTTAAAAAAATAAATAAATCCAGACAGATTCTTAAAGGAAAAGTACAGCTAAAAATAAATAATTTAAAAATGTATTATTATTTTTAATAGTATTATTAAACAAATGTATGAATTATTTTTGGGGAATATTACATATAAATGTTTTCATGTGAATATCAAAAATAGCAATAAAATATTATTATTATTATTATTATTATTATTATTATTATTATTATTATTATTATTTTGTTATAATATTACTTTAGAATATTACCAATTATAAACATTTTCAAAAGTATTTTTATGAATAATATTACTTAATAATATTACTTAATAAAAATAAATGGATAATTTTTGGAGGAATATTACATAGACGTTTTCATGCGAATATTACATTTATTATTATTATATTGTTTTGATATAATTTTGTAATATTACCAATTACAGAGATTTTCATGGGAATATCACAATTTATTATTATTTATAATGTGAATATTAAAATTAGCAATATAATATTTTTTTATTATTGTTATATTGTTTTAATATTTCGTAATATTACCAATTATAGTCATTTTCATGGGAATATGAAAGTATTTTATATTAATAATATTATTAAACAAATGTATGGATAATTTTTGGAGGAATATTATATATGGACGTTTTAATGCGCCCTATTAAAATTAGCAATATATATTTTTTTATTATTATCAATTATAGACATTTTTGTTGGAATATCAACATTTATTATTATTAGTAATAGTAGCATTATTATTATTATTATTATTATTATTATTATTATTATTATTATTATTATTATTAAACAATGTACAGATCATTTTTGGAGGAATATTGCATATAGACGTTTTCATGTGAATATTAAAATTACTAGTGTAATTTTATTAATATTATATTGTTTTAATACTATTGTATAATATTAGCAATTATAGTATAGGAATATCAAAATGTATAATTATTTATGTTATTATTAAACAAATGTACAGATGATTTTGGGAGAAATATTACATATGGACATTTTCATGCATTATTATTATTATTATTAACAATAGTAATATTTTATATTTTTTTATATTATTTTAAAATATTACCCATTATAGACCCATTCATGTGACTATTTAAATAATCAGTAATAATAATAATAATAATAATAATAATAATAATAATAATAATAATAATAATTATTATTATTATTATTATTATTATTATTATTATTATTATTATTATTTATGTTTTAATATTATTTTATAATATTACCAATTAGAGACATTTTCACTGGAATATCAATATGTATTATTATTTATATTATTATTAAACAAATATACGTATCATAGACGTTTTCATGAGAATATTTAAATTAGCAATATAATTGTTTTTAATTATTTTTATTATATTATTACATAGTATTATATTATGTTTTCATATTATTTTATATTATTACCAATTATAGAGATTTTCATGGGAATATGTATTAATACAAAATGTATTATTATTAATATTAAACAAATGTACAGATAATATTTTGAGGAATATTACATTTAGCAACATCAGAATATTTATAGTAATGTAGTAATAATAATAATTTACTATGAAAAATTATAATTATTATTAAACAGATGTACAGATCATATTTTTAAAGTAACATTACATATAGAAATTTTCATGGTTGTTAATAATAATTTAATTAATTAATTGATTAATTAATTAATTGTTTTTAAAACAATATTACATATATATTTTCATGTTATTTTCCCGTGCTATTTATTATACTTATTATTGTTGTTGTTGTTGTTGTTATTATTATTATTATTAATTATAATTATAAGAAATGTACAGATAAAATTGTAAAATAAGTGATGGAAATATGTAACATTGATCTGTACATATGCTTAATAACAATGAAGTATAATAATAATAATAATAATAATAATAATAATAATAATAGTACTGATTACAATCACGATGATGATGATAAAATTAATAATAATAATAATAATAATAATAATAATAATAGTGTAACTACAGTAATGGAATAAAAACAATATGTTTATATAACAAGCTTAATAGTATCAGTAATGTTATTATAATTATTATCACTTATAATCATTTATTTTTTAACATTTACACATTTCAACATTTGATCATAGCCTAATATGCATGCCAGATTCAATTGTAGGCATAGCAAATTTAGATTTTACTAGTTATTGCACAAAAGACATGACGCTCCTTCTTTAATGGAACAACATATAAACTGAGCATTTTTTGATTGCACACTGGGATATTTCTGTTTCATTGTATTGACAAAATCGTTTGATTTTTAAATAGATTGAGTCTCTACATTGCCTTCAGACATCAAAATCAGAGGTCTGCACTGAACGCTGAACACTAGAGCAGTGCTTTGAACTCCAGCGTTGACATTACCACACATTTTCCACACAGCTAATTTGCATGTATTTGTCACCGGCGCGACCCCAGTGAGAGAGAGCCGCCTGTTTGAATCGCGCAAATATCACCAGCATTTAAATATCACATATCATTGGTATTCTGCGTCCCGCATCTGCCAGCTTCCGAGGGAAGAAGGGATACCGCCGGGAATGAACGATGCCTTTTGAGCTAGACGCAAATCGATGAGACAAACATGCGGCTCTGAATGTCACAGTTTCCATTCACAAGAGGACTGTTCAATTACAACAGACCACTTTCTGTTAGAAGCCTGGAGACTAATACTGATATGGCCCGCATCAGTCATTGTGTTCACATACGTAGCTTCATTCATAACACACTACCAGCGTTATTTGTCATGCAGGAGTAAACAGAATGATCGTAATATATGGCCATGGGCTGCATAGACCGGTCTTTTTTTCTTTTGTTTATGCTTTCAGAATGAGTATGTGTCTCTCAACCTGTCCATGTTGGCATCTGCTTCATTTGGCTAGCTTCTGCTGAGTGACAGATGAATTAGCTTCAAAATGCTGTAGTGGGTTTGTCTCGATCCACAGATTTTAATGTCAACGACTGAATAGATATAGGAAGTAGATTACTATATCAAAACACCAGAATGTCAATTATCAATAGTTATGAAATTGTACAGCACTAGTGGCAATATGCTGTTGACCTGTAACTGTTTTATTTTGTTTTGTTTTTGTTTTTGTTTTTGTTTTTGTTTTGTTTTGTTTTGTTTTGTTTTATGTTATGTTATGTTCCTCCCCCCATAAATATTACATAATATAGAAACATTAATGTAAAAAGTAAAAAAAAACAACACACACACACACACACACACACACACACACACACACATACATATATATACACATATATACACACACACACACACATACATATATATATTATATATATATATTTTTTTTTTTTATATAAAAATATAAATATTTACTTATGTATTTTTATTAATGGTTTAGTGTCGTGTTTTTTTTTTTTGCTCTTTTTTGGTAAAATATTACGTATTATAGACACTTTTGTAAATAGTATATTACATATTATAGACACATTTATTCATGTAAATAGTAAAAACATTTTTACATATATATTATTATTATTACTTTCAATGTTTCCATTAAATCCTTATTATAATTGTGTTATAGTAATAAAATAATTTACTATTATTAATAATAATAATATATATATATATATATATATATATATATATATATATATATATATATATATATATTAATTCAATTAATGAAGCAAGTATAATGATTTATGGTTTATTAGAATTTTTACATTTTGAATATATAAATATTTACTTATGTATTTTTAGGTGTCATTATAAATACATAAGTGTCATGTTTTTTTTCTTTTTTAGAGAAATATTACTAAATACCTTTTCCCCGTAATATTACATATTATAGACACATTCATTAATGCAAATACATTTTTACATATATTATTATTATTATTATTACTTTAAATTTTTTCATTACATCCTTATTATTATTGTTATATTTAAAGTAATAAAATAGTGTGTGTGTGTGTGTGTGTGTGTGTGTGTGTGTGTGTGTGTATTACTATTTATAATCTTTTTATTAATACAGTTAATAAAAGTATGTGTCATGTATCTGGTCTGTCTTCTCATCATGAACTCTTGTCTCCATGTGACAGTATGATAATTTTTAATAATAATAATAGTAATCATTTTTATGTTTATTACAATTTTTTTTATTAAGCATATGTATTTACAGATCTGTCAATATTATGTTATCATATTAAGTGCTACAATGATAATTTTCATGGGAGCCATGATTTATCATTATCATATTGGTTATCAGCTAATATTAGACATTTTTAATATTAGTATACTTATTTGATCAGTGTTAATATTTAATTGATCCTTATTATTAACAAATATTTAGTTGTGCATGCTTATTTCTAATATTTTTACATTATAGTAACATTCTGTTTAATTTAGAATTTTATGTGATCTGCAAAATATAGAACTGTCTGAGGTTTATGACAAACCTAATTGAAAATCTGCTAGAAGCAGCTGTTTACAGACAGATCTTGACCTTTCCAATATGCCAGACATGCAGATGAAGGTACATTTATATTTATGCATTTACCAGATGCTTTTATCCAAAGCGACGTATAAAACAAAGCAATTCGTCAAAGAAAATAATTAAATATCGCATTTCCAGTTGCTCATACATAACTTTCTTGTCCAATTGACAGGCACGCAAAAGTACCCTTGCATTTTGATTCAGTTATTTAAGCAAGCAACATGTATTTCATTATATTCCAATATATGTTGTTTTACTGTATGATTCTTTTTGCAAGGCTAGAAATGTGCAAGCAAGAAATTGACTTATATTTTCCGCCTGCTGCCTTTGACGTCACACTGTCAAGATTTCATTTTCCTGTGGCTCCAGAATCACATTGTGTTTCACATCTCTCATAATTGACTAGAGTTGTGGCCTCATGAGTTAATATTGCAAACTTCAGGTTTCAGCCAGTTCTGTTGAATGTGAATGCTGACAAATGCTAGTTTTCTCATCGGTTGCTACCTGCTAATTGAGAAGCCCTGATTCATGAGATCTAATTAGAATTCTGAAACAAAAAGAGCGAAAACTAGAAAGCAGCCTTGGAAAAAGCAAAGCTAAAGCGACTTAGTGTGCCAGCGCATGACTGAATACATATTTACAGAGCTTTTATAAAGCAGCAAAGCAACATGTTTTGATTGGAATTGAACTGAGGAAATGAATCTGTCAGACGGATGAGAGCCACGTCTGTTTGACTTTGCAGTTCTCGCTTTATTTTGCACATCTCTCTGTATCTTCCACGTGCCTTTCAAGATGTCTCTTGTGCTCTTGTTTTTCAGTGTTTCATTTTAATGGAAACGTGTATCAAAATGCTCTTGCTGGGAGGATGAGATTGTGTTCGGTGAGAGCGTCGTCTCACACAGCCTCTCTTATGCACTCAGCGCCTGAACTTCAAAGCAGTAGTTTTGGCTCTTGGAAGGAGCTGTGAAGAGCCCTTAGAGGTTATGCTGCGTCTTAGAGTTGAATCGGTTCATTTGAGATGAACTGTACGAGTGATGTGAATGACTGTAGACATATCAGATGTGTCGTGCCCAACACAATGAGGTTTGAATTGATGTTGAACAGTTCAACCGCAACTGCGACTTCTTTTTGATTCTTCCGTGAAACACAGATGTTTTGATGGATGTTTTTCCCATTCAGTGAAAGCAGACAGTAAAGATACCTTTGTGTGAGAATCCATGATTTCTGAAGGATCATGTGACACTGAAGAGGAGTAATGATGCTGAAAATTCAGCTTTGCATCACAGGAATAAATTACGGTTTAAAATATGTTAAGATAGAAAACGTTTTTTTTTTTTTAAATGTAATAATATTTCCCAATTTTACAAATATCAAAAATATGCACCCTTCTTTTAGAAATATTTTTTAAAATGTAAAAATGGTAGTATAAGTGAAAGCCTTACAGTAAATTTACATTTTTGGGTTAAATATTATTCCGCATACTTTGAGTAATCTCTTGTGGTTGTAGGGTTTTCAGTGTTATAAAAATGTTAAGTATCACAATACCAACCCCCCTCCCCCAACATCTGTCCTCATTTGTTATTGGTCAACCAACAGAAAGCCCCGCCCCCAACTCAGCCAACCAACCAAAGTTACAAATATTGTTTGTACAGGAGAGGCTTGGTTTTGTTTCAATACAAAAGGAAATATGTAACTGTATCAGCACTGCTATCGACTTGAATTGTTTGAAAAAAAATCAGCATATCTGATATCGGTATATTAGTTAAAGGTTGTATCAGCGATTTCTAGCCTGAAACATAAAGTGTAAAATTCAGCTGATCTTTCATCACGATCCGCTCGCTGCCTGCCCCATAAATTGTCTGTGAAAAAAACGCGTCTCTCTGGTCAGCCTAGGGTCCGAGATACGCCAAAAAAAACAATCGGCACTACCAACCTTTCCACAGATAAACAAACAGTGTTCCAACCAATCAGCGTCAGGGGTTTGGTGTTGTGGACTTTCGCTCCGCCTCCCTCACATCCCTGCACCAGTAGGAAAGTCCACAACACCAAACCCCTGACGCTGATTGGTTGGAACACGGTTTGTTTATCTGTGGAATAGTTGATAGAGCCGATTGTTTTTTTGGCATATCTCAGACCCTAGGCTGACCAGAGAGACGCGGTTTTTTCACAGACAATTTATGGGGCAGGCAGCGAGCGGATCGTGAATAAAGGTCAGCTGAATTTGACACTTTATGTTTTAGGCTAGAAATCGCTGATACAACCTTTAACCAAAGTAATTTGTTTGTTTTTTTGTTTGTTTTTAGAATTTCTGCACAGGAGACTTGTTTTTTTATATATACATCGGTATCGGCATTGGCTATCGGTCAAAGTGACTGAAAATGTATTAAATATCGGCATATTAGTTCTAACAAATAAGGTTTTGCTCAAAAACTAACCAAAGTTAAAACGGTCCTTTCTAATTTCTGCGGATGAGAGACTTGATTGTTTTAAAACAAATGGAAATGTATCAGTTTCGGCTATCGGCCAAAATATTTTGAAAATATTGGTATGTAAGTTTTAAAAAATTATTATTTTTTTGTTCAAAGCTAACCATAGTTCATTTTCAAAGTTAACCTTAGTTCATTTTTCTTATATAATTTCTACACAGGAGAGACTCGGTTTTGTTAAAAAATAAAAGGAATTGTATATATATCGGTATCAGACAAAAATTTTTGAAAAATAGCAACATATCAGATATCAGCATATTAATTGTAACAAATATGTTTTTGCTCAAAACTAACCAAAGCTATTTTTAAAAAAATAAGTTCTGCATAGGAGAGACTTGGTTTTGTTTTAAAACAAAAGGAAATGTGTATCGGTAATGGCCAAAATGATTTGAAAAATATTGGCATATCATATATCGGCATATTAATTTCAACAAATAAATTTTTGCTCAAAAGTTCTTTTTTTATTATAATTTCTGCACAGGAGAGACTTGGTTTTGTTTGGAAACAAAAGGAAATATATATAGGTATCAGCATTGGCTGTCATCTAAAATGATTTGAAAAAAATTGGCATATCGGCAAAAATCGAATATAGTGCATCCCTATTTTTTTTTCTATGGCACGTTTATAAAAGCTACTTAAATGTCCTAATTCAACTATGACCTAATCTTGGCTTAAAATAAGCCCTGTCTGTGAAACCAGGCCTATATATTATTTTTTAATATTTTAAGTGCTGTTGCTGATAAATTTAGAGATGCGGCTCATTGATTTTACCATGGTTGAGCTGATTGATTTGTGTAATAAAAATTTTAATAGCTGTTTATTCATTGAAACTGAAGTTTTTCTAAATACAGATGAACTTTTGCTTTTTTTTTTCTCTTTAACATCTTGTACTGAGCATCTGCAAAGCAGCATGTTCTGTCAAAAATAGTTTTTAAAGCTTGTAAAACACATGTTGAAATGTGTCGAGGCTTCCTTAAGACTCATTAGTCAGATATGTCTATATGTGCATTTCAAAAATTACACACAAAAATAAAAAGTGATGCAAAGTAGTAGTGAAAAGCATAAGCTGGGATCATGTTCAATTAATTCAGGAATTTAATGCAGTTGGATTTTGCCTTAAGCAGTTCCAGACGAAATCTCAGACATGATATTGGAGCACATGACAGCTAGAGCAGCGATCGATATTTTGAATTGAGCGTGTAAGTTAAAAACTTTTTTTCATTGCAAAAATCTATGCACAGCCTCACCCCTTCCCCATCTCGTTTAATGATCCACTCTTTATTCTTGAAAGCTGCTCTGCGCTGTAGTATGCATTTCCCATTTTCAGACGTCCTCCCCATCTGAGGCGATGAGTCACTCGCTCGCAGATCCACGGCCGTTACCGGTGGCCACCAGAGAGAAACGCAGCATCCACCTTTATTATTGCGGTGCAGACCTGAGCCCTTTGAAATGGCTGTAATTACCTCTGCTCCAGTCACTAACGTTACAGCCGGCTAAAAATAACCACCCACAGCACAGGAAAGGTTGAATTTTAGCACATACGCCCATCAGTTCACGTGTGCGCTTCGACAGGTTTGATCTGCAGAGCTCATTACTTGATGTGTTGGGGAAATATTTCTCTAAACAGAGCATGGCACTAAATATACTCTCCGAAACCCTGCTGCGGCTAAGGAGGTCTTGATGGATGCCTCTAAACTCCGGGTAGAGGACTGATGGCCATTGGTCTGTGAAGTCCATTTATCTCTCATGCCAACACCGTGTACAAAGAGCTCAGAATGCAACAATATTTCAATCAGCTCAGCGCCGGTGCTCACTTAACCGTTGCATGTCTCTGAAAGTGAACATCCGACGCTGGCCACGGCTGCCAACTACAACAGAGCAAAATAAGGGAGACTCCATTTGTTTTTTAGAAAAATAAGGTCCACTCTATATACACATATGCCATTTTAGGTTTAGTCCTTGTTCTGAGCTGAAAGCATTGAATTTTGATATGGAAGAGAAGAAATTGTTGGATAAAGTCGTTACTTTTTGTTTTCTTTGTGTATTCTTGTAGCTTTGTAAAATTAAGGTTGAACAATTGATGTCAAATAACTATTTTAACAATGTCCTTACTACCTTTTTAAGCTTTGAACATGTCAGTTGTGTTGCTGTCTATGCAGGGTCAGAAAGCTCTTGGATTTCATTAGAAATATCTTAAATTGTATTTCGAAGATGAACGAAGGTCTTATGAGTTTGGAACGACATGATGGTGAGCAATGAATGACAGATTTTTAATTTTTGGGTGAACTGTCCCTTTAAAGGGGTCATCGGATGGCCATTTTCCAAAAGTTGATATGATTCTTTAGGGTCTTAATGAGAAGTATAACATACTTTGGTTAAAATTTCTCAATGGTAGTGTAAAAACTGTTTTAACCTTGTCTAAATCAGCCTTTTTTTAAGAGCGAGCTATTCTGTTGCATGTTCCTTTAAATGTTAATGAGCTTTGCTCGCCCCGCCCCTCTCTGCCATGGGATGATGAGATGTAACATTTACTTTAGCAGTGTTTAGCTGTGAAACTTGCTAACTAACACATTATTAAGAAAGGCCATTTGCAAAGATGCATAAAAAACCCTTATACTTCTGCTATTGGTGAAGTTGCATCACAAAGGATTCGCAGGAACACAGAAGCATATGTAGATTGGGATCGGTGCTTTTCTTTCAAAAACGAAAGTAACATTAATCCTCTGTGTCTTCAGTGGCTCAGATGTCGGGAGTAAATGACGACTGCTATGTTCATTATTACATCCAACAACAGAACACCTCAATCGCTCAATCTGAGACATTCTCACAATGGCGATCAGAGTTGGACAGTTTCAGCTCGGTGAGGGCGGGTCTAAGGTAAAGTCTTCATGTCAATCAACTATCGTGGGAGCGGCCTCTGTCGGTGTGCCATCACAACGCCAACAAGCTGAGAATGACCTGATTTTAAAAAGGGGATATTACTTTTAAAGATTAAAAAAATGGGTGGATTTTTATTATTGTAGGGTGGTTGTGTTCACAAACTGCCAATGTTCAAACAACATGTAAAAGTGAGTTTTGCATCCGATGACCCCTTTAAAACAGCTCAAACATGCATTTTAGTCTGAGACTAAAGTCACTAAAGTTTACACTTATTTATATTTTTGTATTTATGCATTTGGCATTTATGCAAAAGGGCTTGCATTGCGTTTAAAGTATATATTTAACAAGTGAATGCATTGCAGTGCTATCAAACCTGCAGTTTTGGTGTTGCTAGTGTGTTTGCTGTACGGTTTGAGCATATGAATGTTTCATTGCGTTTGTTGTAATATATTTCAAGATGAACAAATTCAACTTCTAAGCACATTTAAAACCTTTTAAAATGATAGTTCAACCAAACATTGGCATTCCAAATGTGCATAGATTTTTCTTCTTTTGTTAAAAGTACAAAGACAAAAGAAAAAAGACAAGACAAAAGAAAACAAGACAAAAGATTTTGAAAAGGTCGAACTTGAAGGCCAACCCTTTTCAAAACCATTTAAAAGTTTTTAATGCTTTTAAGCCTTCTGTGCTCACCAAGGCTGTGTTTAGTTTATAACAAAATACAGTAAAAGGGAAATATATATTATAGTTTTAAATCTAATGTATTCAGATATCAAACAGTTAATATGTAGCTAATTTATTCCTGAGATGCGAAGCTAAATTTTCAGCATCATTACTTCAGTTTTCAGTGTCACATGATTCTTTCAGAATTCATTCTTAAATGTTGATTTGCTCTTCAAGAAACCTTTATTATTTTTGATCAATTTTAATCAAAACATTTTTTTCAGGATTTTTTCCGAAATGTCTACCGTTGTTGTCAAAAGTACATCCCCTTGCAAAATCTGCAAAATGTTAGTTATTTCACCAAAATAAGAGGGACCATACAAAATGCATGTTATTTTTTATTTAGTACTGACTTGAATAAGATATTTCACTTTAAAGACATTAACATATAGTCTATAAGAAAAAATAATAGTTTTGATTAAAAAATTACCCTGTTCAAAAATTTACATCCACTAGATTCTTAATACTCTATCTGAATGATCCACAGCTGTTTTTCTTTTTGTTTACTGATAGTTGTTCATGAGTCAATTGTTTGTCGTGAACAATTAAACTGCCTGCTGTTCTTCAGAAAAATCCTTCAGGTCCCACAAAGTTTTTTTTTTTGTTTTTTTTTTGGTGTATTTGAACCCTTTCCAACAATGACTGTATGATTTTGAGATCTATCTTTCACACTGAGGACAACTGAGGGACTCATGTGCAACTATTCCAGAAGGTTCAAACACACACAGGAAAAACAATGCATTAAAAGCCGGGGGTGTAAACTTTAGAAGAGGATGAAGATGTGTACATTTTTCTAATTTTGCCTAAATATCATATTTTTTTCATTTAGTACTGATCTTCCCAAATTCCAAAAGTTTTCACCCCTCAGCTCTTAATGCATTGTTTTCTTTCTGGAGCATCAGTGAGTGTTTGAACCTTCTGTAATAGTTGCATAGAGTCCCTCAGTTGTCCTCAGTGAGAAAAGATGGATCGCAAAGGATTTTTCTGAAGAACAGTGGGCAGTTTAACTGTTTAGGACAAACATGAACAACTATCACTAAACAAAACAAAAAAAAAAAAAAAACATTAATTCAGGTAACAAAAGTATTAAAAATTAAGTGTATGTAAACTTTTGAACAGGATAATTTTTTTAATAAATTCAGCTATTATTTTCTCTTATTTTCTCAGAAAAACATTCGAATGAGTGGTGCATTCAAAAGTGCAAAAATCCAACAGATAAAAGTTGGCTAGTAGAGCTACTCTTCCTTGATCTTCCTTGATCCTCTTCCCGCTGTCAAGTGTAGTATCAGCCAATGTCAGGGCTCTCGCACAGCATCCATCTCTCACAAGTCGTTTCTCATTCAAACGTGTCTTTTTAACATTGACACTTGAATTAGAAACTGATTACAATGCAATAAATACTGACACGTCCTCAGCTGTTTGGGTGTAAGACGTTCAAATACAAACTGTGCTCCATATGGATGTGATACCGAATGCAATCTGTTTCCCTTAAATACAGGACCGTTCTGTCCTATACGGGAACGGCTGACATCCATAATTCAGACTGTCTTGGCTTGTCTTCTGAAATAGCAAAGGAAGGTTTGTTTTGAAATGTTGGCAATTGCCGAATTCTGTTCAAACTTGTGAGCTGTTTGGATGGAAATGAGAAATGTCAGTGTGAATGTGTTGCGGTGCAGTTTGTGTCGAGTTATTGAAAAGAAAGTTAAACAATCAGAGGAAGGTCATTGGGTTTCCAATATTCCCCCTCATCAAATCTTGAAGCGCAAACACTGTTTTAATTTTATTTTTTAATCTTTACATTTTATAAAACTAATAAGCACTCAGCGCTAACCAAACAAGTTAAAAAAAAAATTTCAGTCAGTGTTCTAGTGTTTTTGCCAGGGGGCAGCCGTGGCCTAATGGTTAGAGAGTCAGACTTGTAACCCAAAGGTTGCAGGTTTGAGTCTCAGGTCCAGCAGGGATTGTAGGTGGGGGGAGTGAATAACCAGCACTCTCTTCACCCTCAATACCACGACTGAGGTGAGTCCCTTGAGCAAGGCACCATACCCCCAACTAGGGATGGCGAAAACTAAAAAATTTCTTGACCGACCACCGAGCCTCATTAGCCGGTTGAAACCGGTTAACCGATTAGTTTAATATGGTACGCTATTTGAAATAACAGCCATTTCGAGCCGCGCCTGCAATTTCGCAACTCTGTCGCATCTCTCTGCCGCTCTGCCTCCCGCACACACACACACACACACACACTGCCACTCACGTCACTTTTTTAAAATCCACTACAGCGCGAAACATGAGTCCCACAAACGCGGCGCCGAAGAGCTTGTTGTATGTAATCGTAGGACAAATGGCTCCTTAGTTTCAAATGGTTTGGGTACAAGGTGATCGCTTTGAAAATAAAGACGTTTGTTTTGGTTAGAAGCTCATTTGAAACATTGCCACGGCTCATTTAAGAAAATGACAGCTCCGAAGAGACGCCGCTTTAGTTGAGGTAGTGCTAACCATAATAAAGAAAGATGATGATCATCATCACCTTATCGGTTACCACTGAAATGTAGATGTAATGTATTTCCAAATCTAAGCCCATCTTATGCGGAATGTTGCCTAATAGACTGCAACATGATCAAACCAATGGATAAAACAGGCACCTTCAGAATGCGTAAAAGACGCACCGGCACTTTTTTTTTTAACCGACTACCGACAACTTTGACCGGTTAACGTTGATACGGTCAACCACCGGTCAAACGGTCATCGGTTAACATCCCTACCCCCAACTGGTCCCCGGGCGACGCAGCGATAGCAATATGGCTGCCCACTGCTCCGGGTGTGTGTTCACGGTGTGTGTGTGTGTGCACTTGGATGGGTTAAATGCAGAGCACAAATTCCTAGTATGGGTCACCATACTTGGCCTCACTTCACCTCCTTTCCTTCCACCTCCTTTCCTACCTCCTCTATGAAGCCAGTTTCCGCCACTGAATAAAAATAAAGGGTAATTGCAACTTTTTACCTCTTGATTCAACTTTATATTCTCGTAATTGTGGGTTTACATCTCACTATTCTGACTTTTTTTTTCTCAGAATTGTAATATATAAACTTGCAATTGAGTTATAAAGTCAGAATTGTGAGTTTATATCTGGAAATTGTGACTTTTTTGCTCTGAATTATGCGTTTGAATTTTGCAATTGTGGCTTTTTCTTATGGAATTATGAGTTTATATCTTGCATACGTTACTTTTTTTTCGGAATTGCAAGTTTGTATCTCACAACTGCGATGTTTTTTCTCAGATTTTCTTGGAATGGTGAGTTTGAATTTCGCAATTGTGACTTTTTCTTGGAATTGCAAGGTCATATCTCGCAATTGTGACTTTTTCATCAGAATTGTGAATTTATATCTCACAATTGTGACCTTTTTCCTGGAACTGCCAGTTTATATCTCACAATTGACTTTTTTCCTTTTTCTTGGAATTGCGAGTATGTCTCTCGGAATTATGACTTTCTCCGAATTCTGAGTTTATATCTCGCAATTATGACTTTTTTTTCCTCAGAATTCCAAATGTATCTCTCAAAATTGTGACTTTTACTTGGAATTATGAGTTTTCCTCTTACAATAGTGACTTTTTTCGTAGAGTTGCGAGTTTATATCTCACAATTGTGACTTTTTCTCTCTGAATTGCGAGTTTGTATCTCACAATTGTGACTTTTTTCAGAATTGCGAGTTTATACAGTATCTTGCAATTTTGACTTTTTTCCTCATTAGTGCTGTTTATTTCTCGCAATTGTGACTTTTTTTTCATCTGAATTGGGAGTTTATATCTTGCAATAGTGACCTTTTTCTCAGAATTGCGAGTTTATATCTCCCAATAGTGACCTTTTTCTCAGAATTGCAGGTTTATCTCACAATTGTGACTTTTTTCAGAATTGCTAGTTTATACAGTATCTTGCAATTTTGACTTTTTTCCTCATTAGTGCTGTTTATTTCTTGCAATTGTGACTTTTTCTCTCTGAATTGCGAGTTTATATCTCACAATTGTGACTTTTCTCTCAGAATTGGGAGTTTATATCTTGCAATTTTGACTTTTCCTCGGATTTGCAAGTTTATTTCTCACAATTGTGACTTTTCAGAATTGCAAGTTTATATCTTGCAATTTTGACTTTTTTCCTCATTATTGCTGTTTATTTCTCGCAATTGTGATTCTTTTTCTCTGTATTGTGAGTTTATGTATTTTTTTTTATTCAGTGGTGAAAACAGGCTTCCATAGTGTTCCTTTCTGGTCGCAAGCCACCAAAATGTAGTGTTTTTTTTGTTTTGTTTTTTTCCCTTTTTGCAAATGCATTTTCCTGTTTCAGGAGATTTTATTCCAGAACCTTCTTTTGAATCACAGAAAGCCTTTGTCTCAAGCTCAAAGGAGCCGCTTGATTATGTGCCTTCTGAGAGTTGGTGATAAGAAGCAGTTTCTTGTGGATGACTCATCACAGCTGAAAAAGAAGTTATTTTGTTACATTTGTACCCCCTGCAAATTTAATTTCATCATTCTTTTTGCAGTATGTGATGCCTAAATCACAGACCAAAAAATTCAGTTTCCTCATAAATTAACAAAAAAAAAAACCAACTGTTCACGATACTACGTTCATGTGAATCAAATGAGCTTGTTAATGAAGTAGAACTATGCAGATGTGTTTTCAGCTCTCTCGTCTTGTCTTCAGACTTTTATGCATTTTTTTTTAAAGAGGAAAATAGTGTGTGGATAATGCAAGCAAATAGTAGTAAACACTCACCCCCGGTTTCACAGACAAGGCTTAAGCCTAGTCCTAGACTAAAATGTAAGTCTGAGCTGTTTCAACTGAAACAAAATTGCACTGATTGATCTTAAAATATATCAGTGCCTTTGTTTCGTCTCAAGATGCACACCAGTAATGTTTTTTTTCCAAGCATGCTTATAAAAATGACTTAAATGTCCTAATTGAACTATGGCCTAATCCTAGTTTAGTCTAAGCCCTGTCTGTGAAACCGGGCCTCAATGTTTAATATAATATAATATAATAATTTAGTTCAACTTCCTGTTGATTACAGTGTACTGATTTTATGTGTGAAAGTGCTTTATTTTAGGGAAGCATTACCATTAAATTTGCACAGTGTGCATTGAATTAACTTACTTCTACTGATCTGATAGCCCTCCGAACTTCACCAATATGAACAGTGTACTTCCAGTTATTATGTAATTGTATAATTTTCACTGTGTTCTCCTTGATTCATAAAGTCTGACCCCAGTTCTTGAGTTACATTCCTCTCTAGCTGCTCGAGCTACTGCCATTTATAAAAGATGTTTCTTTTAAGTCACTTTGGTATAAAAAATGTCAGCTGAGATCAAATGTAACTGGAAACGTAGGCATGAAATCCTTGATAAATGATCCGTGTAAAAATTGGTGCTTGGTTCATGCAGAGCAGCTATAAATCAGCAACTCTCACACTGAATGTCTCTATTATTCAACAATAAAACATAGAGAAGTGTGAAAAGAACTGCAGAGGTCATCATTTCATGTTAGCGGGACGGTGAAAGTAATGGTTTAAAGGGATAGTTCACAAAATTAAGTATTTTTAAATCACACCAAGAAATTTCTTAAGAAAGCTGATCAAAAAATACAATAAAAATAGTAAAATTGTGAAATATTACTACAATTTAAAAAAAATATATATATTTTTTAAAATATATTTTAAAATGTAACTTTTTCCTGTGATTCAAAGCTGATTTTTCAGCATCATTACTCCAGTCTTCAGTGTCACATGATCCTTCAGAAATCATTCTAATATGATGATTTGCTGCTCGAGACATTTCTGATTATTATCAATGTTGAAAATTATGGAATCCCATTTCTGCCACTGAATAAAAAATTAAAAAGGGTAATTGCAACTTTTTATCTCACAATCATGTCTTTTTTTTTCAGAATTTTGAGTTTTTGTCTCGCATCTCTGACTTTATCACACAATTATTAGAAAAAAAGTACAAATTGCGACATAAACGTGCATTTGCGAGGAAAAAGTCAGAAGTGCAAGATACAAACTTAAACAAAAAAAAAGTAAATTGCGAGATAAACTCACAATTCTGACATGTTGTTATAAATGCAAGTTTGTATCTCACAATTCTGACTTTATAACTTGCAATTGTGAGTTTATATCACATAACTCTTAGAAAAAATGTCAGAATTACAATATATAAACTCGCAATTCTTTTTTTCTCACAAATGCATGTTTGTATCTCACAACTCTGACTGTATAACTCACAGTTGTGAGTTTATATCTTGCATTTCTGACTTTAACTTGCAATTGTGAGTTTATATCATGTAATTCTGAGAAAAAAGTCAGAATTACGAGAAAAAAGTCAGGATTACAAAAAAACTTAGAATGGGGAGATATAAACTCACAATTCGGACATTTTTCTTGCAAATGCAAGTTTGTATCTCACAATTCTCACAATATCTTACATTTCTGACTTTAAAAAAAAAGTTTTTGAGAAAAAAGTCAGAATTGCGAGGTATAAACTTACAATCCTGACTTTTTCGTCCAAATGCAAGTTTGTATCTTACAAATGGCTTTATAACTTGCAATTTTGAGTTTATATCACAAAATTCTTAGAAAAAATGTCAGAATTACGAATATAAACTCGCAATTCTGACTTTTTACTCGCAAATGCAAGTTTCTATCACAATTCTGACTTTATAACTCGCAATTGTGAGTTTATATCTCGCATTTCTGAGAGAAAAGTCAGAATTGTGAGAAAAAAACTTTTAATTGTGTGATATAAACTCGAAATTCTGACTTTTTTCTCGTAAATGCGAGTTTGTATCTCACAATTCTGACTGTATAACTTGCAATTGAGTTTATATCATGTAATTCTGAGAAAAAACTCGCATTTGCGAAAAAAAAAAAGTACAAGGAAAGTCAGAATTGCAAGATATAAACTCGCGATTCTTACATTTTTTTTTCTCTCAAATGCGAGTTTGTATGTCACTATTCTGACTTTATAACTTGCAGTTGTGTTTAGATCATATAATTCTTAGAAAAAATGTCAGAATTATGAGGAAAAAAATGCATTGACTTTTTTTCTCACAAATGTGACTTTGTATCTCACAATTGTGACTTTTTGACTCGCGGTTGCCAATTTATATCACATAATTTTGAGAAAAAAGTCAGAATTGCAAGGTATAAACTTGATCTTTACTGAAACGTTTGACCAATTTCATGCATCCTTGCTAAATAAAAGTATTACTTTTATTTGATGATAGTTTAAATATATAAATAACACATTTAATGCCCACGTATTTGATCTGGTACAGCACATTCATGCATGATAAATATTGTATTTTATTAAATTATTTCATAATTTTAAACAGTGTCAAACCTAATGCAGTGCTTATGCCATTTTAAGTTTTTGAATAACACATTTTTCGGACTGTTCTTCACACAAATCTATTGTGTGGTTTTGGGACATGTAACTGTAATATAGCACATGAGTATTGTGTACTTTGATGTTTTTTTTATACTGAGCAATTTGGTCTTTCTAGTAGCTTGAAAGCATCACTATGAGCCATTTTTGTACGGAGAAGAGCAGCGTGCGCTGTATCTTTTCAGCTACATGCAACTCATTATGAGTCCTCTCCCTGGACAGACATGCAAATAAAGACTTTTCTCTCCTTTTAAAGAGTTAAAAGGTCAGAAATTATTCACCACATGACACGATCATTAGTCTAAAACGTCCTTCAGGATCTGTGAGTCAGAACTCAAAGAACTCATTCTTTTTTTCAGTTAAGTGGGCTTTAAATGTACATTTGCATATTCAGACAGTCGTTCGTGTTTGAAAGACTGACGTCGGACATCAGCGATTTATGAATTTATGAATGTAGATTTATGCTCTTCTATTAAAACCCTGGAATTACTTAAATCTGAAGTTCGTAATTACCACCGTTTTATGTCAAAGAGACTCTTACTCACCATGTTGTGTTATTTGTGACGCATTATTTGCTTTCGCTTTCGGCTCGAATTTTCCCACCCTGCTCATAATGCTCGAGGGCGTACGGTTATGTTTTGATGGCCCTTGAAACCTTGCTGGTCGTGCTGAATGACTACGTGGGCTGTTTACTCTCCGGTAGACAGTAAGGTACAGTAGAGCGAATACATTAACACCTGCCTCCGTTTCCTTTTAACAAGCTCTCCACTTCCAGCCCAAGAGACTCGCTGTCTCAGTTCTGCATCATCATCCCTGTAGCTATCAGCCAAGCTTGTCAAAGAACCACGGAGGATGATCATTTACCTACTGTAGCAAGTTAAAGGTATAGTTCAGCCAAAAATAAATTCACATCCACAAGCTTAAAAATAAAGCTTCTTTATTGGTTCCATGAAGAGCTTTTAATTCTCCAATGGAATATTTCCATTGGACCAAAAGTTTCTTTATAGTGAAAAAACTCCACTCCACTTAATAAATAAAGGTGCTTCATGATGCCATAGAAGAACCTTTTTTGTTTAAATGGTTCCATAAAGAACCTTTAACCTCCGAAGAAAATTTCTATTTTACAAAAGGTTCTTTGTGGCGAAAGAAGGTTTTTCAGATTATAAAAAGGTAAGAAAGAGATGGTTCTAACCCTCTGGTATTGTTTCGGATACCTGTCACACTTGTGGTGTTCCTGGTCAAAAATGACCGGACTCCAAACAATTGCTTATGAATCTCTCATTATGCAAAATTTCCAAGAAATATTGGATTTGATGTTTTTGTCAACTTGTTTTATTTCAATTAGGACTGGTTTCATGTTTTTATTTGCATCTGATTAATCGTAGGCCTCATTTATCTGAGAGTAGGTACCTTGTTTTTTGAGTGAAAAAATATGTTTTTATGAATCATTTTCACAATATTAAATAAAAACAATTGCACTGTTTTTCACACTAGTGTGCTTTAATGTTTAATCAGGAAGTTTGCTTTTAAATGCTTTTAATTTGTACAAAAAATAGCAAAAAGTCACACTTGTGGTGTTCCCGGTCAAAAATGACCGGACTCCAAACAATTGCTTATAAATCTCTCATTGTGCTAAATTTTCAACAAATATTGGATTCAATCTTTTTGTCAACTTGTTTTTTTTTTTTTTTTTTTCAATTAGGACTGGTTTTGTGTTTCTATTTGCTTCTGATTAATCGTAGGCCTCATTTATCTGAGAGTAGGTACCTTGTTTTTTGAGTGAAAAAATAATTTTTTATGAATAATTTTCACAATATTAAATAAAAAAATTGCACTGTTTTTCACACTAGTGTGCTTTAATGTTTAATCAGGAAGTTTGCTTTTAAATGCTTTTAATTTGTACAAAAAATAGCAAAAAGTCACACTTGTGGTGTTCCCGGTCAAAAATGACCGGACTCCAAACAATTGCTTATAAATCTCTCATTATGCTATATTATCACCAAATATTGGATTCAATCTTTTTGTCAACTTGTTTTCTTTTAATTAGGACTGGTTTTGTGTTTCTATTTGCCTCTGATTAATCGTAGACCTCATTTATCTGAGAGTAGGTACCTTGTTTTTTGAGTGAAAAAAAAATTATTCATAATTTTCACAATATTAAACAAAAAATTATAAAAATTTGCTTTAATGTTTAATCAGGAAGTTTGCTTTTAAATGCTTTTATTTTTTTTACAAAATTGCAAAAAGTCACACTTGTGGTGTTCCTGGTTAAAAATGACCGGACTCCAAACAATTGCTTATAAATCTCTCATTATGCTAAAATTGTCAACTTGTTTTTTTTTTTGTTTTTTTTTTTTCAATTAGGACTGGTTTTGTTTTAACTAAAATATAACAGTTTTGGTTTTTTTGTTCCATGAAATGTTATAATGTAAATAATCTTAATGTATTCTTTCTTGTGTCACAATGATCAGATTTAACAGGGAACAGCATAAGTGTTACTTTGTGCCCCTTTTCAGAAAATAAAAGCTTTTTTTTTTTTTAAACCCAGTTTTTTGTGATCTTTTTGTACTTAAAACATTTTTGTATTTAAAAACAAATTTACTGATTAAACATTAAAGCACACTAGTGTGACAAACTTTTTTTGTTTAATATTGTAAAAATTATTCATAAAAAATGTTTTTTTTTTTTACTCAAAAAATAAGATACCTACCCTCAAATAAATGAGCCCTATGATTAATCAGATGCAAATAGAAACACAAAACCAGTCCTAAATGAAAGAAAACAAGTTGACAAAAAGATTGAATCCAATATTTGTTGAAAATATAGCATAATGAGGGATTTATAAGCAATTAATTTCACCTAGTCAAACACCACAAGTTTGACTAGGTGAAATTAAACCCACAAAAAATAACGAAAATGTTAAAAAAATTTGTGCGAAGTACTTATAGGCTGTGTGAACAAAGTCAGGAAGTTTGAGTCCAATGCTATAACGTTAGCTAGTATTTTCGGAAAAAAATAAATCTTTTTCGGGGCAATTTGACCCGAACACAACCAAAGGTTTGAAGAACCTTTAACTGAATGGTTCATTGTGGAACCAAAAATGGTTCTTCTGTGAATCATCGCTGTGAAGAACCTGAACCTGTTTTTGTTTTTCTTGTTCTTTGGGGAGCCAAAACTAGTTCTTCTGTGGCAAAAAGTATTGTTGTAGCTTTATAACATTATGGTTGAATCACTGATGTCAAATAGGAGTATTTTATCGATGTCCTTACTACCTTTCTGGGCCTTGAATGAGGTAGTTGTGTTGCTGTCTATACAGGGTCAGAAAGCTCTCAGATTTCATCAAAATTATCCTAGTTTGTGTTCCTAAGATGAAGCTCTTATGGGTTTGGAACAACATGATGGTGAGTAATCAATGACGGGATTTTCCTTTTTAGCTGAATTATCCCTTTAAGTGGTTAATTTGTGACTGAAATGAGCCAAAACATGTTTGATTTCCATTTAGAAAGGCTGTGCTATTCTGTGTCGACATCAAAGCGAGCGCAAGTGTCCCAAATCCGGCCTTCTGTTTCTACATTCTCATTAAAGGACAGCAATCTCGCTCTGGCCACAAATGTCTTTGATAAGGCGGATTTTCACAGAAGGCAGATTCATTAGCTCTCAGTTCATTCCCACAGAATAGTTCTTCGTATAGTTACCTCAGTGACTGGAAAAGTCACCTTTCCCCTTTCAAATGCTAATTAATTTTTCTGCTCCAAAGGAATTCACGTGTCAAACTATCAGGAAAGCGCCAGCGCAAGGCTGTTAAGAGTGTCCTTTTGTTTCATAGGAATTACTTGATGGATGGATAATATCATGGCAGCAAGTAATGCAATTTTAACAGAATGCAAATTTTTCTGTTGAATTAAGTGTGGTTTATATATGATATACTATGCAAAAGTTTTGGTTCAATAAGATTTTATTTTCATTTATTTTATTTTCGCTGTTTCCAAAATATTAAGCAGCACAACAGTTTTTAACACTAATAATAATAATAATTATAACAATAATTTTTTTTGAGCAGCAAATAAGCATATTAGAATGATTGATTTATGAAAAATCACGTAATACCAATGAACAAATTACAATTTAAAATATATTAAAATTTTATTTTATTTTAGCTTTTTCCAAAATATTAAGCAGCACAACAGTTTTAATAAACATTAATAATAATAATAATAATAATAATGTTTTTGAGCAGCAAATCAGCATATTAGAATGATTTCTGAAAAATCATGTAGCAATGATAAATTACATTTTAAAATATATTAAAATGTATTATTTTTTTATTGTCAGTTTTCAAAATATTAAGCAGCACAACAGTTTTCAACATTAATAATAATAATAATAATAATAATGTTTTCGAGCAGCAAATCAGGATATTAAAATTTTCTGAAAAATCATGGCACCGATGAATAAATTACATTTTAAAATATGCTAACATTTTATTTTATTTTCACTGTTTCCAAAATATTAAGCAGCACAACAGATTTCAACATTAATAATAATAATAATAATAATATTCTTTATCAGCAAATCAGCATATTATAAATCATGACACTAATAATTAAATTATAATTTAAAATGTTACATTTTATTTTATTTTCACTGTTTCCAAAATATTTAGCAACACAAAGTTTCAAACAAAACAAAGTTCAAATATTAATAAAAACATTTTTTTTAGCAGTAAATCAGCATATTAGAATGATTTCTGAAAAATCATGTCATTGAATAAATTACATTTTAAATATATTGTCATTTTGTTTTATTTTATTTTATAGTCACCATTTTCAAAATATTAAACACAACAGTTTCAACATTAATAATAATGTTTTTGAGCAGCAAATCAGCATATTAGAATAATTTCTGAAAAATCATGTGACACTGAAATGTTAAAATGAATGAATAAATGTTAAAATGTATTAACATATAAAACTGTTATTTTAAATTTGAATAATATTTCACATTATTTATTTATACTTCATATTCAATTAGTTTGGGGTTCAAATATAGAAATAAAAAGAGAAAAATGCAGCCTTGGTAAGGCTTCACAAAAAAAAAATTAACAAACCAAACTTAAACTGCATTACATAAATGCAAGGTTCCCAACGTCATAAAAACATGGAAATATTGTGGACAGTTTTTAATATCATGGAAAAATTTGTAAAATCTTAAAAACTATGGAAAAGGCATGGATATTACTACAGTAAAATATATATATTTTTCTATATACAGTATATTATTCTCTGTAATTTATTACTTTTGTATACATATAAAAACCTGAGTAAATAGTTTTTTTAAAGTTCTTTTTCAAATGATTCACAAATTCTAAATGATTCATTAGAGATTCAGTTTAAATCAAAATGATTTTTTGATAGGTCAAAAAGTTTAGGAACTTCAGAAATAAAGGTTTTTTTTTTTTTGCTTCTAAAATTATAAAAACCATTGACAATGTTTAAAAAAAATACATTTTGTTGTTCATTCAGTTGAAAATGCCCATACATCCTTCGTTAAATTTTGGTTTGCACTACAAAAATATCTTTGTGAAGATATAATGTAAGTTTTATTTCTGAGAAAAGCTCCTGACATCATCTGACATCTAATGCAATGGCATTCAGACATTTTGAGTGACTTTTTGGACTTTTTAATTGTATGCCACATTTTACATTCAGGTCAGTATTTGAAAGGTCTTGTTCATGCTGTTGGAGCTGGCCTATTGTTCTGTAATTAAAATAAATGCTTGACTCAGCAGGGAAAATGACCAGCAGGAGGCAGTATTGAACGTAGGTCCGTAGGTTATAATGTCAAATGTCACATTTTAAGCAGCAAATCATTGAACTGCATGATAATTAACATCTAGCGTTTGATACAGAAGCAGTCGCTTACGTCACATATTACGCAATCTAATACTGTAAATTTAAGCCATCCTTATTTTGAGATCCTTATCTGTTGGGTTCCCTTCTGCCTGATGGATTTTCTCTCCTGGCTCGTCCATACTTGGGCGGTTTAAGATGCCTTTTATAGGAGCTAAGTGGATTTGGCACTCTTTATATACTAACATTGACATTTCCTGCATGTCTGGGAAAGCAGGCGCGGGATATGAAAGCGCGTGCAGCCTGAGATCAGTAATCTGAACACGTGTGAATGCAGCTCTCTGGATGTTGAAAGGGGGTGAAGACTTGTTTGGGCCCCTGCACACTGAAATGCTGATGTGGAGGAAGCGGCGTGTTAAGGCTTCAGATTGGAGGCTGCATTATGAGAGTCTGCTGTGCTCCACTGATTTCAGAATTGCAGTGACCGAACGCCGCGCGGGAGATTAATTGCTGAACGCACGTGGCCGGAGTAACTCGTTTTCCTCCCAGTCCTATTTTTTTTTTCTTTCTCCTGTGAAATTATTTGTGTGTGTCTGGCTATCCAGGAAGATCGATTAGATCTGTAATAGACAGAAGACAATAGCCAGATAAGTAAATGGATAGATGCAATTTGGGAACAATAAAACTAAACAATCTATCAAGCACTGCTGGGTTTTTGGCTGCACTGGTGTAAATAACTAAAACGATCAATTTTGTCTTGAAGTGAGTAAACATCCGTCTTCTGCTTCTATATTTAGGGAGCATTTAAAGGAATAGTTCACACAAAAAATTAGCATTTGTTCACCCTCATGTCGTTCCAAACCTGTATGACTGACACAAACGATTCTTCATTAAAATAATATTTGCAGTTTTGATTTTAAATGTTCTATTGAGCTATAAGTTTGAAAGCCCACCGCATTTGTTCATTTTGAATGTTGATACAAAGTGTGTGCTGTTTTATTTTTGTGTTACTCAATGCCAGTTTTTTCCCTCTTATGATATTGGTTGATGCTTTACAGTATTATCACTCATTTGCATAGTGATTTTATTATTTATCAGCATTTAGGAATTCATTAAATTGGTTAAAAGTGACAGTAAAGACTTTCATAATGTTACAAAAGATTTTTATTTTAGATAAATGCTTTCTACTTGCTATTTAAAAAAATAAAATAAAAAAAATCAGGGTTTCCAGCACCAATCTTTCAACATTGATAATAATCATAAATGTTTCTAAAGCAGCAAATCAGCATATTAGAATGATTTCTGAAGGATCGTGTGAAGCTGAAGACTGGAGTAATGATGCTGAAAATTCAGCTTTGCATCACAAGAATAAATTACATTTTAAACATACAAATAGAAAATGGTGATTTTTAGGGGTAATAATATTTAAAAATATTACTATAGTTTAACTATAGTTTTTTATCAAATAAATGCAGTTTTATTGCATTAAAGGTCCACTGAAGTGCTTTGAAACACGCAGCATTATTCCATGTGTTGACGTGGACATATCAAGCAGCCCTGCCCCCTTTCTTTTAAATAGCCAATACCATTTTGTTTATATATCAGAGCTTGGGCCAGAGCCATCTGATTCATTTTGCTATAAAATATAGCATTCTGTGCAGAATTCAAATGGGTCCGATATGTTTTGTGGTCTGCGCTGACTTGTGCAAATGATCCGCTCTGTGCTATCGTGTCTCTGGACCAGAGCAGACTGTGCACAGTGTGATGGTTAACATGACACAGCACCAAACCAGTTTTCTTTTGCCCCATTGGAAAGCATATGTATGAATCGGTCTGAATCGTTCTCTATCCCCTATATAGTACACTATGTGCCATTCACCATACAGAAAATACTAACTCTGTGAACAAGTGAGAAATTTCAGCCGTAGCTTCAGCATCTATTTATAGTGTAAGGGGCGGGATGCTTTGGATTCTAGAGAGCATTTGATTGGACAAAGTCTGATGAGAAGCTGAAGTGCAGGGTGATGTCATCAAAAGCGTTGATCCAATTTGGTGGAAGTGAGAAACAATGTTTTGAATGGTTATATCTTGTAAATGCAAATTTTGTCCTTGTTTTGGAGCAAACTAGCTTATAAATAACCTAAGACTAACATATTCATACTAAAAGCCAAATAACTTCAATTTTGATTTCATAGTTTTTATCAAATAAATGCAGCTTTATTGCATTTTATTCCATAAAAAATTCTTGATAATTTACTCACGCCATGTCATCTAAGATGTACATGTCTTTTTTTTTTTCTTCAGCTGACAACAAGGTTTTTGAGGAAAACATTCCAGGATTTTTCTCCATATAGTGGACTTCAATGGGGATCAATGGGTTGAAGGTCCAAATTGCAGTTTCAATGTAACTTCAAAGAGCTCTACACGATCCCAGACAAGGAATAAGGGTCTTATCTAGCAAACGATTGGTCATTTTCAAAAAAAAAAAAAAATACAATTTAAATACTCTTTAACCACAAATGCTCATCTTGCACTAGCTTGACCTCATGCATTTTGTAATCACGTTGGAAAGGTCACACGTGATGTAGGCGGAAGTACCGACCCACTGTTTATAAAGCAAATGTGCAAAGAAAGTAAAACAAACTTTACAAAAAAGGGTAAAACAACGATGTTAGATGATTTTGAAATTGAATTGATTTTTCCAGAAAATGAGACCTGTGATAACGTAAAGACAACATGAGTACGTAATGCATAAAGTCGTAAATGCAGAGCTAGTGCAAGATGAGGATTTGTGGTTAAAAAAGTATATACATTTGTTTTTCTTTTGGGATCGTGTAGAGCCCTTTGACACTGCATTGAAACTGCAATTTAGACCTTCAACTGGTTGATCCCCATTGAAATCCACTATATGGAGAAAAATCCTGGAATGTTTTATTCAAAAAACTAATTTTTTTTTTTGACTGAAAAAAGACAGACATAAGCATCTTGGATGACATGGGGGTGAGTAAATTATCAGGAAATTTGAATTCAATAGAGAACTAATCCTTTAATGCAGCTAATAAAGCAGTCAAAAGTCTTACTGACCCAAAATTGAGCATTATTAGCGTGTGTGTGTGTGTGTGTGTGTGTGTGTTTGTTTTTGTGACATATCAGGACACAAATTGGTGTAATAACATGGGTATGACATAGGTATTACAAGGAGAGGGTG
Organism: Garra rufa; assembly: GCF_049309525.1. Lineage (NCBI taxonomy): Eukaryota > Metazoa > Chordata > Actinopteri > Cypriniformes > Cyprinidae > Garra > Garra rufa. Next base: position 31,964,838 of record NC_133384.1, read on the forward strand.
ACTTATGAGGACATTGCCCATGTCCCCACTTTTCAAAAGGCTTATAAATCATACAGAATACGTTTTTTTGAGAATGTAAAGATATGCACAGTCTCCTGTGAGGGCTACGTTTAGGTGTAGGGAAGGTGTAGGGTGATAGCAAATATCGTTTGTACAGTATAAAAACCATTACGTCTATGGAATGTCCCCACAATTCACAAAAACAAACGTGTGTGTGTGTCAGTAGTGTTGTCTCGCTATCATTATTTTAGGGCGTTCTGGATGCTTCCCAGAGCATTGTTATGCATTTGCTAAAGTTCTGGGTTCCTGGTTGGTTGCTTACTGTCTCAAGTCAAATTTCCCACCGTCAAGTCTCTATGATATCCTAGTCTTGCTTCACTGGGAATGTTTTCCCATCCACCAGATAAAAAAGTGCAATCACTTCTGAGAAATAATAGCACACGAGCTGCTCGATTTGAAGTATGGTGTATGTCTGTAGCACAAATGGCGCGAGACGAAGTTTAATACTCTAGGTAATTACCTATAGACCAATTGCCTGACATTCCTCTCTGCTTGCTATTGGATTTTTTGACTACTTCATTATTGATTAATTTCTATGGTTTCTCATGGGCATCTCCTCATCCTTTATCTATTAAGAGACCAAGTTTCATCCCCACGAAACCCAATCTTTGGCCCTCTTTGCCCTCCAAGAATGCACAAAACGGAAACCGCTGTCAGCATCAAAATGGCCATCTCATGTTTCTGAACCTCTCTGCTTGGACGGGGGTGTTACAACCAGGAGCCGGTTTAGACCGCACCACCCTCACTCCCGAACAATCCAGACTTCATAGTGGTTAGATTTAGATCGCTTGATCGCTAGCTCCCTGTCCAGTCCAACGCAATGGGTTCCGCCGAAGACGAAGAGCAGCCCCGGCCATCAGACATCACTGTTTTTGGAGCCAACTGCACCCTCCATGGCCTGAGCCACATCTTCCTACCTGGAGGAGTCACCTTCAGACGTCTGCTCTGGGCAGCAGCGTTCCTCTCCTCGCTGTCCATCTTTCTCTACCAGGTGGCTGGAGCCGTGATGGACTACCTTAGCTATCCTCACGTCACCATCCTGGATGAAATGGACAGTCCCGTTATGTATTTTCCTGCTATCACCCTCTGCAACTACAACAGCTTCAGACGCTCCAAACTCATCCGTAACGATCTCTTCTGGATGGCGGGGCTGCTTGGTGTCGAGCAAAGCGACTTCGATGACTTTATGGCTGCTTTGGGACAACCGCCGGACAACAGCAAGTTCTTCCCCAGCAAGACCTTCAACATGCTAGAGTTTGTGCAGAGGACCAGCCACAACATTGAAGAAATGCTACTAGACTGCAAGTATCGTGGAAAAGACTGCGGGCCGGAGAACTTCACAACTGTGAGTAAAGGAGGAGATGGCCACTGAATGGATAGAGTTTAGGCATTTTAAACGCTTTTGGCTTGGGTGACTGGATTGTAAAGTGGTTTGATCATCCCGTTTGTCATTCATAGGATGCACAGTATGTCAAGACCAAATTGTTTTTGGCCTTTTTTCCCCAATTTATTGGTGTAATGGATGATATTGGATGTCTTATTGTGTAATTATTGTTAATTACTTTTAAGTTTTTATTTAAGTTTAAAATCTTTAGTCTTTAACAAATCTCAAAATTAATATCCTGTTTTCATAAATATGCATTAGAATGATGTGATTCCTACATTTATTTTAATAACTTTATTTTTATTAATTTGGACAAAATCGATTTACTGTAAATAATTAGCAATAAAAGAAAATAACATTTGAAAATAATAATAATAATAATAATAATAATTTTTTAAATATTTTATGCCTTGGCTGTAGATAATTGGCCATAGCAGTAATTCAAATATATATTATATTATATTATATTATATAGTTTTCCATATATATATATATATATATATATATATATATATATAATTTATTTTATTTTTTTTACAATTATATATATTACACTTATTATGGCCTTGTTATGGTCACTGATATTGAATGCAATATTATGTATACATCCAATAAAATTTATATAATTAATATTAATATTCCTCTAATAATTTTGGACGCTGATACTATAGATAATAAAAAATAGTAACAGTAAATAAATAATGTCAATGCATCCTTAGTCATTTCCTGAAGATAAACCAATAAGAGCCCTACAGTGTAAGTGCAAAGTAAGTAAGTGTTTATTCCAAGTTTTGCTTTTAATCTTGATTGTTGTTTAATTGAAACGACAAACTCAGTTTCAATCGATTTGAATGCTACATCTGAAATACCACTTTCCACTTTCTTTAAATATCACCAAAAATGTGAACCTTCTAGGCAATTAGAAAGTGTGCGCATGTGACCTTTACGTTTCTTCTCCGCCGAAGGAACTCGTGCTAGAAAACGTCTTAGTCCGCCAGCAAATAGCTGTCAAAGCCTGGAGAAAAAGGATTGCATTTCAATGATATGGCCCATTGATTTGAGTAATGAAAGTGGAGCCGCGCGCAGAGTCTGTCGCTCTAAAAAGAATCTGTCCTTTTGCACTGATCAAGTGTCTTTGCGTCATATCCAAAACTTCATCTTTTCCATCATAGCTGAAGCCGCTGAGCTGATGCTGGACTGTCAGAAGAAACTCTGCTTTTATAAACACCTATAAACACCATAACAGAATTTGGTAAAAAAGTCACTGAATTTGGGGGGAAATATATATATAACATTTCATAGCCCTTTAAAAATGTAATTTTTGTTAGACTTTTAGATTAGATTGTTAGATTGTTGTTAAATTGTGTAAAGTTTCATAATTTTAATTAATTAGACATTCTTTTTGATTAATAAAATTTAATTTAACCATTAAATCAGAGTCTAGAAAAATTCAAATGTAAAACAATTTGGAACAAACAAACAAATTAAACACAATTTGGGGAAGAAAAAAAATATATATTTAAGAACATTAAGAAATGTTGATAAACATTACATTTTACTATAAAATATTACTCACATATTTTATAACAAAACTCAAATATTACTCAATTTTTTTGAGGTTGTGGAGTATTGGAATATTTAAAAATATTCCAATACTATACAGCCCCTATATTCTTTTTTTTTTTTTTTAATATTGCAATACTCCACAACCTCAGCCTTTTTGATTAATACATTTTTATTTAACCATTAAAACAAATTCTAGAAAATTGAAAATGTAAAAGACAGTCTGGAACAAAAAAGGAATTTGGAAACAAACGAAACACAATTTAAGGAAAAAAATAAATATGAATTTCTCAAATATTTACTAAGAAATGTCGAATAACATTAAATTTTGAAGTAGAAAGACCAAAAATAATATTCAAATACTCAAATTTCACAACCTAATATATATTTTACTGTGCTCAAATTATTTTTTAAAATAAAAAATCAACTAATTAGTGATGCTTTTGATAATTAAAATGTAAGGAAACCATTAAAATGGAATCCAGAAAATTAAGAGAATTTGTTTAAAAAAGCTGAATTTGAATGAAAAAACTTAAATTAAATTTTTGTTAAACTTTTACTAAATTGCTGTTTTTAAGTTGTGTACGTTTCTTAATTAATTGGACATGTTTTTTAACCAATAAAATGTAATTTACTCAAAAACAGAGTCTAGAAATGTTTTAATGGAACAGAAACAATCCAGAAAAATTAAAACAGAAAAATGGAAATTGGAAACAAAAACAAAAAAACAAAAAAACAGAATTTGAGGAAAAATAAATATGAATTTCTCAAATAAATACCTCAAAAAATATATTTTAACAATGTTCAAATATTTTTTTTAAATGTAAAATCAACTAATTAGTGATGCTTTTGATAATTAAAATGTAATGAAACCATTAAAATGGAATCCAGAAAATTAAGAAAAAACAGAGAATTTGGTAAAAATTAAGCTGAATTTGAGGGAGAAAAAAAATCATAGATCCTAAAAAATAACTAACTAGTATAAAATAACTAAAAACAGAGTACAGAAAAAATCCAGAAAAATTAAAACAGGAAAAAACAGAATTTGGAAACAAATGAAACTGAATTTGAGAAAATTAAATAAATATGAATTTCTCAATATTTAATAAGAAATGTTAAAATAACATTACATTTTGAAGTAGAAAGACCAAAAATAATATTTAAATAATCCAAAACAATGTTTTACAATGTTCAAATTAATTGTTAAAATGTAAAATCAACTAATTAGTGATGCTTTTTGATCATTAAAATGTAATGAAGCCATTAAAATGGAATTCATAAGATTAAGAAAAAACTGAGAATTTGGTAAAAATTAAGCTGAATTTGAGGGAGAAAATAAAACATTTCATAGATCCTTAAAAATAAATAACTAGTATAAAATGACTAAAAACAGAGTCTAGAAAGGTTTTAATGAAACGGAAACAATCCAGAAAAATTAAAACAGAAAAAATCGGAATTTGGAAACAAATGAAACTGAATTTGAGAAAAAATAAATATGAATTTCTCAAATATTGACTAAGAAATGTTGAATAACATTGAATTTTGAAGTAGAAAGACAAAATATTTTTTAAATATTTCAATACTCCACAACCTTAAAAAAAATATTTGAGTGACAACAAGTTTTAAAGTATATTCTTATACTATCATATTTACAAAACTAATTTACATATTTTCAAATCTTTATTTACAAATAAATTACACTTTACTGATTTTTTATGCACATCCTTATACTAAATTTTTTTTACTAGTCAGAAGCCGCTTAGCTGATGATGGACCATTAGAAGAAGCTCTGCTTTTATAAACACCAGGGTTCAGGATGACGTGAACGTCAACTTCCAAAAGCTTCTGCTTTGGGCTCTGTGGATATGATGGATTTGTCACGTCCTTGCTTTCGCTAGACTTTCGATTTCAGCTGAATATCGGTAATTCAAGCTGCGCAGTCAGCTCTAAGTTTAGAGGGATTTGATTAAATATGTATGAATGCCTTCATCGAGTGCATATGTTTCCCAAGCCTTGGGCACGGTGGTCTGATAGTCTGGCAGAGATCATTAGCAAGAAATATATCCATCAGTTAGCCGCTAATGCTGTCGAGTTGTTCCAGCTCATGATATGACTCTTAATTGCTGCATTAAGTGCACAAAAACAAGCAGAGAAATGTGCAACGTTTCATCACACAAACAATACATGTTCTAACGTCACCTCAAAAACTTGCAATCGATAAAGCAGTTGATAAGCTATAAGGTTTGTGTAAAACAATCCAAAAAGTCATTTACTCCGGAGAGGTGTTTGTGTTTGCAGCCTTGTGTAAAGTGGCTGCTGTCCATTACTTTACGGAGACACCAGCACAAGCATTGATCGTCCTAGTCAGCCATGTGTCATGATGAAATTGTCTCTCAAGCTGCTGTCCAGACTCCGAACTAATTGTGTTGTTGGCAGTGGACGTGTCTACATAATGTCTTTCATCTAGCGCCGAAGTGTGCAGCTTCCCACCACAGGATTGTCTTTCAGTAATCAGCATATGGTGTGGGCTAATCGATGTTGTGTATGAGAAATGTTTTAATGATACTGAATAGTTAATGATACTGGAATTGGGAAAATTATCTGTTTAAGTTGAGTTCAAATTAATTTGTTTTTACTCTAGTGCAGGGGTCCCCAAACTAAGGCCCGCGGACCGAATGCGGCCCGCCCTCACATTTGGACCGGCCCTCTGGACAATGCCAGAGAAATATTTTGAAAATGAAAAGTGACAATGAAAATTTTTAAATATATGTTTTACTTATATCATATCGGTATTTGATAATAAAGGTTGACTTTCAAACTAAAATTTATCTTAATTATTAACATAGCCTAATTATTTGTTAAATTCACCAACAGAATGGTACATTCAACGCAATGTGTCATCGCGATCGAACAGGTGATGCGCGAGCCTGCTAGAAATTCAGAGCGATGACAAAATGACCCTTTTGAGGTGAAACTAGCACTGCTTGTGGGACAGGTGCAAAAGCAAGACTTCACTCATCTCCCAGTTACCCAAAGTTTTTCGGCTGAGAAACCAGTGGCCCCATTCCCAGTTGAAAAGTCTGTGGAAGCTAGGGATGGCGAAAACTAAAAAATTTCTTGACCGACCACCGAGCCTCATTAGCCGGTTGAAACCGGTTAACCGATTAGTTTAAAATATGGTACGCTATTTGAAATAACAGCCATTTCCAGCCGCGCCTGCAATTTCGCAACTCTGTCGCATCTGGCCGCGATCACACCGAACGCGTCTTTTAGTTCTAAAAACGCGAGGCGCACAGCACTGCCTTTTTTTGGTGACTTTTAATAAAAGAGCGTGCTGCGTTTTTTTTATGTTGCTAAGCAACGACCAAAACAGCTGTCCTGTCAGTCAAATCAAAGGATTATAGCGCGAGCGCTCTAAAATCTTAGTTTTATGCTGTTAAGAAAACTGTCATATTAGCAGAAACCCTAAATAATACAGCTCCGGGTTACCCACTATAGACACAAAAGGTTTCTCCTCTATTTCTTGCAGTCTCCGGACTTTTTAAGCAACCGTAAAATTCCGTCACCACAACAGAAGGCCCGCCTCTCCGTTCATTCGATTGGACAATGGAAAAGAACGCGAATGACGTTGGGCGTTTTTCCGCTCAGAGTTGATTTTTTTTTTCAACTTCACGCGCTCAGAGCGCTCCTGCAAAAACGCGAGGCGCAGCAGGCGGTGAAAACGCGAGGCGCCTGGGACGCATAAGCAGCGCGTAGAACGCTCACTGCCAACAGAAAACCATTCAAAAGAGGCGCCTCCATCTGCAAAAACGCGTTCGGTGTGATCGCGGCCTCTCTCTGCCGCTCTGCCTCCCGCACACACACACACACACACTGCCACTCACGTCACTTTTTTAAAATCCCCTACAGCGCGAAACATGAGTCCCGCAAACGCGGCGCCGAAGAGCTTGTTGTATGTAATCGTAGGACAAATGGCTCCTTAGTTTCAAATGGTTTGGGTACAAGGTGATCGCTTTGAAATAAAGGCGTTTGTCTAGGTTAGAAGCTCATTTGAAACATTGCCACGGCTCATTTAAGAAAATGACAGCTCCGAAGAGACGCCGCTTTAGTTGAGGTAGTGCTAACCATATTAAAGAAAGATGATGATCATCATCACCTTATCGGTTACCACTGAAATGTAGATGTAATGTATTTCCAAATCTAAGCCCATCTTATGTGGAATGTTGCCTAATAGACTGCAACATGATAAAACCAATGGATAAAACAGGCACCTTCAGAATGCGTAAAAGACGCACCGGCACTTTTTTTTTAACCGACTACCGACAACTTTGACCGGTTAACGTTGATACGGTCAACCACCGGTCAAATGGTCATCGGTTAACATCCCTAGTGGAAGCGCTGAAAATGAAGGCAGAGTTTGACGTGTGATTCAAAAAACACAGTGGATTCTTGAATCGATTTTGCTTGACAAGCCTCTCAAGGCTGCGGTTCTCTTGGTTGGTTGTGCATCTTTTTCTTTTTCCTTCAACTCAACTTTCTGTTAACATGCTTGGATGCAGCACTCTGTGAACAGCCAGCTTCTTTGGCAATGAATGTTTGTGGCTTACCCTCCTTGTGAAGGGTATCAATGCTTGTCTGGACAACTGTCAAATCAGCAGTCTTCCCCATGATTGTGTAGCCTAGTGAACCACACTGAGAGACCATTTTGATGGCTCAGGAAACCTTTGCAGGTGTTTTGAGTTGATAATCTGATTGGCATGTCACCATATTCTAATTTGTTGAAAGTGAATTGGTGGGTTTTTGTTAAATGTGAGCCAAATCATCACAATTAAAAGAACTAAAGACTTAAACTACTTCAGTCTGTGTGCATTCAATTTATTTAATACACAGGTTTCACAATTTGAGTTGAATTACTGAAATAAATGAACTTTTCCATGACATTCTAATTTATTGAGATGCACCTGTATATCTTTTGAAAAGAAATGATAATTTGTCTGTGTGGTGCATAACAAAATAAATTATTCTAGCATTAAAAGGCAGAATAAATAAAGGTGAAATCATAATAAAATAACAATAATACTAGTCCAGGCCCTTGGTATTTTCTTTTATAAACCGACCCGGCCCCCCAGTAAAGAAAAGAAAATTATGTGGCCCTCTCAGAAAAAAGTTTAGGGACCCCTGCTCTAGTGAATTTGGGGCCTTATGATTTGTGCAGTGTGGAAAACGCAGACGGAATGGTGGAATCCAGTCATAAAAATTGAATTTATTGTGTAAGGTCACGGAATTTGTCAAATCCTGGATGGATAAATCAGAAGTAGGTCTGTACACTTAAATTAAAATGTGATATGGACTAGAATGTTGTGCTGCAAAAATACTGTTTATATATGCATCCTGCATGTTCTGTGTCTTGGTGTAAACGAATGGCGCAGTTTTTGTTTACTACACACATACTTAAGCGTGCATGATGCCTCAATATATCAGTACATGAACGTAATCTCTAGAAATGGTCACTTCATGAGCATTTTACCATTTCTTTTGAGAAAAACTATTGTAATTTCACAAACAAACTTGAATTTAAAGGTCTTCACAGCAACCCGTCAAAATAAAGGGTCGGTTTAACTTGAAGAAACGGTGACAGAAATCTATTACTTAATGTAATGATAGTTATTCAAACATTATTTTTTTTTTAAAGAATATGTGCAAGAAAAATTATTTCCCAGAATTTATTTAGCAGAAATAAATTGAAAGTTAGTTTTTTAATAAATTCAGTTAAGTAGAGATTTGATTTTAAAAATTTAATTAAAACATTAAAACAGAATCGAGATAAATTAAAAATTAATGGAAAACAGTAATTAAAAATTTTGTAAAAATTAAACTGAATTTGAGAAAAATTGAAAAATAAATTGTTTCAAATTCTAATTTTGAACTTACAAATAATTAGACATACTTTTAGATTAATAAAATTTCATTTAACCATTAAAACAGAGTCTAAAAAATGTAAATGAAAAAATAACTGAATTTTGAAAGAAAAAAACATCACTTTTTTAAAGAATATGTACCAGAAAAATGATTTACCAGAATTTATTTAGCATAAAGAAAGAAATAATAAAAATAAAATAATCATAAATTATTTTTTTTTATAAAATCAATTAATTAGAGATTTTTTTGATTATTAAAATGTAAATTTCCCGTGGAAAACAGGATTTTGTTAAAATGAAACAATTAAACATTAACACATTTTGATAAATTAACAACTTTTGATAAATTGCTGTTAAATTGTGCAAGTTTCAAATTCTAAGTTCAAACTTAAATTTTATTTAACCGTTAAACAGAGTTGAAAAATTTTTATGAAAAAAACAAAAACAAAGAAAAAACAAACAAAGAATTTTGAAAAAAAAAAAAATTAAACAGAATTTTGGAGGGGGAAAAAAAACATTTCATAGGGCCTTATGGATTTATCAAATAATTACAAAGAAATGGCAAATAAAAGTAAACAAACCAAAATAATATTTAAATACTCTACAACCTCAAAAAATATATATTTTTTACAGCATTCAAATTTTTTTTTAAATAATAATACTAATAAAATAAAATAATATAATAAAGTATTTATTTATATAAATCAACAAATTAGAGAGGCTTTTAATTATTAAAATTGAATGAAACCATTAAAATAAAAGATTAATGGAAAATAGAATGAGATAAAAATGACATGTTTTTATACATACACATCTTTACAAAAAATACATTGATTGAATTTCTGTTCTAAGGTATATAAATATATTACTTCAAAGAATACTATATTTTACCATGGCAATTGTCAAAAAAACATAGCACAATGAGATCTATAAGGCATTTTTAACATAATGAGATAATTGTCTTGCCTTAATATCATTTTTAGAAGAGTGTGTGTAAAATGTACTCTAATGATCTGTTTACAACTTTGAAAGATCATTGTTTGCATTGTACTCAATTCAAAGTATATTGTACAATCATATTTACAAACTACAGTGACGATACATGAATACATAAGGAAGTCTATACTAAGGTATGAAGGCCATGCTAACATAAATTAGACAATTGTCTCACTGTGTGTTTGAAATAATTGCTATTTAGTCAAAAAGCACACAAGCTATACAACTTCTCATTCCTGCATTAATTCGGTCAGCAGTAGTAAGTTAAAATAAGCTTTGTCACTGCAGTCCGTGTTGGTGTGAATGCCTCTGTTTGTGCCTTTTACTTCAGCGGGAACTTTTATGCCCAGCAGGACTCTTTAGTTTGTATAATGCATAAATGAGCTAGTCAGTTAAGAGCGGCTCAAAATATTAGCTCCCTGCCAACTTAGTGTACCCAAGGCAACAGCGGAAAGAGTATTACGGCTTACGTTCTGGTCACTCCAGGGTAATTTCGCAAGGAAAACAGTGTGACTGTGCAGCGCATCTGACACATAAGCTGTTTTACAGCCACATCACACAAGCTGCCTAATAATAGGATAGCATGCTTTGCCTCATAATAGCATTAGATGCTCTGGTCTCTTCGGGCGCTCGACTCATCTTGCCGCACAAACAAAAAGCGCCGTGTTATTAAATGGTTTTTGGACATGCTGCCATGGTGATGCGAACCTGTAGCATGGTTGTACTATTTTATTTGGCTCATGTACAGTACCCATGTATAAATCATTGTATATGAATATGGTAATTATTCAGCTCCATGGTGTTCTTGTTTGATGCATTACTTTCAGACACTTCATTGTCTTATGGTACAGTATGTGCTTCTATCTAAATCAATATCTCTTTTAAAAAAATTGTTAGCAATTGAAGTATGATGATTTTTCTATAAATAAAATGATTGAATATATGAACTAAAACTAAATTAACAAATTAAATATATATTGTTTATTAATTTCTATACTTCAGATTTTAAATAAAACAATGCTTCACATGCATATAATAATAATGTAATATAATATATAATTTAATTTAAAAATATTTTAAATTATATTATTTAACCTAAATAAAATATTTCACATAAATATAAATAAAGAAAAACTATCGAAATACATTAACAAAACAATTCAATAAAAAATTTAAACTAAATAAAACAATATTTCACACATACATATAAAAAAATGATCAAAAATCAAACAAAATTAACAAAGCTATTTCATTAAAACTAAAAAACAATAAAAAAATATTTTAAATGACAAACTAAATTAACGAAACAGTTAAATAAAAATAATTATGTATTTTAAATTATATTATTTAAACTAAATAAAACAATGTCTCATATAAATATAAACAAAGAAAACGATCAACAATCAGACTAAATTTAAAACATTCAATTAAAAATAAAACAATTCTATATTTAAATGATATAATTGAACTAAATAAAACAATATTTCACATATACATATAGATAAAGAAAATTATCAACAATCAAACTAAATTACCAAAACAATTCAATAATAATAATAATAATAATAATAAACAAAAATAACAAACAAGAAAAAAACAAATAAAACAAATTATTTTAAACTATATTATTTAAACCAAATAAAGCTTTTTCACATTTACATATAAAGAAAACTATCAACAATCAAACTAAACTAATTCAATAAAAAAAAAACTATTTAAAAAAATTAGGATTTTAGATGACAAACTAAATTTACAAAACAATTAAATAAAAAATATATATTTTAAATTATATTATTTAACCTAAATAAAACAATATTTCACATAAATATAAATAAAGAACACAAACTAAATTAACAAAACAATTAGTTAAAAAAAACAATGACATATTTTAAACATTATTAAAATAAATTAAACAATATTTCACATACATATAAAGAAAACTCAACAATCAGACTGAATTAACAAAACAATTCAATTAAAATAAAATAACTTAAAAAAATAAATATTTTAAAACAATTAAAATATATATAAAACAATTAAATATTTGAAATTATATTATTTAACCTAAATAAAACTATATTTTACATAAATATACATTTAAAAAATGATCAAACTAAATGAACAAAACAATTAAATTAAAATTAAAAAACAAAAATATTTTAAATGACAAACTAAATGAACAAAACAATTAAATAAAAAAATATGTTTTTTAAATGATATTATTTAAAGTAAATAAAACAATATTTCTTATATAAATAAACTATCAACAATCAAACTAAATGAACAAAACCATTAAAATTAAAAATTAAAAACAATTAAAACAATAAAAACACAATTGAATATATTTTAAATGATATTATTTAAAGTAAATAAAACAATATTTTTCATATACATATAAATAAAAAACTATCAACAATCAAACTAAATTAACAACAAATAAATAAAATTGTATGTATGTTTTTGTATATAATTCAAATTAATTTTTTTAACTAAATAAAAAAATGTTTATATACATATAAATAAAAAACAATTTAAAAATATTTTATTTCGTTTTGTTAATTATATTATTATATCAACTAATATATTAGTGGTGGGCCGTTATCGGCGTTAACGGGCTGCGTTAACGTGAGACTCTTATCAGACGATAAAAAAATATCGCCGTTAATCTATTGTCAAAGTTGGGTTATCTTATTTACACGAAGGCTTGTCATTTCTGTCTCTACATGGTCGTGCGTTTATGTCTCCTCCGCGAAAACACGGACTGGATCGCGGACTCCATTCATAAAAACCGAATCTACTATAGCGCGAAATGCCACGTAAATTCGTCGATTTTTGGATTAATAAATCAAAAGTTGGTCTGCCACTTAATTCAAATCGCGATATGGACTTTTTTTTTTTATAAAACTGAAAGCAAAAAGACCGTTTCAGTATGAATCCTGCATGTTCCGTTTGCCTCTGTATGTATGAATGGCGGAGACACGTTTTTACTACACGCATACTGAAGCATGCGTGACGTTCCCGTTCATTTTTGGCATTTGCATCTGAACAGAAAAACTCAATCTCCAAAGCTGCTGTGAGTGTCACTTTTACCGTTTCATTTGAGAAAACTAGCATCATATCATACTGTGTACACACAGAAACTTCACGGCAACCTGTCAAAATAAAAGTATGGTGTAACATGTAACAGAACATTAGTCCTGTATTACTTTTGTACAGTATAATGTAGGTGTTTATATATTCCTATTTAAATAATTGACATAAAACAATATATATGATAAAAAATAAATATAGCAAAATTTGCAGTTTGGAAACAGGAGATGAGCCCCTGGTCTAATGCGCCACTTGGCTTGAGAAACCCATTCTCAAAGACTTACTTTTAGTCATTATTTGGGTAGCACACATATTCTGAATGCCTTCGGCAGAATTCAAATTAGCCATTTTAATCTAGATTAATCTAGATT
>NC_133384.1:31978719-32002929 GCF_049309525.1 Garra rufa
AGGCATAAAATATTTAAAAAATTATTATTATTATTATTATTATTATTATTATTATTTTCAAATGTTATTTTCTTTTATTGCTAATTATTTACAGTAAATCGATTTTGTCCAAATTAATAAAAAATAAAGTTATTAAAATAAATGTAGGAATCACATCATTCTAATGCATATTTATGAAAACAGGATATTAATTTTGAGATTTGTTAAAGACTAAAGATTTTAAACTTAAATAAAAACTTAAAAGTAATTAACAATAATTACACAATAAGACACCCAATATCATCCATTACACCAATAAATTGGGGAAAAAAGGCCAAAAAACAATTTGGTCTTGACATACTGTGCATCCCTATAAATGACAAACGGGATGATCAAACCACTTTATAATCCAGTCACCCAAGCCAAAAGCGTTTAAAATGCCTAAACTCTATCCATTCAGTGGCCATCTCCTCCTTTACTCACAGTTGTGAAGTTCTCCGGCCCGCAGTCTTTTCCACGATACTTGCAGTCCAGTAGCATTTCTTCAATGTTGTGGCTGGTCCTCTGCACAAACTCTAGCATGTTGAAGGTCTTGCTGGGGAAGAACTTGCTGTTGTCCGGCGGTTGTCCCAAAGCAGCCATAAAGTCATCGAAGTCGCTTTGCTCGACACCAAGCAGCCCCGCCATCCAGAAGAGATCGTTACGGATGAGTTTGGAGCGTCTGAAGCTGTTGTAGTTGCAGAGGGTGATAGCAGGAAAATACATAACGGGACTGTCCATTTCATCCAGGATGGTGACGTGAGGATAGCTAAGGTAGTCCATCACGGCTCCAGCCACCTGGTAGAGAAAGATGGACAGTGAGGAGAGGAAAGCTGCTGCCCAGAGCAGACGTCTGAAGGTGACTCCTCCAGGTAGGAAGATGTGGCTCAGGCCATGGAGGGTGCAGTTGGCTCCAAAAACAGTGATGTCTGATGGCCGGGGCTGCTCTTCGTCTTCGGCGGAACCCATTGCGTTGGACTGGACGGGGAGCTAGCGATCAAGCGATCTAAATCTAACCGCTATGAAGTCTGGATTGTTCGGGAGTGAGGGTGGTGCGGTCTAAACCGGCTCCTGGTTGTAACACCCCCGTCCAAGCAGAGAGGTTCAGAAACATGAGATGGCCATTTTGATGCTGACAGCGGTTTCCGTTTTGTGCATTCTTGGAGGGCAAAGAGGGCCAAAGATTGGGTTTCGTGGGGATGAAACTTGGTCTCTTAATAGATAAAGGATGAGGAGATGCCCATGAGAAACCATAGAAATTAATCAATAATGAAGTAGTCAAAAAATCCAATAGCAAGCAGAGAGGAATGTCAGGCAATTGGTCTATAGGTAATTACCTAGAGTATTAAACTTCGTCTCGCGCCATTTGTGCTACAGACATACACCATACTTCAAATCGAGCAGCTCGTGTGCTATTACTTCTCAGAAGTGATTGCACTTTTTTATCTGGTGGATGGGAAAACATTCCCAGTGAAGCAAGACTAGGATATCATAGAGACTTGAGGGTGGGAAATTTGACTTGAGACAGTAAGCAACCAACCAGGAACCCAGAACTTTAGCAAATGCATAACAATGCTCTGGGAAGCATCCAGAACGCCCTAAAATAATGATAGCGAGACAACACTACTGACACACACACACGTTTGTTTTTGTGAATTGTGGGGACATTCCATAGACGTAATGGTTTTTATACTGTACAAACGATATTTGCTATCACCCTACACCTTCCCTACATCTAAACCTAGCCCTCACAGGAGACTGTGCATATCTTTACATTCTCAAAAAAACGTATTCTGTATGATTTATAAGCCTTTTGAAAAGTGGGGACATGGGCAATGTCCTCATAAGTCACCCTCTCCTTGTAATACCTATGTCATACCCATGTTATTACACCAATTTGTGTCCTGATATGTCACAAAAACAAACACACACACACACACACACACACACACACGCTAATAATGCTCAATTTTGGGTCAGTAAGACTTTTGACTGCTTTATTAGCTGCATTAAAGGATTAGTTCTCTGTTGAATTCAAATTTCCTGATAATTTACTCACCCCCATGTCATCCAAGATGCTTATGTCTGTCTTTTTTCAGTCAAAAAAAAAAAATTAGTTTTTTGAATAAAACATTCCAGGATTTTTCTCCATATAGTGGATTTCAATGGGGATCAACCAGTTGAAGGTCTAAATTGCAGTTTCAATGCAGTGTCAAAGGGCTCTACACGATCCCAAAAGAAAAACAAATGTATATACTTTTTTAACCACAAATCCTCATCTTGCACTAGCTCTGCATTTACGACTTTATGCATTACGTACTCATGTTGTCTTTACGTTATCACAGGTCTCATTTTCTGGAAAAATCAATTCAATTTCAAAATCATCTAACATCGTTGTTTTACCCTTTTTTGTAAAGTTTTGTTTTACTTTCTTTGCACATTTGCTTTGTAAACAGTGGGTCGGTACTTCCGCCTACATCACGTGTGACCTTTCCAACGTGATTACAAAATGCATGAGGTCAAGCTAGTGCAAGATGAGCATTTGTGGTTAAAGAGTATTTAAATTGTATTTTTTTTTTTTTTGAAAATGACCAATCGTTTGCTAGATAAGACCCTTATTCCTTGTCTGGGATCGTGTAGAGCTCTTTGAAGTTACATTGAAACTGCAATTTGGACCTTCAACCCATTGATCCCCATTGAAGTCCACTATATGGAGAAAAATCCTGGAATGTTTTCCTCAAAAACCTTGTTGTCAGCTGAAGAAAAAAAAAAGACATGTACATCTTAGATGACATGGCGTGAGTAAATTATCAAGAATTTTTTATGGAATAAAATGCAATAAAGCTGCATTTATTTGATAAAAACTATGAAATCAAAATTGAAGTTATTTGGCTTTTAGTATGAAAATGTTAGTCTTAGGTTATTTATAAGCTAGTTTGCTCCAAAACAAGGACAACATTTGCATTTACAAGATATAACCATTCAAAACATTGTTTCTCACTTCCACCAAATTGGATCAACGCTTTTGATGACATCACCCTGCACTTCAGCTTCTCATCAGACTTTGTCCAATCAAATGCTCTCTAGAATCCAAAGCATCCCGCCCCTTACACTATAAATAGATGCTGAAGCTACGGCTGAAATTTCTCACTTGTTCACAGAGTTAGTATTTTCTGTATGGTGAATGGCACATAGTGTACTATATAGGGGATAGAGAACGATTCAGACTGATTCATACATATGCTTTCCAATGGGGCAAAAGAAAACTGGTTTGGTGCTGTGTCATGTTAACCATCACACTGTGCACAGTCTGCTCTGGTCCAGAGACACGATAGCACAGAGCGGATCATTTGCACAAGTCAGCGCAGACCACAAAACATATCGGACCCATTTGAATTCTGCACAGAATGCTATATTTTATAGCAAAATGAATCAGATGGCTCTGGCCCAAGCTCTGATATATAAACAAAATGGTATTGGCTATTTAAAAGAAAGGGGGCAGGGCTGCTTGATATGTCCACGTCAACACATGGAACAACGCTGCGTGTTTCAAAGCACTTCAGTGGACCTTTAATGCAATAAAACTGCATTTATTTGATAAAAACTATAGTTAAGCTATAGTAATATTTTTAAATATTATTACCCCTAAAAATCACCATTTTCTATTTGAATGTTTAAAATGTAATTTATTCTTGTGATTACTCCTCATTACTCCAGTCTTCAGCTTCACACGATCCTTCAGAAATCATTCTAATATGCTGATTTGCTGCTTTAGAAACATTTATGATTATTATCAATGTTGAAAGATTGGTGCTGGAAACCCTGATTTATTTTATTTTATTTTTTTAAATAGCAAGTAGAAATCTTTTGTAACATTATGAAAGTCTTTACTGTCACTTTTAACCAATTTAATGAATTCCTAAATGCTGATAAATAATAAAATCACTATGCAAATGAGTGATAATACTGTAAAGCATCAATATCATAAGCATCAATATCAATATCATAAGAGGGAAAAAACTGGCATTGAGTAACACAAAAATAAAACAGCACACACTTTGTATCAACATTCAGAATTAACAAATGCGGTGGGCTTTCAAACTTATAGCTCAATAGAACATTTAAAATCAAAACTGCAAATATTATTTTAATGAAGAATCGTTTGTGTCAGTCATACAGGTTTGGAACGACATGAGGGTGAACGAATGCTAATTTTTTGTGTGAACTATTCCTTTAAATGCTCCCTAAATATAGAAGCAGAAGACGGATGTTTACTCACTTCAAGACAAAATTGATCGTTTTAGTTATTTACACCAGTGCAGACAAAAACCCAGCAGTGCTTGATAGATTGTTTAGCTTTATTGTTCCCAAATTGCATCTATCCATTTACTTATCTGGCTATTGTCTTCTGTCTATTACAGATCTAATCGATCTTCCTGGATAGCCAGACACACACAAATAATTTCACAGGAGAAAGGAAAAAAAAAATAGGACTGGGAGGAAAACGAGTTACTCCGGCCACGTGCGTTCAGCAATTAATCTCCCGCGCGGCGTTCGGTCACTGCAATTCTGAAATCAGTGGAGCACAGCAGACTCTCATAATGCAGCCTCCAATCTGAAGCCTTAACACGCCGCTTCCTCCACATCAGCATTTCAGTGTGCAGGGGCCCAAACAAGTCTTCACCCCCTTTCAACATCCAGAGAGCTGCATTCACACGTGTTCAGATTACTGATCTCAGGCTGCACGCGCTTTCATATCCCGCGCCTGCTTTCCCAGACATGCAGGAAATGTCAATGTTAGTATATAAAGAGTGCCAAATCCACTTAGCTCCTATAAAAGGCATCTTAAACCGCCCAAGTATGGACGAGCCAGGAGAGAAAATCCATCAGGCAGAGGGGAACCCAACAGATAAGGATCTCAAAATAAGGATGGCTTAAATTTAAAGTATTAGATTGCGTAATATGTGACGTAAGCGACTGCTTCTGTATCAAACGCTAGATGTTAATTATCATGCAGTTCAATGATTTGCTGCTTAAAATGTGACATTTGACATTATAACCTACGGACCTACGTTCAATACTGCCTCCTGCTGGTCATTTTCCCTGCTGAGTCAAGCATTTATTTTAATTACAGCACAATAGGCCAGCTCCAACAGCATGAACAAGACCTTTCAAATACTGACCTGAATGTAAAATGTGGCATACAATTAAAAAGTCCAAAAAGTCACTCAAAATGTCTGAATGCCATTGCATTAGATGTCAGATGATGTCAGGAGCTTTTCTCAGAAATAAAACTTACATTATATCTTCACAAAGATATTTTTGTAGTGCAAACCAAAATTTAACGAAGGATTTATGGGCATTTTCAACTGAATGAACAACAAAATGTATTTTTTTTAAACATTGTCAATGGTTTTTATAATTTTAGAAGAAAAAAAAACCTTTATTTCTGAAGTTCCTAAACTTTTTGACCAATCAAAAAATCATTTTGATTTAAACTGAATCTCTAATGAATCATTTAGAATTTGTGAATCATTTGAAAAAGAACTTTAAAAAAACTATTTACTCAGGTTTTTATATGTATACAAAAGTAATAAATTACAGAGAATAATATACTGTATATAGAAAAATATATATATTTTACTGTAGTAATATCCATGCCTTTTCCATAGTTTTTAAGATTTTACAAATTTTTCCATGATATTAAAAACTGTCCACAATATTTCCATGTTTTTATGACGTTGGGAACCTTGCATTTATGTAATGCAGTTTAAGTTTGGTTTGATAAATTTTTTTTTGTGAAGCCTTACCAAGGCTGCATTTTTCTCTTTTTATTTCTATATTTGAACCCCAAACTAATTGAATATGAAGTATAAATAAATAATGTGAAATATTATTCAAATTTAAAATAACAGTTTTATATGTTAATACATTTTAACATTTATTCATTCATTTTAACATTTCAGTGTCACATGATTTTTCAGAAATTATTCTAATATGCTGATTTGCTGCTCAAAAACATTATTATTAATGTTGAAACTGTTGTGTTTAATAATTTGAAAATGGTGAATATAAAATAAAATAAAACAAAATGACAATATATTTAAAATGTAATTTATTCAATGACATGATTTTTCAGAAATCATTCTAATATGCTGATTTACTGCTAAAAAAAATGTTTTTATTAATATTTGAACTTTGTTTTGTTTGAAACTTTGTGTTGCTAAATATTTTGGAAACAGTGAAAATAAAATAAAATGTAACATTTTAAATTATAATTTAATTATTAGTGTCATGATTTATAATATGCTGATTTGCTGATAAAGAATATTATTATTATTATTATTATTAATGTTGAAATCTGTTGTGCTGCTTAATATTTTGGAAACAGTGAAAATAAAATAAAATGTTAGCATATTTTAAAATGTAATTTATTCATCGGTGCCATGATTTTTCAGAAAATTTTAATATCCTGATTTGCTGCTCGAAAACATTATTATTATTATTATTATTATTAATGTTGAAAACTGTTGTGCTGCTTAATATTTTGAAAACTGACAATAAAAAAATAATACATTTTAATATATTTTAAAATGTAATTTATCATTGCTACATGATTTTTCAGAAATCATTCTAATATGCTGATTTGCTGCTCAAAAACATTATTATTATTATTATTATTATTAATGTTTATTAAAACTGTTGTGCTGCTTAATATTTTGGAAAAAGCTAAAATAAAATAAAATTTTAATATATTTTAAATTGTAATTTGTTCATTGGTATTACGTGATTTTTCATAAATCAATCATTCTAATATGCTTATTTGCTGCTCAAAAAAAATTATTGTTATAATTATTATTATTATTAGTGTTAAAAACTGTTGTGCTGCTTAATATTTTGGAAACAGCGAAAATAAAATAAATGAAAATAAAATCTTATTGAACCAAAACTTTTGCATAGTATATCATATATAAACCACACTTAATTCAACAGAAAAATTTGCATTCTGTTAAAATTGCATTACTTGCTGCCATGATATTATCCATCCATCAAGTAATTCCTATGAAACAAAAGGACACTCTTAACAGCCTTGCGCTGGCGCTTTCCTGATAGTTTGACACGTGAATTCCTTTGGAGCAGAAAAATTAATTAGCATTTGAAAGGGGAAAGGTGACTTTTCCAGTCACTGAGGTAACTATACGAAGAGCAATTCTGTGGGAATGAACTGAGAGCTAATGAATCTGCCTTCTGTGAGAATCCGCCTTATCAAAGACATTTGTGGCCAGAGCGAGATTGCTGTCCTTTAATGAGAATGTAGAAACAGAAGGCCGGATTTGGGACACTTGCGCTCGCTTTGATGTCGACACAGAATAGCACAGCCTTTCTAAATGGAAATCAAACATGTTTTGGCTCATTTCAGTCACAAATTAACCACTTAAAGGGATAATTCAGCTAAAAAGGAAAATCCCGTCATTGATTACTCACCATCATGTTGTTCCAAACCCACAAGAGCTTCATCTTAGGAACACAAACTAGGATAATTTTGATGAAATCTGAGAGCTTTCTGACCCTGTATAGACAGCAACACAACTACCTCATTCAAGGCCCAGAAAGGTAGTAAGGACATCGATAAAATACTCCTATTTGACATCAGTGATTCAACCATAATGTTATAAAGCTACAACAATACTTTTTGCCACAGAAGAACTAGTTTTGGCTCCCCAAAGAACAAGAAAAACAAACACAGGTTCAGGTTCTTCACAGCGATGCCACAGAAGAACCATTTTTGGTTCCACAATGAACCATTCAGTTAAAGGTTCTTCAAACCTTTGGTTGTGTTCGGGTCAAATTGCCCCGAAAAAGATTTATTTTTTTCCGAAAATACTAGCTAACGTTATAGCATTGGACTCAAACTTCCTGACTTTGTTCACACAGCCTATAAGTACTTTGCACAAAATTTTTTTAACATTTTCGTTATTTTTTGTGGGTTTAATTTCACCTAGTCAAACTTGTGGTGTTCCCGGTCAAAAATGACCGGACTCCAAACAATTGCTTATAAATCCCTCATTATGCTATATTTTCAACAAATATTGGATTCAATCTTTTTGTCAACTTGTTTTCTTTCATTTAGGACTGGTTTTGTGTTTCTATTTGCATCTGATTAATCATAGGGCTCATTTATTTGAGGGTAGGTATCTTATTTTTTGAGTAAAAAAAAAAACATTTTTTATGAATAATTTTTACAATATTAAACAAAAAAGTTTGTCACACTAGTGTGCTTTAATGTTTAATCAGTAAATTTGTTTTTAAATACAAAAATGTTTTAAGTACAAAAAGATCACAAAAAACAGGATAAAAAAAAAAAAAAAAGCTTTTATTTTCTGAAAAGGGGCACAAAGTAACACTTATGCTGTTCCCTGTTAAATCTGATCATTGTGACACAAGAAAGAATACATTAAGATTATTTACATTATAACATTTCATGGAACAAAAAACCAAAACTGTTATATTTTAGTTAAAACAAAACCAGTCCTAATTGAAAAAAAAAAAAAAAAAAAAAAAACAAGTTGACAATTTTAGCATAATGAGAGATTTATAAGCAATTACCGGGAACACCACAAGTGTGACTTTTTGCAATTTTGTAAAAAAAATAAAAGCATTTAAAAGCAAACTTCCTGACTAAACATTAAAGCAAATTTTTATAATTTTTTGTTTAATATTGTGAAAATTATGAATATTTTTTTTTCACTCAAAAAACAAGGTACCTACTCTCAGATAAATGAGGCCTATGATTAATCAGAGGCAAATAGAAACACGAAACCAGTCCTAATTAAAAGAAAACAAGTTGACAAACAGATTGAATTCAATATTTGGTGATAATATAGCATAATGAGAGATTTATAAGCAATTGTTTGGAGTCCGGTCATTTTGACCGGGAACACCACAAGTGTGACTTTTTGCTATTTTTTGTACAAATTAAAAGCATTTAAAAGCAAACTTCCTGATTAAACATTAAAGCACACTAGTGTGAAAAACAGTGCAATTTTTTTATTTAATATTGTGAAAATTATTCATAAAAAATTATTTTTTCACTCAAAAAACAAGGTACCTACTCTCAGATAAATGAGGCCTACGATTAATCAGAAGCAAATAGAAACACAAAACCAGTCCTAATTGAAAAAAAAAAAAAAAAAACAAGTTGACAAAAAGATTGAATCCAATATTTGTTGAAAATTTAGCACAATGAGAGATTTATAAGCAATTGTTTGGAGTCCGGTCATTTTTGACCGGGAACACCACAAGTGTGACTTTTTGCTATTTTTTGTACAAATTAAAAGCATTTAAAAGCAAACTTCCTGATTAAACATTAAAGCACACTAGTGTGAAAAACAGTGCAATTGTTTTTATTTAATATTGTGAAAATGATTCATAAAAACATTTTTTCACTCAAAAAACAAGGTACCTACTCTCAGATAAATGAGGCCTACGATTAATCAGATGCAAATAAAAACATGAAACCAGTCCTAATTGAAATAAAACAAGTTGACAAAAACATCAAATCCAATATTTCTTGGAAATTTTGCATAATGAGAGATTCATAAGCAATTGTTTGGAGTCCGGTCATTTTTGACCAGGAACACCACAAGTGTGACAGGTATCCGAAACAATACCAGAGGGTTAGAACCATCTCTTTCTTACCTTTTTATAATCTGAAAAACCTTCTTTCGCCACAAAGAACCTTTTGTAAAATAGAAATTTTCTTCGGAGGTTAAAGGTTCTTTATTGGAACCATTTAAACAAAAAAGGTTCTTCTATGGCATCATGAAGCACCTTTATTTTTTAAGTGGAGTGGAGTTTTTTCACTATAAAGAAACTTTTGGTCCAATGGAAATATTCCATTGGAGAATTAAAAGTTCTTCATGGAACCAATAAAGAAGCTTTATTTTTAAGCTTGTGGATGTGGATTTATTTTTGGCTGAACTATACCTTTAACTTGCTACAGTAGGTAAATGATCATCCCCCGTGGTTCTTTGACAAGCTTGGCTGATAGCTACAGGGATGATGATGCAGAACTGAGACAGCGAGTCTCTTGGGCTGGAAGTGGAGAGCTTGTTAAAAGGAAACGGAGGCAGGTGTTAATGTATTCGCTCTACTGTACCTTACTGTCTACCGGAGAGTAAACAGCCCACGTAGTCATTCAGCACGACCAGCAAGGTTTCAAGGGCCATCAAAACATAACCGTACGCCCTCGAGCATTATGAGCAGGGTGGGAAAATTCGAGCCGAAAGCGAAAGCAAATAATGCGTCACAAATAACACAACATGGTGAGTAAGAGTCTCTTTGACATAAAACGGTGGTAATTACGAACTTCAGATTTAAGTAATTCCAGGGTTTTAATAGAAGAGCATAAATCTACATTCATAAATTCATAAATTCATAAATCGCTGATGTCCGACGTCAGTCTTTCAAACACGAACGACTGTCTGAATATGCAAATGTACATTTAAAGCCCACTTAACTGAAAAAAAGAATGAGTTTTTTTGAGTTCTGACTCACAGATCCTGAAGGACGTTTTAGACTAATGATCGTGTCATGTGGTGAATAATTTCTGACCTTTTAACTCTTTAAAAGGAGAGAAAAGTCTTTATTTGCATGTCTGTCCAGGGAGAGGACTCATAATGAGTTGCATGTAGCTGAAAAGATACAGCGCACGCTGCTCTTCTCCGTACAAAAATGGTTCATAGTGATGCTTTCAAGCTACTAGAAAGACCAAATTGCTGAGTATAAAAAAAACCCCATCAAAGTACACATGACTCATGTGCTATATTACAGTTACATGTCCCAAAACCACACAATAGATTTGTGTGAAGAACAGTCCGAAAAATGTGTTATTCAAAAACTTAAAATGGCATAAGCACTGCATTAGGTTTGACACTGTTTAAAATTATGAAATAATTTAATAAAATACAATATTTATCATGCATGAATGTGCTGTACCAGATCAAATATGTGGGCATTAAATGTGTTATTTATTTATTTACACTATCATCAAATAAAAGTAATACTTTTATTTAGCAAGGATGCATGGAATTGGTCAAACGTTTCAGTAAAGATCAAATGCAAGTTTATACCTTGCAATTCTGACTTTTTTCTCAAAATTATGTGATATAAATTGGCAACTGCGAGTCATAAAGTCACAATTGTGAGATACAAACTCACATTTGTGAGTAAAAAAGTCAATGCATTTTTTTCCTCATAATTCTGACATTTTTTCTAAGAATTATATGATCTAAACACAACTGCAAGTTATAAAGTCAGAATAGTGACATACAAACTCGCATTTGAGAGAAAAAAAATTTAAGAATCTTTTTCCTGACTTTCCTTGTACTTCTGATTTTTTTTTCGCAAATGCGAGTTTTTTCTCAGAATTACATGATATGAACTCAATTGCAAGTTATACAGTCAGAATTGTGAGATACAAACTCGCATTTACGAGAAAAAAGTCAGAATTTCGAGTTTATATCACACAATTAAAAGTTTTTTTCTCACAATTCTGACTTTTTTCTCAGAAATGCGAGATATAAACTCACAATTGCGAGTTATAAATTCAGAATTGTGATAGAAACTTGCATTTGCGAGTAAAAAGTCAGAATTGCGAGTTTATATTCGTAATTCTGACATTTTTTCTAAAAATTTTGTGATATAAACTCAAAATTGCAAGTTATAAAGTCATTTGTAAGATACAAACTTGCATTTGGACGAAAAAGTCAGGATTGTAAGTTTATACCTCGCAATTCTGACTTTTTTCTCAAAAACTTTTTTTTTAAAGTCAGAAATGTAAGATATTGTGAGAATTGTGAGATACAAACTTGCATTTGCAAGAAAAATGTCCGAATTGTGAGTTTATATCTCCCCATTCTAAGTTTTTTTGTAATCCTGACTTTTTTCTCGTAATTCTGACTTTTTTCTCAGAATTACATGATATAAACTCACAATTGCAAGTTAAAGTCAGAAAAGCAAGATATAAACTCACAACTGTGAGTTATACAGTCAGAATTGTGAGATACAAACATGCATTTGTGAGAAAAAAAGTCAGAATTGCGAGTTTATATATTGTAATTCTGACATTTTTTCTAAGAGTTATGTGATATAAACTCACAATTGCAAGTTATAAAGTCAGAATTGTGAGATACAAACTTGCATTTATAAGAAAAATGTCAGAATTGTGAGTTTATCTCGCAATTTACTTTTTTTTTGTTTAAGTTTGTATCTTGCACTTCTGACTTTTTTCCTCGCAAATGCACGTTTATGTCGCAATTTGTACTTTTTTTCTAATAATTGTGTGATAAAGTCAGAGATGCGAGACAAAAACTCAAAATTCTGAAAAAAAAAAGACATGATTGTGAGATAAAAAGTTGCAATTACCCTTTTTTATTTTTTATTCAGTGGCAGAAATGGGATTCCATAATTTTCAACATTGATAATAATCAGAAATGTCTCAAGCAGCAAATCATCATATTAGAATGATTTCTGTATTTTTTGATCAGCTTTCTTAAGAAATTTCTTGGTGTGATTTAAAAATACTTAATTTTGTGAACTATCCCTTTAAACCATTACTTTCACCGTCCCGCTAACATGAAATGATGACCTCTGCAGTTCTTTTCACACTTCTCTATGTTTTATTGTTGAATAATAGAGACATTCAGTGTGAGAGTTGCTGATTTATAGCTGCTCTGCATGAACCAAGCACCAATTTTTACACGGATCATTTATCAAGGATTTCATGCCTACGTTTCCAGTTACATTTGATCTCAGCTGACATTTTTTATACCAAAGTGACTTAAAAGAAACATCTTTTATAAATGGCAGTAGCTCGAGCAGCTAGAGAGGAATGTAACTCAAGAACTGGGGTCAGACTTTATGAATCAAGGAGAACACAGTGAAAATTATACAATTACATAATAACTGGAAGTACATTGTTCATATTGGTGAAGTTCGGAGGGCTATCAGATCAGTAGAAGTAAGTTAATTCAATGCACACTGTGCAAATTTAATGGTAATGCTTCCCTAAAATAAAGCACTTTCACACATAAAATCAGTACAATGTAATCAACAGAAAGTTGAACTAAATTATTATATTATATTATATTAAACATTGAGGCCCGGTTTCACAGACAGGGCTTAGACTAAACTAGGATTAGGCCATAGTTCAATTAGGACATTTAAGTCATTTTTATAAACATGCTTGGAAAAAAAACATTACAGGTGTGCATCTTGAGACGAAACAAAGGCACTGATATATTTTAAGATCAATCAGTGCAATTTTGTTTCAGTTGAAACAGCTCAGACTTACATTTTAGTCTAGGACTAGGCTTAAGCCTTGTCTGTGAAACCAGGGGTGAGTGTTTACTACTATTTGCTTGCATTATCCAAACACTATTTTCCTCTTTAAAAAAAAATGCATAAAAGTCTGAAGACAAGACGAGAGAGCTGAAAACACATCTGCATAGTTCTACTTCATTAACAAGCTCATTTGATTCACATGAACGTAGTATCGTGAACAGTTGTTTTTTTTTTTTTGTTAATTTATGAGGAAACTGAATTTTTTGGTCTGTGATTTAGGCATCACATACTGCAAAAAGAATGATGAAATTAAATTTGCAGGGGGTACAAATGTAACAAAATAACTTCTTTTTCAGCTGTGATGAGTCATCCACAAGAAACTGCTTCTTATCACCAACTCTCAGAAGGCACATAATCAAGCGGCTCCTTTGAGCTTGAGACAAAGGCTTTCTGTGATTCAAAAGAAGGTTCTGGAATAAAATCTCCTGAAACAGGAAAATGCATTTGCAAAAAGGGAAAAAAACAAAACAAAAAAAAATACATTTTGGTGGCTTGCGACCAGAAAGGAACACTATGGAAGCCTGTTTTTTCAACACTGAATAAAAAAAATACATAAACTCACAATACAGAGAAAAAGAGTCACAATTGTGAGATAAAAGCTCACAATTCTGAGAAAAAGTCACAATTGTGAGAGATAAACCTGCAATTCTGAGAAAAAGGTCACTATTGCGAGATATAAACTCGCAATTCAGATGAAAAAAAGTCACAATTGCGAGAAATAAACAGCACTAATGAGGAAAAAAGTCAAAATTGCAAGATACTGTATAAACTCGCAATTCTGAAAAAAGTCACAATTGTGAGAAATAAACTAGCAAATCCGAGGAAAAGTCAAAAGTGCAAGATATAAACTCCCAATTCTGAGAGAAAAGTCACAATTGTGAGATATAAACTCGCAATTCTACGAAAAAAGTCACTATTGTAAGAGGAAAACTCATAATTCCAAGTAAAAGTCACAATTCTGAGAGATACATTTGGAATTCTGAGAAAAAAAGTCATAATTGCGAGATATAAACTCAGAATTCTAAGAAAGTCATAATTCCGAGAGACATACTCGCAATTCCAAGAAAAAGGAAAAAAAGTCAATTGTGAGATATAAACTGGCAGTTCCAGGAAAAAGGTCACAATTGCGAGATATAAATTCCCAATTCTGAAGAAAAAAGTCACAATTGCGAGATATAAACACGCAATTCCAAAAAAAAAATCACAATTGCAAGATATAAACTCGCAATTCTGAGAAAGTGTCACAATTGTGAGATATAAATTCACAATTCTGATGAAAAAGTCACAATTGCGAGATATGAACTTGCAATTTCAAGAAAAATTCACAATTGCGAGAGAAACTCGCAATTCCGTGAAAAAAAAGTCACTATTGCGAGATATGACCTTGCAATTCGAAGAAAAATTTACAATTGCGAGATATAAACTCGTACCCTGGAAATCCAGAGGTCTCGCGAGAGCACAATTTGAATTGTCTCTGCAAGACGCTCTGGCATCGAGCAATGATGCAGGTTACTGCAATAAGTAAGCAATAGTGGGAACCAATCAAATTGGTGTATCTGATGTAGGCGGGCCATATGCGAGCTAAGCTCATGACGACAGCACTGCGACGTCCAAATCATATAGTAAACTTTGAAAGATCGCTGTTGCTACAGATGAACAACAAGTTGTTTGAAATTACTTTGGCTGCTACAGTGAACGAGTTAGACTTGGCTTTCCATATAAAAGGAGGAACAGAAAACCGAAAACTCGAATCGTTCCTTTGCAAGAAGGACGTTTTTGCTGTTTTGCCGACTGGATACGGCAAGAGTTTAATCTATCAGTTCAAGAGTTCACGCTTACATATAATTAGCCGGAGAATAGTAGTACATGTTTGGCGTGCTGTCCGGTGAAGGGCTCCGAGCTCGGGAGTGGCCCGAACCCAGAGTACGTTACCCCCCAATAGGAGTAGCGAGAACTCGGAGTGATGAGATGGGGTGGTGGAGGTTTACTGATAAACCATCGAGTGAATTGAGGTGAGTCAGCTGTATTTAAACCTATGGCGCTGATTGACTTGTGATGTTTACGCTAAGCATCTGACGCGCTTCTTCCGAACTTTGTTAATGAAACATCATTTAGCTCTGCTGGTAGCGTGTATTGTTGTGATTGGTCATGGCGTTATCCAATTGCGTGCAGTTAGAGTTTCAAATGCACGCTCGGTGGCGCCCCTCGAGTTAGGCAGTTTTCATTGCTGGATCCCAGACCCATAATCTAAATAGATTAGGGTCTGGATTTTTCCAGGCTAATAAACTCGCAATTCAGAGCAAAAAAGTCACAATTGCGAAATTCAAACTCACCATTCCAAGAAAATCTGAGAAAAAACATCGCAGTTGTGAGATACAAACTTGCAATTCCGAGAAAAAAGTAACGTATGCGAGATATAAACTCATAATTCCATAAGAAAAAGCCACAATTGCAAAATTCAAACGCATAATTCAGAGCAAAAAAGTCACAATTGCCAGATATAAACTCACAATTCTGACTTTATAACTCTCAATTGCAAGTTTATATATTACAATTCTGAGAAAAAAAAAGTCAGAATAGTGAGATGTAAACCCACAATTACGAGAATATAAAGTTGAATCAAGAGGTAAAAAGTTGCAATTACCCTTTATTTTTATTCAGTGGCGGAAACTGGCTTCATAGAGGAGGTAGGAAAGGAGGTGGAAGGAAAGGAGGTGAAGTGAGGCCAAGTATGGTGACCCATACTGGAATTTGTGCTCTGCATTTAACCCATCCAAGTGCACACACACAGTAGTGAACACACACACACCGTGAACACACACCCGGAGCAGTGGGCAGCCATATTGCTATCGCTGCGTCGCCCGGGGAGCAGTTGGGGGTATGGTGCCTTGCTCAAGGGACTCACCTCAGTCGTGGTATTGAGGGTGAAGAGAGTGCTGGTTTTTCACTCCCCCCACCTACAATCCCTGCTCAAACCTGCAACCTTTGGGTTACAAGTCTGACTCTCTAACCATTAGGCCACAGCTGCCCCCTGGCAAAAACACTAGAACACTGACTGAAATTTTTTTTTAACTTGTTTGGTTAGCGCTGAGTGCTTATTAATTTTATAAAATGTAAAGATTAAAAAATAACAAAATTAAAACAGTGTTTGCGCTTCAAGATTTGATGAGGGGGAATATTGGAAACCCAATGACCTTCCTCTGATTGTTTAACTTTCTTTTCAATAACTCGACACAAACTGCACCGCAACACATTCACACTGACATTTCTCATTTCCATCCAAACAGCTCACAAGTTTGAACAGAATTCGGCAATTGCCAACATTTCAAAACAAACCTTCCTTTGCCATTTCAGAAGACAAGCCAAGACAGTCTGAATTATGGATGTCAGCCGTTCCCGTATAGGACAGAACGGTCCTGTATTTAAGGGAAACAGATTGCATTCGGTATCACATCCATATGGAGCACAGTTTGTATTTGAACGTCTTACACCCAAACAGCTGAGGACGTGTCAGTATTTATTGCATTGTAATCAGTTTCTAATTCAAGTGTCAATGTTAAAAAGACACGTTTGAATGAGAAACGACTTGTGAGAGATGGATGCTGTGCGAGAGCCCTGACATTGGCTGATACTACACTTGACAGCGGGAAGAGGATCAAGGAAGATCAAGGAAGAGTAGCTCTACTAGCCAACTTTTATCTGTTGGATTTTTGCACTTTTGAATGCACCACTCATTCGAATGTTTTTCTGAGAAAATAAGAGAAAATAATAGCTGAATTTATTAAAAAAATTATCCTGTTCAAAAGTTTACATACACTTAATTTTTAATACTTTTGTTACCTGAATTAATGTTTTTTTTTTTTTTTTGTTTTGTTTAGTGATAGTTGTTCATGTTTGTCCTAAACAGTTAAACTGCCCACTGTTCTTCAGAAAAATCCTTTGCGATCCATCTTTTCTCACTGAGGACAACTGAGGGACTCTATGCAACTATTACAGAAGGTTCAAACACTCACTGATGCTCCAGAAAGAAAACAATGCATTAAGAGCTGAGGGGTGAAAACTTTTGGAATTTGGGAAGATCAGTACTAAATGAAAAAAATATGATATTTAGGCAAAATTAGAAAAATGTACACATCTTCATCCTCTTCTAAAGTTTACACCCCCGGCTTTTAATGCATTGTTTTTCCTGTGTGTGTTTGAACCTTCTGGAATAGTTGCACATGAGTCCCTCAGTTGTCCTCAGTGTGAAAGATAGATCTCAAAATCATACAGTCATTGTTGGAAAGGGTTCAAATACACCAAAAAAAAAACAAAAAAAAAAACTTTGTGGGACCTGAAGGATTTTTCTGAAGAACAGCAGGCAGTTTAATTGTTCACGACAAACAATTGACTCATGAACAACTATCAGTAAACAAAAAGAAAAACAGCTGTGGATCATTCAGATAGAGTATTAAGAATCTAGTGGATGTAAATTTTTGAACAGGGTAATTTTTTAATCAAAACTATTATTTTTTCTTATAGACTATATGTTAATGTCTTTAAAGTGAAATATCTTATTCAAGTCAGTACTAAATAAAAAATAACATGCATTTTGTATGGTCCCTCTTATTTTGGTGAAATAACTAACATTTTGCAGATTTTGCAAGGGGATGTACTTTTGACAACAACGGTAGACATTTCGGAAAAAATCCTGAAAAAAATGTTTTGATTAAAATTGATCAAAAATAATAAAGGTTTCTTGAAGAGCAAATCAACATTTAAGAATGAATTCTGAAAGAATCATGTGACACTGAAAACTGAAGTAATGATGCTGAAAATTTAGCTTCGCATCTCAGGAATAAATTAGCTACATATTAACTGTTTGATATCTGAATACATTAGATTTAAAACTATAATATATATTTCCCTTTTACTGTATTTTGTTATAAACTAAACACAGCCTTGGTGAGCACAGAAGGCTTAAAAGCATTAAAAACTTTTAAATGGTTTTGAAAAGGGTTGGCCTTCAAGTTCGACCTTTTCAAAATCTTTTGTCTTGTTTTCTTTTGTCTTGTCTTTTTTCTTTTGTCTTTGTACTTTTAACAAAAGAAGAAAAATCTATGCACATTTGGAATGCCAATGTTTGGTTGAACTATCATTTTAAAAGGTTTTAAATGTGCTTAGAAGTTGAATTTGTTCATCTTGAAATATATTACAACAAACGCAATGAAACATTCATATGCTCAAACCGTACAGCAAACACACTAGCAACACCAAAACTGCAGGTTTGATAGCACTGCAATGCATTCACTTGTTAAATATATACTTTAAACGCAATGCAAGCCCTTTTGCATAAATGCCAAATGCATAAATACAAAAATATAAATAAGTGTAAACTTTAGTGACTTTAGTCTCAGACTAAAATGCATGTTTGAGCTGTTTTAAAGGGGTCATCGGATGCAAAACTCACTTTTACATGTTGTTTGAACATTGGCAGTTTGTGAACACAACCACCCTACAATAATAAAAATCCACCCATTTTTTTAATCTTTAAAAGTAATATCCCCTTTTTAAAATCAGGTCATTCTCAGCTTGTTGGCGTTGTGATGGCACACCGACAGAGGCCGCTCCCACGATAGTTGATTGACATGAAGACTTTACCTTAGACCCGCCCTCACCGAGCTGAAACTGTCCGACTCTGATCGCCATTGTGAGAATGTCTCAGATTGAGCGATTGAGGTGTTCTGTTGTTGGATGTAATAATGAACATAGCAGTCGTCATTTACTCCCGACATCTGAGCCACTGAAGACACAGAGGATTAATGTTACTTTCGTTTTTGAAAGAAAAGCACCGATCCCAATCTACATATGCTTCTGTGTTCCTGCGAATCCTTTGTGATGCAACTTCACCAATAGCAGAAGTATAAGGGTTTTTTATGCATCTTTGCAAATGGCCTTTCTTAATAATGTGTTAGTTAGCAAGTTTCACAGCTAAACACTGCTAAAGTAAATGTTACATCTCATCATCCCATGGCAGAGAGGGGCGGGGCGAGCAAAGCTCATTAACATTTAAAGGAACATGCAACAGAATAGCTCGCTCTTAAAAAAAGGCTGATTTAGACAAGGTTAAAACAGTTTTTACACTACCATTGAGAAATTTTAACCAAAGTATGTTATACTTCTCATTAAGACCCTAAAGAATCATATCAACTTTTGGAAAATGGCCATCCGATGACCCCTTTAAAGGGACAGTTCACCCAAAAATTAAAAATCTGTCATTCATTGCTCACCATCATGTCGTTCCAAACTCATAAGACCTTCGTTCATCTTCGAAATACAATTTAAGATATTTCTAATGAAATCCAAGAGCTTTCTGACCCTGCATAGACAGCAACACAACTGACATGTTCAAAGCTTAAAAAGGTAGTAAGGACATTGTTAAAATAGTTATTTGACATCAATTGTTCAACCTTAATTTTACAAAGCTACAAGAATACACAAAGAAAACAAAAAGTAACGACTTTATCCAACAATTTCTTCTCTTCCATATCAAAATTCAATGCTTTCAGCTCAGAACAAGGACTAAACCTAAAATGGCATATGTGTATATAGAGTGGACCTTATTTTTCTAAAAAACAAATGGAGTCTCCCTTATTTTGCTCTGTTGTAGTTGGCAGCCGTGGCCAGCGTCGGATGTTCACTTTCAGAGACATGCAACGGTTAAGTGAGCACCGGCGCTGAGCTGATTGAAATATTGTTGCATTCTGAGCTCTTTGTACACGGTGTTGGCATGAGAGATAAATGGACTTCACAGACCAATGGCCATCAGTCCTCTACCCGGAGTTTAGAGGCATCCATCAAGACCTCCTTAGCCGCAGCAGGGTTTCGGAGAGTATATTTAGTGCCATGCTCTGTTTAGAGAAATATTTCCCCAACACATCAAGTAATGAGCTCTGCAGATCAAACCTGTCGAAGCGCACACGTGAACTGATGGGCGTATGTGCTAAAATTCAACCTTTCCTGTGCTGTGGGTGGTTATTTTTAGCCGGCTGTAACGTTAGTGACTGGAGCAGAGGTAATTACAGCCATTTCAAAGGGCTCAGGTCTGCACCGCAATAATAAAGGTGGATGCTGCGTTTCTCTCTGGTGGCCACCGGTAACGGCCGTGGATCTGCGAGCGAGTGACTCATCGCCTCAGATGGGGAGGACGTCTGAAAATGGGAAATGCATACTACAGCGCAGAGCAGCTTTCAAGAATAAAGAGTGGATCATTAAACGAGATGGGGAAGGGGTGAGGCTGTGCATAGATTTTTGCAATGAAAAAAAGTTTTTAACTTACACGCTCAATTCAAAATATCGATCGCTGCTCTAGCTGTCATGTGCTCCAATATCATGTCTGAGATTTCGTCTGGAACTGCTTAAGGCAAAATCCAACTGCATTAAATTCCTGAATTAATTGAACATGATCCCAGCTTATGCTTTTCACTACTACTTTGCATCACTTTTTATTTTTGTGTGTAATTTTTGAAATGCACATATAGACATATCTGACTAATGAGTCTTAAGGAAGCCTCGACACATTTCAACATGTGTTTTACAAGCTTTAAAAACTATTTTTGACAGAACATGCTGCTTTGCAGATGCTCAGTACAAGATGTTAAAGAGAAAAAAAAAAGCAAAAGTTCATCTGTATTTAGAAAAACTTCAGTTTCAATGAATAAACAGCTATTAAAATTTTTATTACACAAATCAATCAGCTCAACCATGGTAAAATCAATGAGCCGCATCTCTAAATTTATCAGCAACAGCACTTAAAATATTAAAAAATAATATATAGGCCTGGTTTCACAGACAGGGCTTATTTTAAGCCAAGATTAGGTCATAGTTGAATTAGGACATTTAAGTAGCTTTTATAAACGTGCCATAGAAAAAAAAATAGGGATGCACTATATTCGATTTTTGCCGATATGCCAATTTTTTTCAAATCATTTTAGATGACAGCCAATGCTGATACCTATATATATTTCCTTTTGTTTCCAAACAAAACCAAGTCTCTCCTGTGCAGAAATTATAATAAAAAAAGAACTTTTGAGCAAAAATTTATTTGTTGAAATTAATATGCCGATATATGATATGCCAATATTTTTCAAATCATTTTGGCCATTACCGATACACATTTCCTTTTGTTTTAAAACAAAACCAAGTCTCTCCTATGCAGAACTTATTTTTTTAAAAATAGCTTTGGTTAGTTTTGAGCAAAAACATATTTGTTACAATTAATATGCTGATATCTGATATGTTGCTATTTTTCAAAAATTTTTGTCTGATACCGATATATATACAATTCCTTTTATTTTTTAACAAAACCGAGTCTCTCCTGTGTAGAAATTATATAAGAAAAATGAACTAAGGTTAACTTTGAAAATGAACTATGGTTAGCTTTGAACAAAAAAATAATAATTTTTTAAAACTTACATACCAATATTTTCAAAATATTTTGGCCGATAGCCGAAACTGATACATTTCCATTTGTTTTAAAACAATCAAGTCTCTCATCCGCAGAAATTAGAAAGGACCGTTTTAACTTTGGTTAGTTTTTGAGCAAAACCTTATTTGTTAGAACTAATATGCCGATATTTAATACATTTTCAGTCACTTTGACCGATAGCCAATGCCGATACCGATGTATATATAAAAAAACAAGTCTCCTGTGCAGAAATTCTAAAAACAAACAAAAAAACAAACAAATTACTTTGGTTAAAGGTTGTATCAGCGATTTCTAGCCTAAAACATAAAGTGTCAAATTCAGCTGACCTTTATTCACGATCCGCTCGCTGCCTGCCCCATAAATTGTCTGTGAAAAAACCGCGTCTCTCTGGTCAGCCTAGGGTCTGAGATATGCCAAAAAAACAATCGGCTCTATCAACTATTCCACAGATAAACAAACCGTGTTCCAACCAATCAGCGTCAGGGGTTTGGTGTTGTGGACTTTCCTACTGGTGCAGGGATGTGAGGGAGGCGGAGCGAAAGTCCACAACACCAAACCCCTGACGCTGATTGGTTGGAACACTGTTTGTTTATCTGTGGAAAGGTTGGTAGTGCCGATTGTTTTTTTTGGCGTATCTCGGACCCTAGGCTGACCAGAGAGACGCGTTTTTTTCACAGACAATTTATGGGGCAGGCAGCGAGCGGATCGTGATGAAAGATCAGCTGAATTTTACACTTTATGTTTCAGGCTAGAAATCGCTGATACAACCTTTAACTAATATACCGATATCAGATATGCTGATTTTTTTTCAAACAATTCAAGTCGATAGCAGTGCTGATACAGTTACATATTTCCTTTTGTATTGAAACAAAACCAAGCCTCTCCTGTACAAACAATATTTGTAACTTTGGTTGGTTGGCTGAGTTGGGGGCGGGGCTTTCTGTTGGTTGACCAATAACAAATGAGGACAGATGTTGGGGGAGGGGGGTTGGTATTGTGATACTTAACATTTTTATAACACTGAAAACCCTACAACCACAAGAGATTACTCAAAGTATGCGGAATAATATTTAACCCAAAAATGTAAATTTACTGTAAGGCTTTCACTTATACTACCATTTTTACATTTTAAAAAATATTTCTAAAAGAAGGGTGCATATTTTTGATATTTGTAAAATTGGGAAATATTATTACATTTAAAAAAAAAAAAACGTTTTCTATCTTAACATATTTTAAACCGTAATTTATTCCTGTGATGCAAAGCTGAATTTTCAGCATCATTACTCCTCTTCAGTGTCACATGATCCTTCAGAAATCATGGATTCTCACACAAAGGTATCTTTACTGTCTGCTTTCACTGAATGGGAAAAACATCCATCAAAACATCTGTGTTTCACGGAAGAATCAAAAAGAAGTCGCAGTTGCGGTTGAACTGTTCAACATCAATTCAAACCTCATTGTGTTGGGCACGACACATCTGATATGTCTACAGTCATTCACATCACTCGTACAGTTCATCTCAAATGAACCGATTCAACTCTAAGACGCAGCATAACCTCTAAGGGCTCTTCACAGCTCCTTCCAAGAGCCAAAACTACTGCTTTGAAGTTCAGGCGCTGAGTGCATAAGAGAGGCTGTGTGAGACGACGCTCTCACCGAACACAATCTCATCCTCCCAGCAAGAGCATTTTGATACACGTTTCCATTAAAATGAAACACTGAAAAACAAGAGCACAAGAGACATCTTGAAAGGCACGTGGAAGATACAGAGAGATGTGCAAAATAAAGCGAGAACTGCAAAGTCAAACAGACGTGGCTCTCATCCGTCTGACAGATTCATTTCCTCAGTTCAATTCCAATCAAAACATGTTGCTTTGCTGCTTTATAAAAGCTCTGTAAATATGTATTCAGTCATGCGCTGGCACACTAAGTCGCTTTAGCTTTGCTTTTTCCAAGGCTGCTTTCTAGTTTTCGCTCTTTTTGTTTCAGAATTCTAATTAGATCTCATGAATCAGGGCTTCTCAATTAGCAGGTAGCAACCGATGAGAAAACTAGCATTTGTCAGCATTCACATTCAACAGAACTGGCTGAAACCTGAAGTTTGCAATATTAACTCATGAGGCCACAACTCTAGTCAATTATGAGAGATGTGAAACACAATGTGATTCTGGAGCCACAGGAAAATGAAATCTTGACAGTGTGACGTCAAAGGCAGCAGGCGGAAAATATAAGTCAATTTCTTGCTTGCACATTTCTAGCCTTGCAAAAAGAATCATACAGTAAAACAACATATATTGGAATATAATGAAATACATGTTGCT
>NC_133384.1:32003429-32026616 GCF_049309525.1 Garra rufa
AATTAATATATATATATATATATATATATATATATATATATATATATATATATATATATATTATTATTATTAATAATAGTAAATTATTTTATTACTATAACACAATTATAATAAGGATTTAATGGAAACATTGAAAGTAATAATAATAATATATATGTAAAAATGTTTTTACTATTTACATGAATAAATGTGTCTATAATATGTAATATACTATTTACAAAAGTGTCTATAATACGTAATATTTTACCAAAAAAGAGCAAAAAAAAAAAACACGACACTAAACCATTAATAAAAATACATAAGTAAATATTTATATTTTTATATAAAAAAAAATATATATATATATATATATATATATATGTATGTGTGTGTGTGTGTGTATATATGTGTATATATATGTATGTGTGTGTGTGTGTGTGTGTGTGTGTGTGTGTGTGTGTTGTTTTTTTTTACTTTTTACATTAATGTTTCTATATTATGTAATATTTATGGGGGGAGGAACATAACATAACATAAAACAAAACAAAACAAAACAAAACAAAAACAAAAACAAAAACAAAAACAAAACAAAATAAAACAGTTACAGGTCAACAGCATATTGCCACTAGTGCTGTACAATTTCATAACTATTGATAATTGACATTCTGGTGTTTTGATATAGTAATCTACTTCCTATATCTATTCAGTCGTTGACATTAAAATCTGTGGATCGAGACAAACCCACTACAGCATTTTGAAGCTAATTCATCTGTCACTCAGCAGAAGCTAGCCAAATGAAGCAGATGCCAACATGGACAGGTTGAGAGACACATACTCATTCTGAAAGCATAAACAAAAGAAAAAAAGACCGGTCTATGCAGCCCATGGCCATATATTACGATCATTCTGTTTACTCCTGCATGACAAATAACGCTGGTAGTGTGTTATGAATGAAGCTACGTATGTGAACACAATGACTGATGCGGGCCATATCAGTATTAGTCTCCAGGCTTCTAACAGAAAGTGGTCTGTTGTAATTGAACAGTCCTCTTGTGAATGGAAACTGTGACATTCAGAGCCGCATGTTTGTCTCATCGATTTGCGTCTAGCTCAAAAGGCATCGTTCATTCCCGGCGGTATCCCTTCTTCCCTCGGAAGCTGGCAGATGCGGGACGCAGAATACCAATGATATGTGATATTTAAATGCTGGTGATATTTGCGCGATTCAAACAGGCGGCTCTCTCTCACTGGGGTCGCGCCGGTGACAAATACATGCAAATTAGCTGTGTGGAAAATGTGTGGTAATGTCAACGCTGGAGTTCAAAGCACTGCTCTAGTGTTCAGCGTTCAGTGCAGACCTCTGATTTTGATGTCTGAAGGCAATGTAGAGACTCAATCTATTTAAAAATCAAACGATTTTGTCAATACAATGAAACAGAAATATCCCAGTGTGCAATCAAAAAATGCTCAGTTTATATGTTGTTCCATTAAAGAAGGAGCGTCATGTCTTTTGTGCAATAACTAGTAAAATCTAAATTTGCTATGCCTACAATTGAATCTGGCATGCATATTAGGCTATGATCAAATGTTGAAATGTGTAAATGTTAAAAAATAAATGATTATAAGTGATAATAATTATAATAACATTACTGATACTATTAAGCTTGTTATATAAACATATTGTTTTTATTCCATTACTGTAGTTACACTATTATTATTATTATTATTATTATTATTATTAATTTTATCATCATCATCGTGATTGTAATCAGTACTATTATTATTATTATTATTATTATTATTATTATTATTATACTTCATTGTTATTAAGCATATGTACAGATCAATGTTACATATTTCCATCACTTATTTTACAATTTTATCTGTACATTTCTTATAATTATAATTAATAATAATAATAATAACAACAACAACAACAACAATAATAAGTATAATAAATAGCACGGGAAAATAACATGAAAATATATATGTAATATTGTTTTAAAAACAATTAATTAATTAATCAATTAATTAATTAAATTATTATTAACAACCATGAAAATTTCTATATGTAATGTTACTTTAAAAATATGATCTGTACATCTGTTTAATAATAATTATAATTTTTCATAGTAAATTATTATTATTACTACATTACTATAAATATTCTGATGTTGCTAAATGTAATATTCCTCAAAATATTATCTGTACATTTGTTTAATATTAATAATAATACATTTTGTATTAATACATATTCCCATGAAAATCTCTATAATTGGTAATAATATAAAATAATATGAAAACATAATATAATACTATGTAATAATATAATAAAAATAATTAAAAACAATTATATTGCTAATTTAAATATTCTCATGAAAACGTCTATGATACGTATATTTGTTTAATAATAATATAAATAATAATACATATTGATATTCCAGTGAAAATGTCTCTAATTGGTAATATTATAAAATAATATTAAAACATAAATAATAATAATAATAATAATAATAATAATAATAATAATAATAATAATTATTATTATTATTATTATTATTATTATTATTATTATTATTATTATTATTACTGATTATTTAAATAGTCACATGAATGGGTCTATAATGGGTAATATTTTAAAATAATATAAAAAAATATAAAATATTACTATTGTTAATAATAATAATAATAATGCATGAAAATGTCCATATGTAATATTTCTCCCAAAATCATCTGTACATTTGTTTAATAATAACATAAATAATTATACATTTTGATATTCCTATACTATAATTGCTAATATTATACAATAGTATTAAAACAATATAATATTAATAAAATTACACTAGTAATTTTAATATTCACATGAAAACGTCTATATGCAATATTCCTCCAAAAATGATCTGTACATTGTTTAATAATAATAATAATAATAATAATAATAATAATAATAATAATAATAATAATAATAATAATGCTACTATTACTAATAATAATAAATGTTGATATTCCAACAAAAATGTCTATAATTGATAATAATAAAAAAATATATATTGCTAATTTTAATAGGGCGCATTAAAACGTCCATATATAATATTCCTCCAAAAATTATCCATACATTTGTTTAATAATATTATTAATATAAAATACTTTCATATTCCCATGAAAATGACTATAATTGGTAATATTACGAAATATTAAAACAATATAACAATAATAAAAAAATATTATATTGCTAATTTTAATATTCACATTATAAATAATAATAAATTGTGATATTCCCATGAAAATCTCTGTAATTGGTAATATTACAAAATTATATCAAAACAATATAATAATAATAAATGTAATATTCGCATGAAAACGTCTATGTAATATTCCTCCAAAAATTATCCATTTATTTTTATTAAGTAATATTATTAAGTAATATTATTCATAAAAATACTTTTGAAAATGTTTATAATTGGTAATATTCTAAAGTAATATTATAACAAAATAATAATAATAATAATAATAATAATAATAATAATAATAATAATAATAATAATAATATTTTATTGCTATTTTTGATATTCACATGAAAACATTTATATGTAATATTCCCCAAAAATAATTCATACATTTGTTTAATAATACTATTAAAAATAATAATACATTTTTAAATTATTTATTTTTAGCTGTACTTTTCCTTTAAGAATCTGTCTGGATTTATTTATTTTTTTAAATCCACAGAGCAGAGAATCTTCCTTGCAAGCAAAATGCAGTTATTTACACATTCATTCAGTTTAATGCAGTATGTGAGAAACTCTCCGACACAGTGCTGTCATTGCACCTGATATACGCTGCCAGCAGCGGCATGCTGGGACACAACAAACTCACTCCCACCATAATCAAAAAGCTGCAGATGCCGTCAAAGTGTTTCGCAAAGATGACTGCACGATTCTCACCCGCAGCGCCGATTAGGTGTTAACCGCACGCTTTCTCATACGCGACCCATCCCACTTCATTTCCCTGAAATTAAACATCGAGTATAGCTGTTGCTTAAAAGGTTATTGATCACCTAAAATGTCAAGACGTTAAACTGTTTGTAAACGAATCATTTGAAGGCATCTCACATTACTGTAATGGAAGATGGCATTGAGCTCAGGAGGAATCTAACAGTTATTAACACAATAACGCAGCTTGAGATAATGGAGTCGGAAATAAATGTTAAAACGTACTAGATGACACATACGTTCTCTTGTATTACACATCTGACTGAAAGCATCATACAATGCTTGTAATTTGCTAAGCGAGATTTCAGTACCGTAAATTAGTGTCACTTATGTTATTATAACACTGTGTGTAATGAAATATGATTTGATATTTTTATTGATTGCTAGTCTAGCTCAGAAATAATTGCATTTTGTATATGATTATAAAATCGAGCAGATTTTACTTGTGACAATAAGATAATTATTTTTGTTGGCATCACAAGGACGTTATTGAAAATAAAACTAAAAACTAAATAAATACGAAGCAAAAAAAAAAAAACACAAGTGACAAAAAAAAACCAAAAATGTAAATACATGAAAAAAGTAAATAAAAACAAAAAAAACCTTAAAAACTGAAACTAAATAAATAAAAAACTGCAACAAAAAGGTGACAAACAAATAAACAAAGCATAAAACAAAGATAAAATAATAAAGTACAATTAAGTGACATAATTAAAATAATTATATTAATAAAGAAAAGCCACAAAACACAAGTGTAAATAAAAAAAGTAAATAAAAATACAATAAATTCAGTAACAAAAAAGTAAATACATGAAAAAAAACTAAACGTAAAAAGTAAATAACCTAAATTAAACAACTTAAACAAAAAATCTTTAAAAAAAATCTTAAAAAAAAAAAAAAACTTAGATCAAATAAAATAATAAATACAATAAATTCAGTGACCAAAAATAAATGTAAATACAGAAAAAAGTAAATAAATTTGAAAAAAAAAAAAAAATTATTTAAACACAACAAAAAGTAAATAAAAATATATAAAAAATATATATACGAACTGAAAAACTAAAAAACTAAGATAAATTAAAATAATAAAATAAGTGACCAAAAAAATAAAAAAAATAAATGTAAAAACAACTTCAACAAAACGTACTTTTAAAAACACAAAAAAGTAAATAAAAACTTGAAAATCTACAAAAAAGAAACCAAAAATAAATAAACATAAAGAACAATAAAACAACAAAGCAAAAAAACAAAAGATAAAATAAAATAAAGTAAGTGGCAAAAAAACAAATGTAAATACATGAAAAAAACTAAACAAAAAGTGAATAAAAAGAAAAAAAATAAATAAACAAAACTTACATTTTGAAAACACAAAAAGTAAATAAAAAACAACAAAGCAAAAAACAAAGATAAAATAATAAAATTCAATAAATTAAGTGATCAAAAAACGAACATAAATACATGAAAAAACACAAAATAAGAAAAGTAAATAAAAACTTGACAAAACCAAAACAAAAAAGTAAATAAAAACAACAAATCAAGACAAAATAAAATACCTTAAATTGACTGAAATAAAAATCCATTAAAAAAAAACAACACCACAAAACAAAAGTTATATAAATAAAGCACACGCAAAAGCAAATAAAAACACAAATAAGTGAATAAATAAAAACACAAAACAAGAAGTGCATTTAAAAAAACAAAAACAAAAATAAAATTATATACAGTATTTACTTTTATTGCTACATTACTTATATTTAAAGTAAAAACAAAAACATAAACAAAATAAAATCAAAATAGTAAAATACATTTTAAAATGCATAAATTAAAATAAAACAATACATTTGCTAAGCTAGATAACAGTATCAGAACCAAGACTGGTTTGGGTACTTCAGTTGTTTCAACTGAAAATGCATCACCTAAATCACCCAGAGCGTCCAACTGACCCTAAATCTGCTGACATTAGCACTTGACAGAAGCTCCGGCGCATATATATGTGACTCTGTTAACGGCTCTCAGTATCTCAGAAAATGTGGTTGAAGGTAGTGAAGTTGCCGCTTAATTTATGGTCCGGAAAAGATCTCCCTTTGGACCTGAGTCAGCGACTGGTGAAGCATCGACTTGTGCAGTTTCTTCTCACACCGGCCACACTGAATTAAGCAAATCTCAAAAGCA
The DNA here is from genome assembly GCF_049309525.1 of Garra rufa. Classification (NCBI taxonomy): domain Eukaryota; kingdom Metazoa; phylum Chordata; class Actinopteri; order Cypriniformes; family Cyprinidae; genus Garra; species Garra rufa. The sequence goes on from NC_133384.1 coordinate 32,009,576, forward strand.
CATTGTTCAATTTGTCTCAAAAAATGAAATGGATGAAAGAAGCTTAATCACAATCCAGCTCCGTTTTGTAATTTATTCTAAATTCGTTTAGTTCCGAGCAATAAATTACACTGATAACATTTGGAAAGCACTAGAGAGATCAGTCACAGACACGTGAACCCGAGAGGTTTTCATCTGCATGGATCCTGTAACGTAATGATGTTTTAAAAATGAGAAATGCAGCCGTCAGACTACGGTTCACTGAATGCAATGTTGCTTTTTCGAATGATCTTTTTTTAGATTTGTTATTTCACCTGTTTGTGTTCTTTTTACCATTACTACAAAACCTTCAGATGTCTCTGAGATGCCATCATTATCAAAACATAAGAGCGTTGTACAGAAATAGCACGTGTCATTAGAGATTCTGCAAGCAGAACAGAAGGGAGCCATGGAAACACGTCCAAAATATGGAAGTTAATAATCTGCTCTAATGCCCAAAAGGATTCCTTCGTTTTCAAAGTGAACAATTATATAAATGACAATGTTACTCTGACTGCTATTCAAACACTGCATGTGATGCTATCCAATTAGATATTTGTCTATGTAAGAAATAATAGTATTAAACAATAGTATTATGAACAATATCTACACACTAAAGGAAACACCACCAACGATGAATAAATAAACAAAAGACACACAAGTGAATTAAAAAAACCGAAACAAAATAAATAAAAAAATAAAATATACATATAAAAACATAAAACTTAAAAAGAAAATGCATTTAAAAAACAGCACAAAACAAAAATATTAAGTAAATAAAAATCAGCACAAAAAAGTAAAGAAAACACAAATAAATACATTTAAATAAAACAAAATAAAAGCAAATAAGAAACACCACAAAACAATACAAAAACGAATAAAATACAAGTATTAAAACAAAACAAAATAAATTTAAAAATAAAAAACAACATAAAACAAAACAACAAAAAATGCATTTAAAAAAACAAAACAAAAATAAAGAAAAAAGTAAATAAATAAAAACCAGCACAAAAAGTAAAGAAACAAATAAAGAACACAAACAAATAAATACAATTAAAATAAAAGCAAATAAGAAAAACCACAAAACAATACAAAAAAAGAGAAAATACAAAACAAAGCAAAATAAAACAAATAAAAAACAAATATAAAACTAAAATAGAAAATGCATTTAAAAACAAAAAAAAGAAAAATTTAAGTAAATATACTAAGTAAAGAAAACACAAACAAATAAAACTAAAATGAAATAAAAGCAAATAAGAAACACCACAAAACAATAAAAAAATCAACAAAATACAAACAAGTGAAATAAAAATAAATAAATAAAAGTACAACCAACACAAAACAAAAATAAAGACAAAAATTAAATAACACAGAATGAAAAAGAAAACAAATAAAAATGAAACAAAACGAATAAGAAACACCTCAAAAACACATCAATAAAACGAAACAGAAACAAAATAAATATAAACAAAAAAAACACAAAACTAAAAAGAAAATACATTTAAAAACAACCACAAAACAAATAAAGAAAACAATAAAATAAATTAAAACCAGCACAAAAAAGAAAACACAAACAAATTAATAAAAATAAGCATATAACACCACAAAAAGTAGTAAAAGAAAAACACAAATACAAAGAAAACACAAAAAGATTACATTAAAAACACAAAACAAAGTCAAGAATAACAACACAAAAAATAAATCAAGTAAATAAAGAAAACACACAAAAAAGAGAAAAATTAATACACAAAACAAAGAGTAAAAAACTTTACTTTATTTATTTATGTTGTTTTTTATGGTATTAAGTTTTTTTTAAACTAATACCATAAAAAACAACACAAATAAATAAATGAATAAATGAAAATACAACAAATTCAAAGCATATAAGAAACATCACAACACAATAAATAAAACATACATTTTAAAGAAAAGAAAAACAACAAATAAAACAATAAAATGAAGAACACGCAAAATAAAAGCTAACAAAAAATAATACAAACAAAACTGTAAAGTAAAAAGAACAACACCATAAATAAATAAATAAATGTATTAGAAAGAAAGAAAGAAAGAAAGAAAGAAAGAAAGAAAGAAAGAAAGAAAGAAAGAAAGAAAGAAAGAAAGAAAGAAAGAAAGAAAGAAAGAAAGAAAAACGCTTATGTTTCTCTTTTTCCTAAGGGCAAAACTGAAAGCCTAAAGTCAAATAATTTGAAAAGAACATTAGATGATCCCCAATCCGTGAAATGAATACACTTAGCGTATTTGCTCAATCTAGCCGATACAATGAATTATTAATCCATAAATTCTACCTACAGGCCTCAACAAGAGTCAAAGCCATTACAATTGCAAATGTCAGTACCTGGGACAAACGTAGCGATGCTTTTGACTGTTCTCATGGCAACATTATTATACAAGACATTCAGCACGGCCTCGACCACAATAAGTACGCTTTGACTGATACGCTGCACTTCGCTCCTGTCACGATCCACGAGATGGAATACAAATCTACAAACAGCACACATCGTCCGCTTATACATAGCGACCCAATGTCTTATTTTCATATTTGATGTATGTCCTGCATTAGGGACATAAATCTCTCTTACACTTGGCCTCAAGTGGATAGAAATATCCCCTCGAGTGGCAGCTGCCGTACAAAAGGAGCTTTCTGATAAAAGACCATTAGTATTGGTTTTAAACTCTGAATGAGGCCCGTCGCTGACTACTAGCCGTGTGCCGTTGCCAAGGCAACCGTGTACCTCAATGTACTTGATTGTTATCTGATGATTGAACCATGGGTTGCTACATGAGAAAGCAGGCTTGGCTACTTCTCAAACACGAGCCCGACACAAATAAAGCACATACAGTATTCACTGTGACCTTGCGGCGTGCAAAACCACACTCATTGTTCAGTCGGGCATATTTAGCATCCTCGCTTTGAAATATTCTGCCTTTAAGGTGCCCCTTTTTTTGCAAGATGTAAAATAAGTCTCTGATGTCCCCAGAGTGTGTATATGAAGTTTAAGCTCAAAATACATAACAGATCATTTTTTATAGCTTGTTAAGATCACTTTTTGGGTATGAGCCAAAACACGCAGTTTTTTGTGTTTGTCCCTTTAAATGCAAATGAGCTGGTGCTCTTTTCAGAAGAGGGCAGAGCTTCAAGAAGACCAGCACAAAAACAAAATAAAAGTATACTAAATAAAGTAAATAAATAAAAACAACTAAAAAAGAAAAAAATACAAATAAAAGCAAATAAGGAAGACTGCAAAACAATAAATAAAAAGTAAATAAAGATTTTTTTTAAAACAAAAACATAAAAAATTGAAACAAAAAGAACAAATTAAATCAACAAATTAAGTAAATTAAAAATACAAGAAATAAACAAAAAAAAGTAAATTAATAAAAAAAGAAAACATACAAAAAATTAAAGCAAACAAAAAAATTATTAAAAAAGTGAAAAGGTAAATAATACACAAAATAAAAACAAAAACACCCTAAAAACCTCAAACAAAAACAAATTCATTTATGTATAAATGAATAAATGAAAAAAAAACGAAATAAAATAAAGGCAAAAAAGAAACACCACAAAACAAAACAAAAGCAAATAATAATACATTTTAAAAAAGAAAAAACAACAAAAGAAAATAAAATAAAACTAATAAAAACAAAAAAGTAATAAAAGTAAAAAAGTAAATAAAATAAGGACAAAAACACAAAAACCTCAAATAAAAACACCATAAATAATTAAATAAAAATAAAACAAAATAAAAGAAGCAAATAAGAAACACCACAAAACCATACATAAAACAAAAGCAAATACATTCGAAAACAATAATAATAAAAACAAAAAGTAAAAATGTAAATTAATACACAAAATAATGACAAAAAGCTAAAAAAAATCTAATAAAAACACCATAAATAAATAGAGTAAATGAAAATATTACAAAATAAAAGCAATTAAGAAACACCACAAACCTATAAACAAACAAAAGAAAATACATTTTTAAAAAGAAAACAAAATACAAAAAATATAATAAAAACAAAAAGTAAAAAGGTAAATTAATCCACAAAATAAAGACAAAAAAAAAACCTTAAATAAAATCAACATAAATAAATTAATTAATAATTGAAAATAAAACAAAAAAGCAAATAAGAAACACCACAAACCTATAAATAAAACAAAAGCAAATAAATGAAAATAAAATAAAAAGAAAAAATAAAAATAATAAAAACAAAAAGTAAAAAAGTAAATTAATACACAAAAAGACAAAAACCCTAAAAACCCACCATAAATAAAGACAAAAAAATAAGAAAACGTTATAAATAAATGAATAAATAAAACAAAATAAAAGCATATAAGAAACACCACAAAACCATAATGTCGTTGAGTAATGTTCGTGACACATTACTCAACATTGCAAAAAAAAAAACGTAGAAACCTTTGAAGCTCCCCTCAGTGCAAACACAAATATGCTGATCAGGTCAGTCGCACTGGTGCTCCTAAATATTTTTTCACAGTGGCACGCAGTAGCTTTCAGTTGCAAATGGCCGAGATTTCTCCCTACGATGACGTCAACGTAGGGTGAATCTGGAATAGTGTTCAAAGACAATGTTTATGATTTATTGGGATTATAAAAAACATGAGTGGGTGGATTTTTACCATTATAGACTGGTTTGTTTTCACACACTGCGGCACTGCAGTGTTCAAACACCTTATAAAAGTGATTTTTGCATAATAGTTTTTTTCTGTTGCGTGTTTAGGTGTGATAGCACTCTCGAAGCCCTACGATCAGCATAAATTTTGACAAAACTCTAATCCGACAGTGTAGTTTTTTATTTGCCTGTATTTATCCAATATGCTCAGTGAGATAAAGGCATCTGAGGGGAAATCCTGTCTTTGAGGTGTTTTATGGGTGTTTCTGTTGTGGCAGTTTAAGCAGCTTCAGGTGTCAGGATGTGTTTTTAAGCACGAGCACAATGAATTCGCTAAACCCTTTTTGAGTGTTTGCCGCGACGGCGAGTGTATTGAGGTAAACAATGTCTCGTGGTTTCCATTCTGACGAATAATGCATGACTAAACGCAATCAAATATTCGTTTTGAATGCATTCTCGAGGCCTACCACATGTATTCAATAACAACATCTGCATGAAATACTCCCCCGTATTCATAAAAGATCACACCGCATGTCTGTAATCATTTACATTAATTAGAGGAATGATATGAAGAGCAAATTCAGTGAAGGAATATAAATCATATTGCAGTGTAGGAGTCTGTTGCATTGGGATTGTATTTTTCATGAATGGTTATGATCATTAAAGTAGGAAGTAATGACTAATTTAACTAGACTGTACAGTTGCGTAAACAGAGTGTAACTTTTCCAGAAACTTTTTCAGCATTGCAGTGTTACATAGCTGTTTTTATGTCACAATAATTTGTTTAATAAATCTTTCTAGTATCATTGGAAGTCTGAATCATTTTTCTGAGTTGATTCAAACCCTTCAAAAAAGTCAAAAACATTTACATATTCATTTAAATAATCACTCAGCTGTGTTCCTGGAAATGCCTGTGCATTATTTAGTTCTGTCATTGATAATAAAAAAATTTTTTTTTAGCCAAATCATACATTTAATATTGATATAAAAATAAATTTTTACATTTTTTAAATATATTTAAAAATTACCTTTGATTTATTTATTTAAAACTGTATTAAAAATTTACCTTTAATAATAACACAAAAAAAATTATAATGTGTTTAAAGATATACATAAAAAAAACAAGTATATAATCATTAAATGTATGATTTAGCTAAAAAGAGCTGTTAGCAATAAGGTTCTATGCTTCAAGTTAAAAAGATCAGCATACATTTGTATTTATATATCTAGGGCCCTGTTTTATTTTTTCCCAAATTCAGTTTTTTCTCTTTTTATTTTTCTGTATTCCATTTTTTTCTATTTTAATGGTTAAAAAAAATTTTAGTAATCAAAAAACATGTCTAATTAAAATCATAAAATTACATTTTTGTTTATTATTTATTATTTTAAAATTATGATTATTATGAAAATAAAATTTATTTTTATATTAATAAAAAAATATATAAAAATGTAATTTGTATTTAACACAATTTATATTTTAAAACAAACTTAAAACACACACACACAAATATATAATTTATTGAATGTATTATTTAGCTAAATATAGATCTGCTAGTAATAAGGTTATCGATATAAATACAAAAATAAAATGTAAAAATTTATGATTAAAATTGAAAAGATCAGTATAAAAAAGGGGTATCATTTTATATTTATATATGTAGGGCCAGTTTGATTTTTTTTTTCCCAAATTCCATTTTTTTTCTCGATTTTAATTTTTCAGGATTCCATTTATTTATTTTTTAAATGGTTAAATTAAATTTTAGTAATAAAAAAAAATGTCTAATTAAATATGATCAAATTACTTTTAATTTTTTATGTAGTATTGATTATTATAAAAATATAATTTATTATAATTTGTTTTAAATTATAAAAATTAAAATATGCGTTTACCAATGCATTTATATTAAAAAAAATGGCACACACAATTTATTTTAATTATATAATTTTTAAATGTATGATTTACGTAAAAAGAGCTGTTAGCAATAAGGTTATACTTTAATATAGTTTTTTTCCCCCCAAAATGTTGTTGATGTTTTTTTTTTCTTGTTTTAATTCTTCTGGATTACAATTTTTAGTAACCAAAAAGCATTAATTAACTAATCTCATGAAACCGATACAATTTAACAACAATTTATAAAATGTTAAAGAAAAATTGCATTTTAGGGCCCTATGAAATACTTTTTCCCCCTCAAATTGTACTTTTAAAAAACAAATCAAATTCTGTGTTTTCGGTTAAATTTTTTCTTTTTAATGGTTTAATTACATTTTAATAATCAAAAATCATGTCTGATTAATTACATTAATTTTAAAGTTTTTTTTTTTTTTTTACAAAAATAGTACCCTGTGAATGTTTTTTCAACTTTCGGAATTGTTTCATAGAGTTTTTGACTACTGAAAGGCTTTTCTTCACCTAAACAATTATTGTTAAAGCAGATGCCTAATGCTATTTCCTGCACTTATTTACATTACTAAAGAATTGAACTCTCATGCTAAACATGACCAAAGTCTCAAAAAACAAGTTGGACATGTTTCATTCGTTGTCAATAAACAGCTCTTTTATAAACCTGATAAAACTATAGATTTTTCAGAGATGCAGTGGTACTCTCAAGATTTCCACGGGATTAGCAGAAACTGTGTGTGTGTTATGTCCACTTTAAGATAACAGAACAACCCAGTGAATACTGTACTTCCATCTCTCACACCCTCATTTTCATTCCTGTCAAAAATTGAACATGGTGCAATCCTCACTTTCAGCTATTGCGAGGGATTGAGGACCGTGCGGCATCAATGAGTTTGATGTCGCCGTCTAACACAATCGCAGAGTTGCAGCTTCATCAGTAGAGTGACAATCGCTGGGAAAGCATGTGCAGATAAGCTTTGGCACAGAGATGATTTCAGATGTCAATGCCTCCCTTATGTTCATCGGCACTCACACATCTCCAACATCACTGAGAAATCGGAGCGTCTAATCACAGCAAATACCATCAATGGCATTGATCCAGTACACAATGTGAGACTCTCTACCCCTCCCCAAACCACATCTAACAGCCTTAAATCGTTAAATCTGCTGCTAGAGCTACTCAGTAACCTTAAAACACAAAAGGTCAGTCTCACTGCATTAAACATCGCTGTAGTATAGGGGAAAAGCAGGGAACTGTGACACTTCAGCTCTTGCCCATTTATTCCAAAAAAGATTTGGCCAAATGCTGTTAAATTCATCTCTTGACGGGTCAAAGGTTATTAAAAGTTTGAGGTTTTGAAAGAAATGAATAGTTTTATTCAGCAAGGACACATTAAATTGATCAAAAGTGTGGATGGGATTGTGAAATCCAGTCATAAAAAATAATTTTACTGTATAACGCAGAATGTCGCAGAATTTGACAAATTTTGGATGAATAAATCAACAGTACATCTGTATGCTTCAAGCAAAATGTGGTATGGACTAGTGTCTGTGAATATTAAACGCAAAAAGAAGATTTTTTTCAGCCTCTGCCACCCCAATGTGCGAGTACATGACCTCTAGAGCTGCTCTGAAATTATTTCATGAGCATTTTACTGTTTCTATTGAGTAATCGTATATATTCAAACAGAAACATAAAGGTCTTTACAGCAACCCATCAAAATAAAAGTTTGGTTTAACTTGAAGAAATTTTGACAGAAATACATTACTTAATGTAATGAGAATATTTACCAGAAGAAAATATTTACCACAAAAAAATGTAAAAACACAGTATTTAAGTAAACAATAAATTAATTAAATCAATTAGAGATGCATTTAATAGTTACGCATTTAATAGTTACGCCCCCAACATTTGTATCGTCCAATCATCAGTAACATCAGTACATCAGTAAAATAAGGCGAGCCACTGAAGGGACACGGTTAGTTTAATGCCAGCGGTAGCCTGTACATAAGATTTTACTTGCCACATAAACGGAGATGAGTGCACTGATGATGGCCAATGATTGACAGATCCTGAGCATCACTAAGTAAGTCCTTCTTATGTTATACTACTTCGCTGCAGTATAACGTTACACAGAGCACATGCATCACAGTAGTGAGAGAAAAAAATGTTGCGGATTCAAAACGGCAGATTCAACAAACCGCATATTAAAAGCGGCTAGAGTTAAAGGAACCGTATGTAAGAAATTTATGTCAGTTAATCATAAAATGGCCCTGACATGTCACTAGACATTAAGAAATCATGTTCATTTCAAATACTTATATCACTGACAACAGTGGTCCGGCCAGGATATTGTCATAAAAGTGAGAGTTGCAGCCCTCAACTGATGTTATTGTTGTCATTTTGTGTTTTGGTCCGAGGCGCCACCCTACAGCTATCTACCAATCACGAAGTCAGTAGAGTTTTGTGAGACGGGTTGCCAGCTCTGTCTGCTCTAGTTACAGCTACGAACGGTGTCGGATGAAACATGTATAACGTTACAAACCTAAAAGACCTCGTTATGAATCCGAAATACGTTGTGACAAAGTCCGAAATAAAACAAGGATTGGTATAGGAGATGCCTTTGAAAGATGGAGACGGCTGAAAACGGAGAAGAATTTGAAGATTGACGCCAACGTTGCTGATTTTCTCCTGGACAAGTAAGATTCATCTATGTTTGGCTAACTTTGCTTCCGTACACAGTGGATTTTCCACGGTCGGCAGTGCTAAATGCGTTCATAAAAAGCTTTATATCGCACCACTAGCAGGGTATGAAAACAATCTATGTTCCGACTGAACTGTGGTATTACAGTACATCTTTGCGAAATATTTGGCTAATCGCCAACTGTAAATTTTTGCGATACATAATTACTTCGCAAAACATCTCTTGTGAAGCATAAACATAATTAACAGAAGAAAAACAAATTACTGTGTATGACTCATCACTTGAAGCTCCTTGTTGCAGCCTGCAGCCTACTCCTGCAGCTTAGTTTAGCTGGCAACCTGGAGTCAGGGGGGAGCGGGAGGGGATACACCGTTCTACAGTATTTTGAAAGTGATTGCAGTACCAGTTTTGGCCACAATCCTACATACGGTTCCTTTAAATAAATGAAGCGGCCGTAATTAAATATTTATTTCCTCTATGTGTTTCCTTACAGCTGTGTGAGCGAGCAGCTCTGTGAGACAGCCAATCAGAGCAGAGCTCCTCATTATTATTTGGAAGGTTCCTGCATAAGGCAATAACAGAGCATTTCATAATAGGGACAAATCCTAGGGTTGTAAATGTACCTGTAAAACCATTTCTGCAGATTTTTGCCCTTTCCTATGCCATATACCTTCTATGTAGATATCAGAAAACAATTTAAAATATTGTTTCAATGCATTCTATGGCACCTTTAATATGCTTTTAAGATACTGAAAAAAGCACAAATGTCAGGGCATGTCAAAACTTCTTCAGGGCCCCAAAACACCCTCAGACCCTTGAGGGTTAATGGAAAACACAGAATTTGGTCAAAATAAAACTGAATTTCATAAAACTTTTAATAAATTGCTGTTTAATTGTGTAAGTTTCATGATTTCAGTTAATTAGATCAATTTAAAAAAAAAAGAAATTAAAATGGAAAAAACGGAATTTGGAAAAAAGTGACAATAAAGAGGTTTATAATGTTATAAATGTATCATGCTTGTCACAAAAATAGGAAGCAGCACAACTGTTTTCAACATGGATAATAAAAAATGTTTCTCGAGCAGCAAATCAGCCTATTAGAATGATTTCTGAAGGATCATGTGACACTGAAGACTGGAGTAACGATGCTGAAAATTCAGCTTTGCATCACAGGAATAAATTACACTTAAAAAAATCTGACCCCAACATTTGCACGCCTAAACGGTCAAATACACGCAAAAATATTTCAAAATGAGGCACTTGGTGATTATTCATGTAAACTCTTGTCAGTTATGTCTTAAATGATCATAAACAGTTGAAAATGAAATTACATGTTTAACATTATAATGGATCCGTGTGGCTTTTAAAGCGGCAACAAATAATATTCCTTCTGCCGTCTCTGTGCCTAATATGAATGAAACGTAAAAATACAAAGAGAAAAATCATTCACTGCTCTTGAATGAAGGATGTTTGTAGTTTTAATAAGAAACAAAGCATGTTTAACTATTACAGTAAAGACGCTGTTTTATTTTACATTCAAATAATTACATTAAATTTCTGTAGTATTGTTAGACTACTTTAGACTTGCATAAAAGTATTCAGTATTTTTTTTAAAGCACTGTTTTTTTTTATTTGTATCTTTTTTCTCGCTGTATTGCTATCTTTAAATTAATCACTATATAAAGTTTTGGACCTGTCATAATCGTTTAAATAATCGTGATTACAGTACTGACCAAAATAATCGTGATTATGATTTTTGCCAAATTCGAGCAGCAGTTACATGATTTTGCTGATCTGCATGTGAAATTAGGCTTTTATAGAGGAGCGAAAGCGCACCACTGGAAAGGGGGCGGGTTGGGGTGCAATAATCGTTTCGTCTCGATTACTGTATTTTCATGATCGTTTGAAGCCAAAATTGAAATCGAAACTGAATTTCGATTAATTGCACAGCCCTAATTAAAACTGCAATTTGGACCTTTAACCTGTTGATCCCCACTGAAGTCCACTACATGGAGAAAAATCCTGGAATGTTTTCCTCAAAAACCTTAATTTCTTTTCGACTGAAGAAAGACATGGATATCTGAATTTTTATTCTGGAAGTGAACTAATCCTTTAAGTCAGATACATTTTACCTGGAAATAGGCAAGGTTACAGATGTTACTGTACGTGTAAAAGTAGCTACACCTTTTAAAAGGTAGCTTGACTTCAGATGAACTACTTTACAGTAGGCTGTTACTTGGCAAGCAACAGTATTAGTTTCAAAGCAGTTTCCTAACAGTGTTTTCCCACAGCCTTACGTAACCAAGATACACCTACGACAGATCAATGATTAACACTGCTCCTGTATACATCTGACAGATTATTCAAACTCTTCCCTGATTATCTGTCCCATGTTTCTTACTTGGATCAAAGTTGCTTTGCTTTACAACCCATGTGTGTCTTTAAAAATGTTTTAATGAATGAAGATATAAGAGTTCTTCTAGCTGGAGGGAGAGATTTCTCGCCTTCATTACGAAGCTAATCATGCTCGAAACAAAGCCATAACAGCTCAACCTTGTGAACCATTAACGCTTCTTCATTCCACCTCCATATCCTTATTAGCTCATCTCTGTGAATGTTTCAGAAATGATCCTGGTTTCATGCACCAATGGAGCACGGCATATCAATACATGCTTCATTGACAATTTCTGACATTCCAGATTGGGGTTATAGGTAGCACAATCATGACACATTTCATGAGAGAAAAGGCTTTCCACAGCGGCCTGGTTTCATGATGTAATACGGACGATTATTTGGACACTCATCTCCATGTTTCTCTATGCGGTCCCCTGACAAAACATGATTTCATAGCCTTCAGTTTTAGAAACATAACAAGTCTCGAGAGAACACAATATAATAGTTTTCTCAGTGCAAATAAAGTGAAATGAAAAACGCATGTATTCCATACCGCTTGTGCCCTCAGAGCAAAATGAGTCACAGACAACAGTGAGAAATATGTCTTACTTTAGCTTCACATATATTTGCAAGATTCATAATAAAACCGGTTTTCATCTTCACATGGGAATACAAGGTTTAAAAGCAATATGAAAACAAAAAATGACCCTTTTTACACTATAAATGGTACATTTATGAGTCATATTTTGCCAAAGAAAAATGTTCCTTTAATAAACTTTCATCCTCTTATGACTTTTCCTTGATAATAATATTAAAAAAAATAAATAATATTTAATTATTCAATTATTTACTACTTTAAAACATTTTTTCTTCCATTATTTGGATAGTAACAAAAAATAAAATATCATGTTTCCTTCAAAATAATATTTAAAATAAATAAATAAATAAATAAATATACATATATATAATATTAATAATAATAATAATAATTATTATTATTATCATTATTATTATTATTATTATAAAATTATTTACTGCTTTAAAATAATTTTCCATTATTTGGAAAATAAAATAAAATACTTCTGACATGTTCAACTTTTACTTGATAGTAATATAAAAACTAATAATAATAATAATAATAATAATAATAATAATAATAATAATAATAATATTTAATCATTAAAGCATTTACTACTTTAAAATAATTTTGCTTTCATTATTTGGATAGTAACAAAAAAATTCTAGCATCTTCAACATTTCATTGATAATAATATAAAAAAAAGCAACATTAAATAATTTAATCTTCACATGGGAATAAAAGGTTTATAAAAGCAATATGAAAACGGAAAATTAACCTTATTATGCTCTCATCGCACATAAATAAAATAAAATAAAATAAAATAAAATTAAATTAAATAATTCTGGCATGTTTAATTCTCATTGATAATAATAATTAGAAAATAATATTTAATCATTAAATGATTTATTATTTTAAAATAATTTTGCTTCCATTATTTGGATAGTAACAAAAAAAAAAAAAAATAAATAAAATAAAATAAAATCACACACACACACACACACACACACACACACACACACACACACACACACACACACACACACAACACAAACAGTAAGAAATGTCTTTCTTTAGCTTCACATATATTTGCAAGATTCATAATACAACTGCTTTTCATCTTCACATGGGGATAAAAGAGTTTAAAAGCAATATGAAAACAGAAAATGACCCTTTTTACAGTCTATTCACACATTTATGATTCATGTTTTGTCAAAGAAAAATATTCCTCTAATAATCTTCCATCATCTTGTGACTTTTCCTTGACCGGCTGAGCGTTCACGATCGTGCATCTACAAACCTGACCTGACTTGAGTTTCTAAAAGATTTTACATTACTTTCTGACTTTACACCTAAGTTCATCCAATTCAATTGTAAGCGGATTGCTGGGAAACACGTGACATGCTCTCCAAAGTGAGATTTCGAAATCATCCTCTTTAAAAGCGATATTCACAAACCCACATCAAAGTGGGTCTTTTTATCGCTGTCTCTTTCTTATTTCCCATCATAACTTCGTCCCCTTGAGTCACCGCAGGCCTCTTCAGCAGACAATAGTCTGAGACTGGATCGCTGACTTGTCTAATTTGATTGGCGGCTTCTTCTCTAGCAGTGCTGCCAGTTCACAAAATCATGCGATCTCTCGGTGTGCTTATAACCCAAATGTGCTCTTCAAATTGAGCGGAGATGCCGCTGATTGAAACAAATGACTAATTCCACACTTCAGTGGACTCAAATCATCCAGAAAAAAATACTGAGATTGAAGGAGGTTGACACAGAATGCTTTGTTCAAAACAAAATGGACTGGTCAGCGGGTTTAAATCGATGAAGATGGGCATTTAAAGGAAATTTAAGACACCGTCTTTGGCTAGAGACGGCACACAGACAGAGCTGGAGCCCTTTTTAGTATTTAATCGAAAGTAATGTACAGGTATAAAGGTTAAAAAAAAGAAAAGAAAGTGTATTAACTTATTTATGGGTCAATATTTGACAACTAAAGTCATTTAACCTCTTAGAAGAAAAATCACAACAAAATGAATGAAACGCACTTGAAAAGTAAAAATATATATATACTTAATAAAACTTTTAAACTAGGGATGCACGATATTTATCGGACAGATAAATTATCGACCGATATGGGTAAAAATTACGTAATTTTTATTGCTCCGATAAATAAATGAAATCCGATCCGATAAAGTACTCTTGCTGGTAAATCAATCAATCAGTTTGGTTTATCTGAGATTCTCTCGGCCTTTGTCGCGTTTAATACGTCATCATCTGTCGTCATCATTGTCTTCGCCGGTCTGGAAGTTTTTCAAGGTGGCAGAGGAGGACGATGCTATTGCTATTTGGAACACATGTTTAGCAAGGATTCCGAGAGGAGGTAAAAAACCATCAAGTTTTAACACAACAAATCTTATATATCTCACTTCAGAGGTCGTCATCGCGGTGAATCTGTTTTAGGGGCCGTTCACATGTCGCGCCTAAAAACGCGTGGGAAACGCTATGCGCACCGCTTTCTCTTTCTTTCCAAACCGCTCTGTAGTGTCTGCTGTGGCATCTGCCGTTGCTAAGCAACCATGACCTGTGCTCTTCATAAAGACGCGGAAAGTTTCAGCAAAGGATAAATGGATTTTCAGCATTAAAAATCGCTTGCAGTAGCTCTGTTATTAAATTTATTTAAAACTGTTTATTCCTGTACAGCTATGATAAGCTGTTTCTCCACCTTGCCAGTGCTTTCAATGTTATTAAGGGAAAGGATGAAGTTGATTGGTTGGTTCATGTCACATGACCTGCGTTGGGCTTGCGGCATTCTGAAAAGTTGAGATGTTTTAATTTCGATTCTGATGTTTTATTCCCCGTCTTGTACAATTTGGTTGTTGCACACATTCATAATATGATCAATAAGAAGCTTTAACGGACATTTGGACATCTGACGATACTCCATGATGCACTTTTCATTTTTTCCAGGTTGACAAAATGTCAAAGCATTTTATTTATTTAGAATTGTGGTGCCTTACACAAAAAATAAAAACATTTTTGAAGAGTCAGGACTGATGTTTGCTATGATTGTTTGACCCAGATATATAATATACATTTCATTAGTTTATCTTAGATTTTGTATTCTCCTGGGTGCACAAAATTATCATATAAACATATGAACGTATTGGGTATCGGTATCGGTATCGGCATCGGCCACAAGAAGGACTTAATTAAGGACTTAATCGGCTATCGGTAAAAAAATTTCATATCGTGCATCCCTAATTTAAACTATACGAAATATACTAATTAAATTATACAAATATTAATAAATACAATAAAAATAAACAAATAAATAAAATAAATAAAAATAAGTTAAAAAATAAAAAACAATAATAATTATGCCCTTGTTTTCTATTAGTTGGATAGTATTTAACAAAAAGCTGATTTGCAAAAATTAACATTAACATACACATATACATATATATATAATTTTTTTTACTATAAATAGATTTACAATAAATTAATATTAAAAAATACTAATACTAATTAATATAAAAAATTACTACTACTACTATCTAGTATTAGTTGTCATATAAAAAATTCAAAAATTAATGTTTAAAACTATGTAAAAATATTATACATAATATTTTCATGAAACAATTCAATAAAACAAAAATTAATTAATAATAATAAAAAATATTATATATATATGTATATAATAAAAATACTTATACAAATTGATGTACATTTATTATTTTGTACATTTATTATATTGATGTACATTATTATGTAAAATATATATTGTCAAAATAAATGAATGTTTAAAGTATTCACTTAAATTATATATTTTTTTAAATTATATAATATATACAATTTTATGTATGTATGTATGTATGTATACAATATATATATACATACATACATACATACATACATACATACATACATACATACAGTATCTAAATACAAAGGAAATAATGTATTATTAATATTTAAAATACATTAACAATTTATATAAAAACAATTGCAAAAATTGCAAAAATTAGGAAATAATATAAAAAATGTTCATTTAAGTCTTTTTTATAGCAGCATCAATATTTAAATCTTATGAATATGGAACTGCAATGAGTTATTTACACATGTATACGATCATATTGCATATTTCTAGCACCGCCGCCATCTTTCACAGTATTAAACACACAATCTTACAGCAAAGCCATGTGGAACATGATTAATATGCTGAATCAATTAAATACTGCTGACTTAGTAAATTAATAACATCTCTGTACAATGTTTGAGCTTTAGTCATGGAGAGAATCAGCATAAAGTCTTAGCATGAAATCCATTAACATAACTACCACAAGCTCTGAATGAACAGGGACTATCAGACGGCACAGTCAGGCATCCGCGAGCGGGACGGATGAGTCTGACGAAGGAGATTACAGCAAGCCGCTCAGCTCACACAGCTTTATTTCCTATGAATATAAGGACGTGGATTTAACAACATCTACAAGACAGCGCTTCTGCTCAAATTTTGACAAACGCACATCATTTTAATGAGAGTAAAGTTGTTCTATACTGTTTGGAAATTAGTTTACTGATACGCCACTTGCATCCAAAGCATTTTCGGAGAGGATTTTATTGTATATTTGACGAATATTTTATATGTATGTATGTATAATTATATATAATTATCAAATATTAATGAAATAATTATTGATAATATTGTGATGAAGTAATTATTAATAATATTTAAATATTAAATTATTTTATATAAATATTTAAAATAACTTAAAATATTGTTTATATAACTAATAT
>NC_133384.1:32027116-32066484 GCF_049309525.1 Garra rufa
TATTATATATATATATATATATATATATAATAAATATTATATATTTTAAACATTATTTATTATATATATATATATATTATATATAATAAATATTATATATTTTAAATATTATTTTATATATATATATATATATATATATATATATAAAATAATATTTAAAATATATAATATTTATTATATATAATATATATATATATATAATAAATAATGTTTAAAATATATAATATTTATTATATATATATATATATATATATATATAATAAATATTATATATTTTAAACATTATTTATTATATATATATATATATTATATATAATAAATATTATATATTTTAAATATTATTTTATATATATATATATATATATATATATATATAAAATAATATTTAAAATATATAATATTTATTATATATAATATATATATATATATAATAAATAATGTTTAAAATATATAATATTTATTATATATATATATATATATATATATATAATAAATATTATATATTTTAAACATTATTTATTATATATATATATATATTATATATAATAAATATTATATATTTTAAATATTATTTTATATATATATATATATATATATATATATATAAAATAATATTTAAAATATATAATATTTATTATATATAATATATATATATATATAATAAATAATGTTTAAAATATATAATATTTATTATATATATATATATATATATATATATAATAAATATTATATATTTTAAACATTATTTATTATATATATATATATATTATATATAATAAATATTATATATTTTAAATATTATTTTATATATATATATATATATATATATATATATATATATATAAAATAATATTTAAAATATATAATATTTATTATATATAATATATATATATATATAATAAATAATGTTTAAAATATATAATATTTATTATATATATATATATATATATATATATAATAAATATTATATATTTTAAACATTATTTATTATATATATATATATATTATATATAATAAATATTATATATTTTAAATATTATTTTATTATATATATATATATATATATATATATATAAAATAATATTTAAAATATATAATATTTATTATATATAATATATATATATATATAATAAATAATGTTTAAAATATATAATATTTATTATATATATATATATATATATATATAATAAATATTATATATTTTAAACATTATTTATTATATATATATATATTATATATAATAAATATTATATATTTTAAATATTATTTTATATATATATATATATATATATATATATATAAAATAATATTTAAAATATATAATATTTATTATATATAATATATATATATATATAATAAATAATGTTTAAAATATATAATATTTATTATATATATATATATATATATATATATAATAAATATTATATATTTTAAACATTATTTATTATATATATATATATATTATATATAATAAATATTATATATTTTAAATATTATTTTATATATATATATATATATATATATATATATATATATATATATATATATATATATATATTTATATTATGTTTACATTATGTTTACAGAGGTAAGAACAGTCAAATACATATATTGTTTGAGAAACTAAGTTTGTTTGCAATATATGTGACTAGCGGTGGTGGCAGAGTGATCTGAAACGTTTAACATGAACACGCTTGACGTCACATCCGCAGACAGCGCGCGACAAATCCGACCCGACAGAAAATAGGAAAAATAGGATACAGGCTTATAGGTGCACCCACTGTGAGCTGACAAGGTGTCAGTATGCTCATCAGGAGATGTTTGAGTCATAAATGGTCAAATAAAAAGGCTACTGTTACGTTTATTTTGGGGAAAAAGTTACATACAGCCCCTTTAAATATTATTAAATATGATATAATTATGAAATATCAATGAAATAATATCTCAAAGCAAGTAATAATATTTATTTAAAATATTGTATATAAGTAATATTTAAAATAAATAAATAATAATACAAAATTAACAAATAAATAAATTAAATAGTTAATGAAAATATTTATTTGAATTTATTTACTTTAAATATTATTTATATAAAAATATATTAAATATTAAAAAAAAAACAATTAGTTTATAATTTCAGCTATTTTAATGGATGTTCCCAAAAATATCACAAGAAACAACTTGGAAAAGAACTGCAATTTCAACAGAAATTCATCTATTTTAGCCAACTAGACAATATTTATTTGGCAACCTATGACTCAAAGTGCAGCAACAATGCTCAATTTATCACTGAAAAACCTGTGCTTAAAGTTTGAAAGCTATAATAACAACCGCTGCAAGATGCAGTGACAGTGCATCACTAAAGCAGTAGGGCAAGTGACAGTTCTGTCAACCGACCCGAAACTCTGTCACACTAGCAGTGGGACATTGGGTTCAGTATCAAAAAATAAACTCGAGTTTACCACAGCACAAAATAATTTACTTTCCGCAAGCATTTCTCCTATCAGGCAAACAAGTATCACGGACAATAGCAGCCGAACTATGACACCGAAGGCGCATATACAAGATCCCTGTTCACACCAGCACAGGCAGGGTCAAAGGGTCAGAAAATATACACAGAGTTGCCAAACTTTATGTAAAAAGTTCTTATCTGTAGGGGAGAGTGAGATAACATTGTTGTCCTCTAAGCAAGAAGAAACAAGATTTAGGAAAAACAAACACCTCATTTTATTATAAAGTGTCTCTGCCATCAATTTATTTTAGACATTTTCTTTAGATAAATAATATATGAAATAAATCAATAAAAATTAATAATTGATGACAATTTATTTACATATTAAATATTTATTTAAACTGAATTTAATTTTAATATTTTTATTTATATAAAAATATTAAATAATTTATTTGATATACGTATTTAAAATACTCTTTAGTTATATAAATAAATATACAAGGTAAGTACTTATTATTATTATTATTATTATTATTATACACATAATACTAATATATATATATATATATATATATATATATAAATAAA
The DNA here is from genome assembly GCF_049309525.1 of Garra rufa. Lineage (NCBI taxonomy): Eukaryota > Metazoa > Chordata > Actinopteri > Cypriniformes > Cyprinidae > Garra > Garra rufa. The sequence goes on from NC_133384.1 coordinate 32,030,157, forward strand.
CAAACCTGGATTTTTTTTTTTATATTTATTTTAAATATTATTTCTTTACATAAATACGTAATATTTAAAATAAATCAATAAAAACAAATAACTGATTACAATGTATTTACATATTAAATATTTATTTATTTATTTATTTCAAAGCACTCATGTAATTTACGTATTTATATAAATACTAAAATATTAAATTTATTTAAAATATTTAAAATACAGTTTATTCATATACATAAATAATATTTGAGGTAATTACAATTTTTGAATAAATATTATTACAAAATGTTATTTATATAATTTATTTACATTTATAATACTATAATTTAAATATGCAAACAAATAAATAAATACAAAAAAATACAAAAACCTGGATTCATTTTTCTTTACATATTTAATTTGAAATATTTCTTTAAATAAATATATAATATTTAAAATACATCAATAAATTTTATATTTAATTAAATTAATATAAATAAAGATATTAATTCAAAATCCTTATTTAGAATACTGTTTATTCATCAAAAAATAATATTTGTGGTAAGGTAAATTAATAATAATTTTAATAATAATAATAATAATAATAATTATTATTATTATTACACGAATATATAATATAAATACTGTTTATTTATATAATTTATATTTATAATACTGTATATTAAATACGCAAATAAATGAATAAACAAACAAACCTGAATTCATTTGCTTTGACCAATTTTGACTAAATTTACTGACATACACAAACAAACACACACACAGACACTTTTACTATTTTAATCTCAATAACAGCTGTATATGATTCGGTGCGTGTCCACAGGGCAAAAACTAGCTAGATTAAGAGGGTGGGACATCTTACCCCAGTTCCCCACTGTGTAATTAGCCCTGCACATACATATTAGAAAGCTAAATTGTTATTAATTCCCTTCAAATTCCAATTGTGAATTTCTTTAGATCGATGCAGAATCATCTGCGAAAGAATCACAATGCATCTGTGAATCAATTCCTCCCCAACCCTGCCTGCTTTATTACTCACACTGCATCAGAACATCTGCATAAACCCATACAGTGAATGAATCCTCACACACTTCCAAGAAGCATGTTTGCACACAGCTTAGCAGCATCACTTTTTACAAAGCGTTACAAATATGTGTGAACATATTTTAAGCCATGCTGACCCGACATTTCCTTTAATGGTAGCGGCATTCGTTTTCCTGCCAAAAACACTGGCCTTTGACTCTCATGACTCATTTATAACGCAGCCCTCGCGCACTTCGGGAGAATGATAGCATCAGGAAGATCCTGGAGAAATTACACCTTTTCCCAAAAGCATCATAAAAGTTATTGATGTAGTGACACCCCTTCTGGCGAATCGCCCTCAAGTCAAACGACGAACATCTTCTGAGGTTTCCTCGGCGGCGTCGCCGCAAAAAGCCGTCGTCGTTGTCTTTACCCGCTTCAATCTGTTCAGAAGTCTCTGGAGCTCTGCAACAGTTAGCGTGAGAAACATAAAAAAGTGAAGCGAGTCTCATCTCAAAGAGGACTGTGTGAGCGGCAGGTCAAGATGAATATTGATCAAAGAGGAATTGGGCTCAAAGAAAGCACCTGATTAGACTTCAGCAGCTTCTAACTGTTAGCGACAAACGCTTGAATCAGTTTTAAAAGAAAGTTTGTAGCTGGCTACAAAACAAAAAGAATCACACAAGCTCCTCCGGAGACTCCAAAGTCGATTAGTTTGACGAACACAAGCTAATTTTGCTCTGATTAATGCAAGTGCAAAGGCCTCGCTTTGTTTACACGGTTTCTTGCAGCACTTTGTATCAAACTTGCGACAGAAATACAACAGATGTGTGAACAATAGTGTAATCTAGAGTGAATTCCATCATGTCGTCTTGAATCGAAAGGCCATGAAAGTAAATTACCATAATTACAATCACGAGCAGTTAAGTTGCTCTCGCCGCTTTTCTGACATTAAATGGAACATTGTGTTATAAAGACGGAAGATACTTGAAAGGCAGTGTTCAAAAGACATCTATTATGTGATTTTTAAGTTTATCCTCTCACCCTTTGTATTTTCCTGACGTAGCGTGAACGGGGCAATTAGATAATGTGTTTTTTCTGTAGCGCAAGGAGCTTTTTCTTTCATTGTGCATTGAAATAATGGACCGATGCTGTGGTACAGAGTGTGCATAAAAAATGCCCAGATATACTTCAACAATCATCAAACACTATGTCCAGTTTTATTGCATTATGTGCATCATGGATCAACAAATCTCCAATTTGAGCACTCTCGAAGTTGGGCTGATATGGAAGCCCGTTTACGCCACTGAATAAAAAATTTAAAAAGATAATTGCGACTTTTTATCTCACAATTCTGACTTTTTACATCTCGCAATTCTGAAAAATATAAACTAGCAATTCTAAGAAAGTCAGAACTGCAGCTTTTTTCTCAGAACTGCAAGTTTATATCCCACAATTTCGAGTTATAAAGTCCAAATTGCAAAAAACTTGCATAAACTCGCAATTCTGTGAAATAAAGTCAGAATTTTGAGATAAAGTCACAATTACCTTTTTAAAAAAATTTTATTTACCTTTTTTCTCAGAATTGCAAGTTTATATCTCGCAATTGTGACTTTTCCCTTAGAATTGCAAATTTATCTCACAATTGTAACTTTTTTTATTCTCAGAAATGTGAGATATAAACTCACAATTCTGACCTTTTATCCTCAGAATTTGAAGTTTATATGTCGCAATTGTGACTTTTTTCTTAGAATTGAGATATAAACTCTTATTTGTTATAAAGTCAGAATAATGATCAACTCACAATTCAGACCTTTTTTTTTTTTTATAAATGCGATTCGCAACTTTAAGATCTAGATTAAAACTCACAATTCTGACTTTTTTTCGTGCAAATTGTAAGATATAAACTCGCAATTGTGATTTTTTTAAGGGGAAAAAGACTTGTGTTTTCGCAATTGCGAGTTAACATCAGAATTGTGAGAAAAAAAAGCCTGAATTGTGAGATTTAAAATTTGTGATTTATTTCCTCAATTGTAAGTTTATATCATGTAATTCTGAGAGAGAGAAAAAAAGAATTCTAAGTTTGTATCTCACAATTCTGTGAAAAACGCCAAAATTGTGAAAAAAAAAAGAGTAGTTTTCCCCCTCAAAAATAACTCACAATTGCGAGTTTATATTTCACAATTCTGAGAAAATATGTCAGAATTGTGAGACATGCATATGAACTCACATTTGCGTGAAAAAAGGTCATAATTGCAAGTTTTTATCTAGCAATTCTGGCTTTATAACTCACTATTGCAAGTTTATATCACACAATTCTGAGAAAAAAAGTTTTTTATCTCGCAGTTCCGCTGTTATTTCTCACAAGTGTGAGTTTATATCATATAATTCTGAAAAAAAAGTCTCAAAATTGTCAATTTATATCTCTCAATTCTGAGAAAAAAGTCAGAATCGTCAGTTTATATCAGTCAATTCTGACTTTATAACTCACTATTGCAAGTTTATATCACACAATTCTGAGAAAAAGTTTTTTTTATCTCACAGTTCCGCTGTTATTTGAGAAAAAAAGTCAGAATTGCAAAAAAAAATTCAGAAACTCGCAATTCTGTCAAATGAAGTTAGAATTGTGCGATAAAAAGTTGCAATTACCTTTTTAAAAAAATTTATGCACATTTCTCTATAAACTCGCAATTCTGAGAACATAGTCTTTTTTCCCCTCAAAATTGACTTTACAACTAGATAAAAACTTGCAATTCTGACTTTTTTTTCCTCGCAAATGCGAGTTTAGATGTGAGGGGGATGAAAAAGAGGTCGAGACATACGTATAAGATCACAATTGCATAAAAAAGTCAGAATTGCGAGTTTTTATCTCGCAATTCTGCCATTATTTCTCACAATTGTGAGTTTATATCATGTAATTCTGAGAAAAAAAGTCATAATTGTCAGTGTATAGCTCGCAATTCTGAGAAAAAGTTAAAATTGTGAGATAAAAATTCGCAATAACCTTTTATATGCATTTTCATTTTTTTTTTAGATGATACCATCATCCAGCCGAGATGCTCAAGATGAAATCTAGCACTTTATCCGTAAGGGTGACTGTGACTTTGTCTGAATCAACATCTTTTGTTGGTCCTGGAACAACATTCCTGTCAAACAAACTTAACCTTAACCATAATTCAAACAATTATAAAAGGTGGCACACATAAAATGTGCCACATAAAGTCCCACTGCAAGTCGCTTTGTGCCTCTCAATCAGTTTGCACATTCAGGTTTTGCTGAGAGGGCTTGTGTTAAAGGGATAAAGGCAGGTTAATTGAATAGCGAAGTCTAGCAAAATGGTTTACAGCACCTTTGGGGACCCTTAAAAAAATAGAGCAATGATTGATTCATAAAGCCCCAAGTATAAGATTTGGGCTTCACCACTCGTAATTTATGGAGACAGGGCAGAAAATCAAGGGAGGAGGAAGACGATAAGGAGGATAAAAAGGATCAGAAATGAAAACAAGAGTACATCAATTTTTAAATAAATCACCTCCAGCAAAATATAAACCAGCATAGAGATATGAGTGAGAAAACAGGCATGCCGGTAAAATTTGTGGGATGTTGTTTATTAAATTGAGCGACCCGATCACAGGTCCACTGCGTCTATTGTCTTTTTCATATTGTGAGAGCAGAAAATAAAGAAAAACCTGAATAAAAACCCCAATAGGTAGGAGTAAAAGAGCTTGGGTCTCAAACACTTCTGTGATGTCAATGTCACACACAAATATCAGCCACAATACTTCAATGATGCAGTCATGGACAATTAAGTCTGTGTGGTGAATTGGGTCTGCCTAAACCCAATTTAAGCATGCAAAAAAATCATATCTGAGATTCACAAAATAATAAATTAACTGTATTAAAAATAAAATAAATCAAAGAGTTAAAAACAAATATTATTGGCTTTAAATCCAATATTTCTATAATTCTACTTCACCTCCTCATCGGTTGAAAGATCTTTTAATTTGATTCTATTCAGCACCTGCACAAAGTGCCTCTAAAAATTATGTCACCTCTGTTATTTCGACCTTTAATGCCTTTTAAAATGTCAGTATACAGTTTTGAGAAAAGTTTTGAGAATGGCACAAATATTAGTTTTCACAAAGTTTGCTGCTAAACTGCTTTTAGATCTTTGTTTCAGTTGTTTCTGTGATGTACTGAAATATAATTACAAGCACTTCATACGTTTCAAAGGCTTTTATCGACAATTACATTTATGCAAAGAGTCGGTATTTCCAGTGTTGGCCCTTCTTTTTCAGGACCTCTGCAATTCGACTGGGCATGCTCTCAATCAACTTCTGGGCCAAATCCTGACTGATAGCAACCCATTCATTCATAATCCCTCAGAATTAGTGGGTTTTTGTTTGTCCACCCGCCTCTTGAGGGTTGACCACAAGTTTTAAGATCTGGGGAGTTTCCAGGCCATGGACCCAAAATTTCAACGTTTTGGTCCCCGAGCCACTTAGTTATCACTTTTGCCTTATGGCACGGTGCTCCATCGTGCTGGAAAATGCATTGTTCTTCACCAAACTGTTGTTGGATTGTTGGAAGAAGTTGCTGTTGGAGGGTGTTTTGGTACCATTCTTTATTCATGGCTGTGTTTTTGGGCAAAATTGTGAGTGAGCCCACTCCCTTGGATGAGAAGCAACCCCACACATGAATGGTCTCAGGATGCTTTACTGTTGGCATGACACAGGACTGATGGTAGCGCTCACCTTTTCTTCTCCGGACAAGCCTTTTTCCAGATGCCCCAAACAATCGGAAAGAGGCTTCATCTGAGAATATGACTTTGCCTCAGTCCTCAGCAGTCCATTCGCCATACTTTTTGCAGAAGATCAATCTGTCCCTGATGTTTTTTTTTGGAGAGAAGTGGCTTCTTTGCTTCCCTTCTTGACACCAGGCCATCTTCCAAAAGTCTTGGCCTCACTGTGATGCAGATGCGCTCACACCTGCCTGCTGCCATTCCTGAGCAAGCTCTGCACTGGTGGCACTCCGATCCCGCAGCTGAATCCTCTTTAGGAGACGATCCTGGTGCTTGCTGGACTTTCTTGGACGCCCTGAAGCCTTCTTAACCAGAATTTAACCCTTTTTTCTTGAAGTTCTTGATGATCCTATAAATTGTTGATTTAGGTGCAATCTTAGTAGCCACGATATCCTTGCCTGTGAAGCACTTTTTATGCAATGCAATGATGGCTGCACGCGTTTCTTTGCAGGTCACCATGGTTAACAATGGAAGAACAATGATTTCAAGCATCACCCTCCTTTTAACATGTCAAGTCTGCCATTCTAACCCAATCAGCCTGACATAATTATCTCCAGCCTTGTGCTCATCAACATTCTCACCTGAGTTAACAAGACGATTACTGAAATGATCTCAGCAGGTCCTTTAATGACAGCAATGAAATGCAGTGGAAAGTTTTTTTCGGGGTTAAGTTCATTTTCATGGCCAAGAAGGACTATGCAATTCATCTGATTACTCTTCATAACATTCTGGAGTATATGCAAATTGCTATTATAAAAACTTAAGCAGCAACTTTTCCAATTTCCAATATTTATGTAATTCTCAAAACTTTTGGCCACGACTGTACACTCCTAGTTGGTAAGATTTGAAAGAAGTCTCTTTTGCTCACCAAGGCAGCAGAAATACAGTAAAAAAGTAACAATTTACAATACAGTGTCGATTGTTAACATGAATGTGTTAACTAACATGAACAATGACAATCTTTGTTAACATTAGTAAATAAAAATACAGTTGTTCATCGTTAGTTCATGTTACTTCACAGTGCATTAATGTTAACAAACACTACTCTTGATTTTAATAATGTTATTAATAATCTTTTTCAATCTTAGTTCATGTTAAAGTAGTGAGGTCTTTATAACTAATGAAACCTTATTATAAAATGTTACCATGAAAACAGTAATTTTGTGAAATATTATTAAGACTTACGATAACTTAAGATAAATGTCTTCTATTTTGAAATGTAATTTATTTCTGCGATGCAAAGTTGAATTTTTCACATCATTACTCCAGTCTTCAGTGTTACATGATCCTTCAGAAATCATTCTAATATGCTGATTTGCTGTTCAAGAAACATTTCTTGTTTTTACCACTGAAAACAGCTGCTAACTTATCACAAACACTAAATTTTTTGTGTTTCTGATTAATCAGGCACTTTACATGGCTACTCACTGGGGTCCAGTGGACTTGACCCAACAGACGAACCAAATAGTTCATGACAGGATAATAAAGCATGACGGAAAACGTATCCAGTCCGCCAAAGTGACAGTCAATGACTATTTGTCACACAACGTCTACAGTCAAACTCTCCCTTCCACCCTTGAACATTCTAACAGCTACAAAATGGTTAAAAACTTGTCAATATTATGCCATTTTAAGGTTCCTAATATTGTTTTGGAAGTCTCCTACAATTGGTTTACATGCATGGTCAAATTTTATTATTTTGGCCATCTCAGGAACCACACTCCAGTGGTTTGAGCCTTACCTCTCTGATAGGTCCTTCAAGGTATCTTAGAGAGGTGAGGTGTCCAAGCTGCAATATTTAACTACTGGGGTACCTCAAGGCTCAGTTCTTGGACCACTTCTTTTCTCTTCATTTCTCTATGTCTACATGGCGTCACTAGGTTCTGACATTTGGAAACATGGCTTTTAATATCACTGCTATGCTGACGACACTCAACTCTACCTCTCACTCCATCCTGATGATTTGACGACAACTGCTCGCATCTCAGATTGTCTAACAGACATTTCTTGCTGGATTTTTGCAAGGCTGAGTTTTTTAACTCAATAACTTGCTTTATTTATGTCAGGAAGGTCAGGCACTTTCTTTCGGAACATGCTTTACAACTCCTTGTTCAAGCTCTTGATTTACCTCTTGTTCTGTCCAAGTTTAACTATTGCAATACCCTTTTAGCAGGTCTTCCAGTCAATTCTATCATACCTTTACAATAAAAAAAAAAAAAACCTTTCAAATATTATGCTATTTTGCACGGTCAAACAACACTTTTGTTTTCTTAAATATGAATTTAATATTTTGGGTGTCTCAAGAACCACACTCCAGTGGTTTAAGTCTTGACTCTTCGATAGGTCCTTCAAGGTACCTTAGAAAGGTGAGGAGTCCAATTCGCAACATATAACTACTGGGGTGCCTCAGGGCTCAGTTGTTGGACCACTTCTTTTCTCTATATGTCTCTACGTCTACATGGCATCTCTAGGTTCTGACATTTGGAAACATGGCTTTTCATTTTAATGCTATGCTGACGACACTCAACTTTACCCATCATTCCATCTTGATGATCTGATGACAGCTGCTTGCATCTCAGAATGTCTAACAGACATTTCTTGTTGGATGATGACAATCGCCTTTAACTCAACTTTGCCAAGACAGAAGTGCTTGTGGTTCCATCAAACCCATCATTTCATCATAATATCATCATCCGGTTAGGCACATCAACCAAAACTCCTTTTAAAACAGCCAGAGTTCAGAGTCGATTCTTTCTTTTGGGAGACAATAACTTTATTTATCGTGCACTTTCGGGTTTAAAACTTTTCAGATCATTTGCATTCACATAAAGCTACATTAGCCAGCATTATCAGATATAAACACGCATCCATAAAGTCATTGTGTTGCTTTAAAAACCTGACTGAACCCATTCCAAATAACTTGATGAAGCTGTTTTGAATGAGTCACTGGCTGCACAAAAAAACCTGGTTGCAGCTAAAGGCCCTTAGGACTTCAAGGCCCTGAGGCAACAGCGAAATCGGTCCTATGGTTAATCCGAGCCTGTGTGTCCCACATGGGCATTACAGCTCAATGTGTTTGTGCACATGAGCCAAATGCTAAATCCCATCTCAGACGAGGCAAAATATATAATATAGGCTCAAAATTAAACTAAAAATACAAGGGATTTCTCAAGTATGATAAAATTTCTAAATATACAGTATTTAATTTTTATTTATATTCTAGGGAAGAGATGTTGTGTGCATGCATTGTACAAAAAAGGAAAAAGTTTCAGTTACAATTGTTATGATAACGCATTTGAAAAAAAAATAATTAAAAAGTGAGGAAACAACGGATGCAATTTTAATGTTACAATCATTATCAGCCACACTATGTAAACTCATCATATTAGAAAAAAAGAATGCAATTTTAATGTTATAGTCATTTGCAGCTGCAAACCACCACATATTGACAATGCCAGCCATGTAAAGCCTTCACTCAGATTTTTTTTTTTTAAATCAGAACATAATGCACCTACGGTGCTTCAGTGGACTAAAGAAAGACAATGCATCTGTTACACCTAAACTGTTCGAGCAGCACAAGCACTGGAATACACAATACACAATGCTCGACAACGAATATATAAATCACTGTGTCTGCTACAATGCATTTGTTTAAGGGCAGAACCTCATGAACCTCAGCATGAATGTTTGTGCCCAACAGCAATCTGGCAGCTATTATAACTGCTTATATACGATGTGCACATGCACACAAATGCACAAAGTGATGGCTTTCGAGTCATCTCAACTACCTAGTGAGTGTTTGTCATCACGCACAACAATAGCAATTACCCATGAATGATTTGCAGTGCAATGCAATGTCTTGTTGCCAGGCAACACTCATGTTAATGAAGAAAGCCCTTTTCTCTAAGTAAAAAAGTATAGGGCACGATATTTGGCCGACAGCAGGGGGGCTTGAAAACGAGCCGGATCGCAGAGATTCAGCCGTGATGCTCAAGCAGCTGAAAACAGATGTTCGCAAGGTGCCGAGGCTTGTGCTTTTGAATGTTAAAGACCAGGATCCAGCCCTTGAGGCTTTCAAGAACAACACTGAATGTTAATAGCTACTTGGGTTTTCCTAAGTACGCTTAATTTTCATTAAGCACCGATTTCGCTCTAAACTAGGTAAGTGCGCTATGGGCCCAGAGGTTTTACACTGGTACTCACATTGATATATATATATATATATTGTTAGGAGACCATATTGTAGACACCTGATCGCAACACTTATCTTCATTAGAGTCAATCAAAAGCCACTTTGGAGATAATTAGCGTAACGTTCGCACTTAAAGTTTATGGCACTTGCAGTCCAGTTAAATGACCCCCATTGTACCTCATTTTTGGTCATTTAGGATACTTATGTTGGAAATTAAAGGTAAATAAAACAAAATCAGAAGATGGGTATGCTGAACACACCATCTCTCTTTTAAGCACCTTAAATATTAAAAGGCCATTGTGCCAAATGAACTTGTATGGAATAGTTAGACAAAAATGAAAATTCTATCATTTATTCATCGTTCATGTATTTCTAGCATGGAACTCAAAAGGAGAAATCTTTACAAGTCACTCTATTCCATGAAATTACTATGAATGTGGAGTAAAAATAATAATGTGGAGTCACAACATAATTCTATGAATGGGGACTGAGGCACTCAAGCTTCAAAAAGCATGGCAAAGCAGCCTGAAATATCATAAAAGCAGGCTATAGGACTTACGGTACACGGTCTTTTGAAGCCATATGATGATGAATAAAAACCTTTCAGTCTTTTTCTCACACAAAGATATTGCATGACATCATATAGTTAGTTTATTTGGTTATTTTAGAGCTTTCAATTCTACTAAAGAGAAAGTCATAATAGAAATGACATGGCGTTGGGTAGAAATGACCAAGGAGTCTTTAATCTTAATGCATTTGCTAAAAGATGCAAAAGTGTGGTTTGAGCAAGTACGTTGAGGCATAAAGAAGACTTTCCTCTCATTTCCTACCTCATCCGTTTTTGACACCTGCAAAAGTCTTATTATGATCGTTCATGCTGATATTTAAAGCGTGCATAAAGCTTCCTCCTAGGAGGTGTGGACCTACATTAGCCTCAATGTTCAACATCACCTTTACTTAGACCATAATGATAGCTGAGGTAATTTGTTCCACGTGTCCAAACCAGGATCTAAGAATAAATTAGAAGCAGTCACAGCATTTGCTTCAATATCTGGTACATAACTCTAAATGCTACGCATATGAATCAAATTAAAAGCAAATGCACAAGCAGCAAATAGAAAAATCCAGGAACGCAATCAATCAATCATCACAATGCAATGTCAAAATAACCGTTTATAATGCAGGGTTCTTTTACACCAAATTTCTTTCTGTTTTTCATAGTCTGCCTGCCCTTTTCAGTTCAATAACTAACTGCGAGAATGTGACATTTCACTCTTTGCCCTCAGCTTCGTTTGTTATGTAATTTCTTTATTTCAACAAGGTATTTATTCTCCTATGATCACAACTAAGGGATAACTAAAGTTCCAGTGAAATGAACTGGGAAAATGTTTAATAACATAAATGCAGAAATGCCACAGACAAAAACAGACTGTTTTAAATGCAAAGCTTTGCAAATAAGCTCATGAGCACAACTCACAACTTGCTGCATGTCAGTCTACATGCAATCAACTTAAAGTGTGGTGATCATATGTGATCCTGGAGATTTATACATCAACGGATGTATGGTTTGTTAGGATGGGACAGTATTTGGCCAAGATACAACTCTGGAATCTGAAGGTGTAAAAAGAAATAAAAAAATTGAGAAAATCGCCTTTAAAGTTGTTCAAATGAAGTTCTTAGCAATGCATATTACTAATCAAAAATGAAGTTTTGATATATTTGCGGTATGAAAATGTACAAAATATCTTCATGGAACATGAGCTTTACTTAATATCCTAATGATTTTGACATAAAAGAAAAATCTATAATTTTGACACATACAATGTTTATTTGGCTATTCCTACAAATAACCCAATGCTACTTAAGACTACTTAAGGTGTTGTGGTCCAGGGTCACATATGTGTTTTAAGGTAATCAAACTAGCCCATTAAGAATCTATAAGCAATACATTTAGTTTCCTTTGAATTAGAGCTGCCTTTCTCACTGAAAAATGACTACAACAGCAGAAAGATATTGTACATCCTCTATTTTTAAAGTTACAATACCCTCACTGCTGGCAGAAATTTATCTTGCTTTAGTTGTACATTTATGCAATTACAATTGGACTTGGTCAAGAACTGAGTCAGAGCATGTGTTCTCTCATAATGTCTTTTGAGAACTAGCCATTTGACAGTCATTTTTGTTTTTTACTGCCTAGCAGCCATTGATTCATAAATGTAATTGCATATTTAAACCTATAGATTTTTCTGCTGCAAATGCTTTCAAGGGAGGAAAAAAAACTACACTGCACCAGCAAAAAACTGAGAAGCCTCTTGTCAACACAGGAGTAGTCTAAAGAGGGAAAAAAACTAGTTTGCGTAATTCAATACACACCGTCTCAGTCAATGGCCCTGTGTAGCTCATGTCGAGCAATATTTGCCCATAAACCAACAGTGCTTGAACTTCACAAACTTTTGAACCGCAGTAGAAGAATATACCACACCATGGTAACTTACAGTGGTGAAGTTTACCGGTAAGCAATCCTCCCCTCTGAAGGTGCACTGCAAGAGCATCTCGTTGATATCATGGCCCGTGCGGTTGTAGAAATCCGTCATGTTGAACTGCTTGGGCTTGAAGTTGCCAAAGTTAGCCTTCTCCTTCAACAAAGCGAGGACTTCCGGCTCGGCCAGGTGAGGGTTAGCGATCTGATAGTTCTCGTTAAGCAATGCCAGCAACTCCCCGACATGGTACAGGTCGTTCTTTGAGATCTTCGAGAAACGAAACTCATTGAGGTTGCAGAAGGTGATGGCCGGAAAGGTGAGGTTGGGCGCCGCAACCTCATCAAGTTTGGTGACGTGAGGGAACTCGAAGTAGTAGTACACTCGGTCCATGCAAACAAACATCAGAAGACCCAGAGAGCCCATGAAGGACAGCGTCCACAGAAAGCGACGGAACGTCATGTGGCCATAGGCGAATATGTGGCTCATGCCATGGAGCGTGGAGGAGTTGGCGAAAACTTGTAGGCTGGATGGCCTCACGCTTTCGATGCTGTCTTCGGAGTCTCCCTTCATGGCTGTCATTGGTATCCAGCGATAACCGCTGAGAAATAAAGTGTGCAATGAGGCAAGTCTACACGCTTGAGAAAGCAGCAAGTCTTTGAAGAGGTTCTTTACGATTTCTCAAGGCGCTCACTCCATCTGCGACCTCTTCCGCCGTCTCCAAAGAAGCAGCTGTCATTCCATGCAGAACCAAACACAATGACAGCTCCAGAACGACCAAGTCACATGAAAAGACAGGAGTGACGCCGTCCGGTTTCTGAGGGACAAAGCAGAGGGAAGTGAAGGGAAACCAACAGACACTGATAGAAATGAAAGATCTCGCTGACTGGAGTGTGCCTCCTCCGGTCGGCACAGAATGGCTTTACATCGCTATGACAATGGCATGGAATGAATGAGTAAATGGGAAGATTACAAGAGCAGAGCGTCTGTTGCTCGTCGCCTGCTACGTCCCCCTGCGCCACTCCCCTGCTGAAAATCAAGGGTCATAGACCTCCTCCCAGCCCACCTCTGCGTTTGACAGCCTCAGCCGGGTTCCTCGTCTCTCCTGGATGCGCGGCGAGCTGCGGGGAGTGCTGCCTCTTGATGTTTTGGAAACCCAACGTGGTGGTCTCGCCCCGGACAGCGTACGTTGCTTCCTCCAGATCTGGAAATGAGGATTTATGCACCTCTGCCGGCTGCCTGCCACCCCTCCTCTCTCTCCGTTGCTCTTTAGTAGTCAGGATCCATCCCACTGCTGAGCGTCTGCTTCGCCACAGCCTGTGTGTATGTGTGTGTGTGCGCGAGAAGCATGGGGGGAGGGTGCTAGCGGGGCTGGGGGTGCTTCGACTCTGGGTTTCGTATGAAAGGAAAAGCTTGCAATGTGCAATGCTGTATTTCAGCTACAGGTAGTTGCAGAGAAGCAACCATCTGCGCTGTGATTGCAACTGAGGAGGTTGGTTTTGCAGGGAAGCACATGCTCATTTTCCACACTAAGTCTGCATATTAATGTAGCCGTTTGAGTTTGACAAGGGATTTGAGAGGATTTTGTATCTTGGTCATTAGACCAACTTGATTTATGGAGTGAGGTTCGATCAATATCAATGTGCATTGTTTTTTAGGGGTTAATAGTTCAGGGATCCCTTCACAGCATACTTGCAGATCCAGCCTTAAGTGACATCAGATTACGGCTGCTATGATGCTCAAGGGAGATAAATTACCATAACAATGGGTGAACGGCCAGGGATAGAGATGTTTTTTCAACCGAATTAAATCAATATCCAATCAAGTCCCAAGAGGAGGTTGAGACTAAAAGACATCATACTATACATTTACATTTACTTGTTGCACCAGGGCTCTACAGTACGATTGAAAATGACTGCATGTGACTACACTCTTAAAAATGAAGGTGCTTCATGATGCCATAGAAGTAAATTTTAGTGGTTCCATAAAGAACCTTTAACATCTAAAGAACCTTTCTGTTTCACAAAAGGTTCTTTGAGGCAAAAGAAGGTTCTTCAGATTATAAAAAAGAGATAGTTCTTTATAGAACCTTTGACTGAATGGTCCTTCGTGGAACCAAAATGGTTCTTCTCTATGGAATCACTGTGAAGAACCTTTTAAAGCACCTTAATTTAAAAGAGTGTATGAAAAACTATTGACCTGATCAGCATATTTGTGTTTGCACTGAGGGGAGTTTCAATAGTTTCTACGTGTTTTTGCAACATTGAGTAATGTATCACAGACATATCTCACAAATCCTTTCATAAACAAAGTGTAGAGAGAGTGTAAATAAGAGATTCAGTGTGCAGAGTAAAAAGCTTTGTGATTTTTTTAAATAAGTTTGTAAATGAGATATTTAATACAACAGTTAAATACACAAGTTAATATTAAGTGACTTACATTGTCTGACTATAACACTTGCCTGATTTTGCTCTATTTCATCGCCAAAAATGGTCTGAAAACAAGTCACAACTGAGCTGCTGTGCATCTCAATTCAAACAAAGTGTTGTTTTGTTTATGAATGAACGTGCGTTTTGAACTAATTTAGCGAGTCAATGATTCAATTTCCCATTCATAAAGATAGTCACTAGCTTTATTCCTGAATTAATTTTTTGCCGTTCCAACAAATCAAATGATTGAATGATTCAGTAATTAAAACAGTGGCTTGCCGTCACCTACCGGCAGCTTTAGTTTAATTTTTCTAAAGTATCTTTTCAGTTATTTTAATCATTTTTATATTTCTCTATTCAAAATGTTATATTTAAAACAATCTCAACATGAATTTATGAATTTGATTGCACTCATGCAACTTCTGAGCCTCATTAAACACATGAAAATACACCTACAAGCCACTTTTGTGTTCTTCTGTGCCACCTCTGTAGTACAAAAACATTTTGTTAATACTGATTTCATTTGATTGGACTTATTCCTACTCTACTTGTTCTTATTCTGTTGTTTTAATTAGACATTTTTAAAAGCTTAAATATATATATATATATATATATATATATATATATATGACCCTGGAGCACAAAACCAGTCTTAAGTCGCTGGGGTATATTTGTAGCAATAGCCAAAAATACATTGCATGGGTCAAAATTTTTGATTTTTCTTTTATGCCAAAAATCATTAAGAAATTAAGTAATGTTCATGTTCCATGAAGATTTTTTGTAAAATTCCTACTGTAAACATATCAAAATGTATTTTTTGATTTGTAATATGTATTGTTAAGAACCTAATTTGGACAACTTTAAAGGTGATTTTCTCAGTATTTTGATTTTTTTGCATCCTCAGATTTCTGATATCAAATAGATGTATCTCAGCCAAATATTGTCCTATCCTAACAAACCATACATAAATAGAAAGCTTATTTATTGAGCTTTCATATGATGTATAAATCTCAGTTTTGTCAAATTTAACCTTATGACTGGTTTTGTGGTCCAGGGTCACACACACACACATATATATATATATATATATATATATATATATAAATTTGACCTAAAAGATGACATACTTTTAATAAAGTTGTCAGAAACGCCATTACAAAGGTAAAACAAAATTCCCCTGTAAATTACTTTATGAAGTCAAATATCCCCTTGTAATGGGAATGCAAAATTTTGATCAGATTTATTGATAATTTTGAAGAAAAAGAAAAGCAAGCATAGAGCCCTGTACAGGGTGTGCTTTTAAAAAAGATGCAATTCAACTGTTTGCGGTCCAATATAAAAATAAAAATAGCTTTCAGAACTCAACTGAGGCCAGATGGAGTTTGTGCATGTGCATTCATATTCTGACTTTTGCAAATATTGCAATGTCTGGATGCTGTTTACAGGCTCTCCATTATAGCAAATAAGCTGAGTGCAAGGATTAGCATATTACAATATTATTCTGCATATTTCTACATGTAAATTTTTTGTGAACGGCATACAGTTATGTTTAGACTCAGCGAGCTTGCCATGTGTAGGTAGCATATCTAAAACAGGTCTTCGAATAAAAAGGCAGACGGATAATGCAACAACTAAAAACCGGTTTATATTTCACATACCTCTGCATGATTGATTACCAGACATTCCCGGAAGCGACAAATGCGGTTTAGCTATTTGTTAACAAGGCAAAATACAAGAGCAGTACTATTGAGACAAGCTATGAAGAATGAAAAGCATAGATGGAGAAATAGTGTTACCGAAATACAGGTTTAATCTTAAAGCTGGAATTTGAAAGGAGGAGCAGTGCCTTATCAGAAAGTGGGTGCTGACTCACATATCCAAACATCACCATTGAGCTTTTAACACTAAATGTGCTAATGGCTTTATTTCCACTGTTGCACACTGCTGTTTTGAGTATGTTCCTGCTTTTACCTGAGGGCTGAATGAATAAAAGATTGTACATGGTGACCAGTGATTGACAGTTGAAGTCATATCACACAGACAATGACATGAGCTGAGTCACCGACAAATGCTCCATAAAACTAATTTGTGCAACGAAAATGTTCAAAAATACCAGACTATTAGCTTGTTTTAGCCACTATTGGCAGGAAATCACTTGCAGGCTTTTTGTCTAATTGTTTATTGGCCTCCTACATCGACCTGGAGAATTTTTTGCTTCCACTTGCTATAACAATGCAATTGTTAAAGGCTTTCTTACTTGCACTGGTGAAGATCTAGAGGTAAACTCACTTGACCCTTTTCTTAACCATTAACCATTTGTCTCTCAGCCAACTATTTGTGGACTTGCTTTTTACATGTTCTTAGCAATGTACATTACTAATCAAAAATTGAGTTTTGATATATTTATAGTAGGAAATTTACAAAACATTTTCATGGAACATGATCTATACTTAATATCCTAATGATTTTTGGCATAAAAGAAAAATCTATCATTTTGACCCATATAATGTATTTTTACATTTACAGTATATTACACTGCTGCCACACAGATCTAATAAAAACATGCAATTTCTTCCCAAGCTGTTTACCTTCAAAGACATAACTGACTGTTTTTGTAACTCTTGTGTGTTTTTAACATAAACGTGTGTGTATTTGACAGTTTAAGCGCAATAAGACATGAAAGAGAACACAGTTTAGTACTCACATGCCATGTTAAAACTGCTTTCTGTGCTCCAAAAGCCCTATAACAGAAGTTTAAACCGATATAGATTAAAATACATGATTTGAGCATGACAGACATGATAATTAAAACCAAACAGATGTTTTTTGGCAGAATATATGACATACAAGCTGTAATGGCAGCAGCTTATTTGCATTTAAAGAAACATGCATGAAAACAGCGCGTTTTTGCTTCCAGATAATAAATAATCTGTGAGGTATTTTGAGCTGAAACTTCACAGAGACATTCTGGGAACACCTGAGACTTATACCAAATCTTGTAAAAAGGAGCATAATAGGTGGCCTTTAAAGTTTGTCTTGACAGACTTTCCCTTTTCGGTTAAAAATGACACTTTTTGCATACAAATTTATTTTTGAATTCTGTTTAAATTGCATCCTATTTATTTCCTCAATTTAAACTCAGGAATTTAAAGGGGTCATATGATGTTGCTAAAAAGAGCATTATTTTGTGTATTTGTTGTAATGCAATGCGTTTATGCAGTTTGAGGTTATTTTTCACATACTGTACATTATTGTTGCTCCTCTCTGCCCCACCTTTCTGAAATACTTTGATTTTTACAAAACTCATTGTTGATGGAAACCGAGGTGTGCTCTGATTGGCCAGCTATGCTATGCGGTGCGTTGTGATTGGCCAAATACCACAAGTGTGTGACAGAAATGTTACGCCCCTACCATGCCTCTTTTCGGCGCGACGAGACAGAAACAATAAAACCCATTATAAACAAGGCATTTGTTGCATCCAGTGGGGACATAACTACGGAATATAATGACTCATAATGTCTTTTTACGCGTCACACTGTCCTTGCAACATTGGAATTGCCCCACTTTATAGCCTTAACCCTTTGTGTAAAGCTGGCATTGTAAGCTGCTTTGGAAGGCCAAAGTACTTTCACTTTCGCAATGAAACACGGCTGCAACACTACTACAGTCGGTAAGTTACGCCTACTTTCTTTCCATATACATATGGGCGGTGTTATGCAAAACTACTCACCCCGCGACGTGGACAAGTGGGGCGTGTTTGAACAAGCCGTTTTAGGGAGGTGTGGCTGAGTCTTAACTTTTATAATAAATATATCTATAGTTGAGACTTTAAGATTTGCAACTTTACAAATCTTATCTATGCACAAACAGCTTGTAACACTTCAAAGACAAAGTAAAACAAGAAACCACATCATATGACCCCTTTAACTGGAATTTGAAGCACTCTTAATTAAATTCCATGTACAGCATATTTCTGCTATGTTATATGTATTAAAGGGAACATATGGACCGCACAATGATTGATTTGTCTGACATATGATCAATGCTTCCAAAGCCTCATTCAACACAACCGCATGAGCACTTGACATCTGTCAGGAAAAGCACAGGAACAGCTTGTCAATGCAGAGAGCTTGGCACAAACTATAAGATTTCTCCTTCAGGGATTCGACCTCAGGTCATAATAGGCCATGAGGAACAGGCTTACTGTCATTCATAAACCCGATTACTTGTATTGGACTATTTGCACTCTCCAGCCAACCCGCTATGACTCATGCTTTTGTACAACAACAACACAAACAAATAAGAGGCAATAGCACTTATCATTTACTCACCCTCATGTCATTGCTAAAGTTTATATGAGATGTTTGGCAGAATATAAACTTCGAGATACACAAGAACCAATGGTGTTTGGCCTTGCATGGGAAATTAGGAAAAACAGATATGGTGGAAAAGATGAGTTCAATTTCAGTCTATTCCTTTACTATTCCTTTACAGTCTGCTACCAATGAATGATAATTACGTTCAAGTCATGACCAATAACTGTTTACAACTATAAAAATCTGAAAACATACAGTTGAAGTCAAAAGTTTACGTACACCTTGCAGAATCTGCAAAATGTTAATTTTACCAAAATAAGAGGGATCATACAAAATGTTATTTTTTATTTAGTACTGACCTGAATAAGATATTTCACATAAAAAATGTTTACATATAGCCCACAAGAGAAAATAATAGTTGAATTTATAAAAATGAACCCGTTCAAAAGTTTACATACACTTGATTCTTAATACCGTGTTGTTACCTGAATGATCCACAGATGTGTTTTTTTTTTTTGTATAGTGATAGTTGTTCATGAGTCCCTTGTTTGTCCTGAACAGTTAAAACTTCCCACTGTGCTTTCAAAAAAATACTTCAGGTTCTACAAATTCTTTAATTTTTCAGCATTTTTGTGTATTTGAACCCTTTCCAAAAACCTTGAATTTAAAGATCAAGGTGCATTTTACTTATTTTGTCTTTTAGGGAAACATGCAAGTACTTTCTGTAGCTTCTGAAGGGCAGTACTAAATGAAAAAATATGATATTTAAGCAAAATAAGAAAAAAGTATCTTCATTCTGTTCAAAAGTTTACAACCCTTGCTCTTAATGCATTGTTTATCCTTCAGGAGCATTAGTGAATGTTTGAACCTTCTATAATAGTTGCATATGAGTCCCTCAGTTGTCCTCAGTGTGAAAAGATGGATCTCAACATCATACAGTCATTGTTGGAAAGGGTTCAAATACACAAAAAAAGCTGAAAAAAAAAAAAAAAAGAATTGAGACCTGTGGGATCTGAAGGATTTTTCTGAAGAACAGCAGGCAGTTTAACTGTTTAGGTCAAACAATGAACAACTATAACCAAAAAACAGCTATGGATCTTTCAGCTAACAAGTTTATGTAAACTTTTGAACAGGGTCATTTTTTTAATTCAACTATTATTTTCTCTTGTGGACTATATGTAAACATCTTTTATGTGAAATATCTTACTCAGGTCAGTACTAAATAAACAATAACATGCATTTTTTATGATCCCTCCTATTTTGGTAAAATAATTAACATTTTGCCAATTCAGTGAGGTGTATGTAAACTTTTGGCTTCTAATGTTCTAGTCTAGCAAGCCCTAGTATTCATTCTGTTTCATTATATAGAAATTCTAAACATTCTGTCTAACAACATCTTTTGTGTTCAATAAAAATAAAATAAAAAAAAACATGGGTTTGGATTCGGAACAATATGAGGAAGTGTAAATGTTGACAGTTTTATGCCAACACATTATGCTTCATGAAATATGTTCTGTGTGCAGAAGCCAAAAGACAAATTATTGCTCAGGTATCTGTGAATATGAAAAGCAAATAAATAAATAAATAAATAAATGAATACATTCTTCCATCTAGATAAGCAATGACAGGAGAAAAAAGCAATACAGCAGAGCGCACATGGACGTCCACACATATAAAAGCACACTCACCATACATGTGTCATTTACCAGATAAAAAGGATGAACTACCCATTGTTTTATAGGCTGTGGGAACACACTCAAAATCTCATTCAGCTGAGAATATCGCTGAACTCAGCTTAAACGCTGGAGTAAGACGTGCACACTCAAGTGCGATGCCTTAAGACAGATGCGGCAGTTAATAGAAAACTGCAAGCGCCTTAAAACGGAGACAGATTGTATGTACCGCCATCTCATTTCGAACCACTGAACTGCCTTTAACGGGCAGAAGAGCATCAGGGTCGCTTCTCTAATACATGCTGAGACATGCTGTAAACACCGGAGGATCATGAGGCTTTGCAGTTTTGCGGTAGCCTCTTGAGACTGTTTACTGAGAAGCGACGGTGAGCATAATGACACTGGCCAGACTGCTTGACCCAGGAAATAAATCATCGGACATCTGCGGCCAATCTAATGCAATCTAAATCTGTGCGGAGACTAATGGTAGAACATGACGCTATGATGAGGGAAGAAGACGCCCTAAACACTTCATTTACTTCATTCAGGATGTTGGGCCAGTGTTTGTTCAATTGTTTGTTTGTAAACCCTATGCCAGCTACCATGGCTATTTTTTATGGTGTGAGAAACAAATAGCTGGACTAAAATGCAGCACAATAAGAAAAGAAAATAGCATCTTTTCATATGAATCAAACCATGACAGTCTATGCCTCAAAGATATTATGCTCAACTTTCTGAGCAATGTTGAGCAAATATGTTGCCAATTCTCAATGGGAAAGCACCCAAGCAACATTGGAAACACTGCTCAAAAAGTTGCATGTATTGTCAGCCTCAGACCCTAGAATAAGAAGCATAAGGAAGATCTTTACCTGTTTTAGGGGTGGGCAATATGACCAAAATCTTATATCACAATATGAGTAATTTTATTTCACTTGAGAACAATATATATTACGATTAGTGGTGGGCCGTTATCGGCGTTAACGTGCTGCGTTAACGTGAGACTCATATCGCGCGATAAAAAAAATATCGCCGTTAATCTATTCTCAAAGTTGTGTTGGGAGCTGGGTCTAAACTACGCAAGATATGATGACTTTCACCTTGATATTTTAGCGCGGATGACATATATCTAGTTGAATTGCAATGTAGGGGGCGAGAACAAGTCTTCAACTTCTGTGAAATGACCACATCAAATGAGACGCGCAGACATGGATGCAGTTAGCCGCTTCAGGGCAGGTGCGTGCGTTGCTAGACCCTTTTTACTTGGGCACGTGCCCCAGTGAAAATCTGCTGTGCCCCAGTAAAATCTCAAGTTTGAGTTATAATTTACTTTGATAATCCCGAAATAAAGACATTAAACTATATGCAACAACTGAATTGACGCTTCTAAAAGCAACGCAGTTTATTGGAAGATGCACGCATCATCACATAATCCATACCCGCGCGCCTGTGTATTTTACTGGAACGCGCACGTCGTACAGCCTTTTGCGCAGAAGTACTTGGTTACACAAGTTTGTATAGTTAATTGTGTTGTAAATGCAATTGTCAAGCAGTTTGTAATGCATTTTGGAAACAGGAGATGAGCGCCTGGTCTAATGTGCCACCTGGCTTGAGAAACCCGTTCTCAAAGACTTAATTTTAGTCATTATTTGGGTAGCACACATATTCTGAATGCCTTCAGCATAATTCAAATTAGCCATTTTAATCTAGATTAATCTAGATTAATTTCAAGATTTAATCTAGATTAATCTAGATTAAAAAAATTAATCTATGCCCACCACTAATTACGATATAATTATTTTTGCTTTAAATAAGGTCTTCAACATATTTGATACCATAGAAATCTCAGAATTTATATCATCAGTGTCAACATCACCAAAAAATAATACTAGACTAAACAAAAAAAAAGCTCACTGAAGACAGGAATAAGAATAAGAAACTAATTACAATCAATATGACAAAAAAAAAAACAAAAAAAAAAAACAACAGAGCAACAAATAAATAAGAAACGCTACATATATTGTACAGTATAAAGTATCAAATTTATAAAAACACAGCATGTTCTAAACTGTTTAAATTAAATATATATGTGACCCTGGACCACAAAACCTTAAGTAATAAAATAAATAATTGTAATAATAAAAAGTCTTAAGTAGCCTGAATATATTTGTAGCAATAGCCAAAAATACATTGTATGGGTCAAAATTAAACATTTTTCTTTTATGCCAAAAATCATTAGGATATTAAGTAAAGATCATGTTCCATGAAGATATTTTGTAAATTTTCTAGTGTAAATATGTGACCCTGGACCACAAAACCAGTCATAAGGTTAAATTTTACAAAACTGAGATGTATAGATCATATGAAAGCTCAGTAAATAAGCTTGGTGTATGGTTTGTTAGGATAGGAAAATCTGGAATCTGAGGGTGCAAAAAAATCTAAATACTGAGAAAATCACCTTTAAAGTTGTCCAAATTAAGTTCTTAACAATGCATATTACTAATCAAAAATTACATTTTGATATATTTATAGTAGGAATTTTACAAAAAATCTTCATGGAACATGATCTTTACTTAATTTCCTAATGATTTTTGGCATAAAAGAAAAATCAATCATTTTGACCCATACTATGTATTTTTGGCTATTGCTACAAATATACCCCAGTGACTTAAGACTGGTTTTGTGGTCCAGGGTCACATATATCAAAACTTAATTTTTGATTAGTAATATGCATTGCTAAGAACTTCATTTGGACAACTTTAAAGGCAATTTTCGCAATATTTCGTGTTTTTTTTTTGCACCCTCAGATTCCAGATTTTCAAATAGTTGCATCTCGGCCAAATGTTGTCCTGTCCTAACAAGCTATAAATCAATAGAAAGCTTATTTTATTCAGCTTTCAGATGGTGCATAAATCACTATTTCAAAAAAAAATTGACCCTTATGACTGGTTTTGGGTCACATATTTCTTCTTACTAAAGTTTCAAATGTGTTTTAATCAAGACCAGTGAGAGATTTTTTCTCTTTTGTTGTTTGATTGTTGTTTGGTAGTTTGAATGTTTGAGTGACTGCTGATATTTAAAAGAAAAGTTCACTATACAGATAATTTACTCACCCCCTTGTCATCCAAGATGTCAATGTCTTTCATTCTTCAGTCGTAAAGAGATTATGTTTTTTAGGAAAACATTTCAGGATCTCTCTATATAGTGGACTTCTATGGTGCCCGCGAGTTTGAACTTCCAAAATGCAGGTTGAATGCAGCTTCAAAGTGCTCAAAACAATCTTATGTAGCGAAATTATTGGTTATTTTCTAAATAAAATTGACAATTTATATGCCTTTTAACCTCAAATGCTAGTCTTGTTTAGTTCTGCATCAACTGTGTATTTATAAAAAGTATATAAATTTATTTATTTATTTTTTTAGAAAATAACCAATCGTTTTGCTAGATAAGACCCTTTTTTCGGCTGGGATCATTTAGAGCCCTTTGAAGCTGGATTTAAACTGCATTTTGAAAGTTCAAACTAAGGGGCACCATAGAAGTCCACTATATGGAGAGAAATCTTGAAATGTTTTCGTCAAAAAACTATTTCTTTATGACTGAAGAAAAAAAACATGAACATCTTGGATGACAAGGGGGTGATTAAATTACCTGTAAATTTTTGTTCTGGAAGTGAACTTCTCCTTTAAGAGCTGCCCGGATCCAAAATACGGTTACACACGTTTTCTTTCTCAGCTGTTTTCTTTCACTTAAGACCTAAATTACTGTGTTTACAAGGATACTTGCCAAGACAGCCATTTTGACACATACAAGTGTGTGTATTTATTCGTTCAAGGCCTATAAAGTGGCAAAAAAAAACTACTGTTTAATACCCCCCCGTGCTCATGCACATTGCTGCTGATTGTGTTTCAACTGCTTAAAATCACTTGTTTTTAAACCGTAATGCTTAAAAATGCATGCAAATAATATGTTTTTGTGAACACTCAGCATAGCAACTTCAAGTGAGCGTGTAACTGCAATAGAGAAGCTAGTCCAAAAGCACTACAAATTTCTACTGGTTAATCGTGTCTAAAGGTATATCGCCCACCAGTGTAAAACTGATAATGGCTATAAAGGTAAATAATGTGGCATGTTACTCAAAGCTTTGAAATATGCAATTACATTAATGGAATAGTTCATGATATTATTTATTCTATATATTTACCCTAATGTCATTCCCATTATATACTTTCATGGAACACAAATGGAAGAATTTCCACATTATATAGCACACAACAAATATGAGCTGCTTAATGGTTTTTTTTGTACTTTCTAGTTATTAGAGGCTGTGATTCTATAGAAAAGAGCTACATTTACATGTATGCATTTGACAGATGGGTTTGTCCAATGTGACTTAGATTTCAATCAATCTAAAGATTTTTTTTCAGTTCATGGATTCCCTGGAAATCAAAACCATGACCTGCGCATTGCTGGCACTATACACCACTGTTTGAGCAAGAGGAAGCTAAATATTGATTCTTTTAAATCTTATTTTTCTAAATTAACTGAAGTAAAATCTTATGAGAATAAACAAGGTAGCACCATGTTAGTTTTTGTTACGTAAAACTACTCCCTAAACTAAATGTATTTATGTAAACAAAGTTAAAGAAAAATATAAATATTAGCACCCAAAAAAATTTAATTCAATTAAAAAAAGATGAAATGTCTAAACGGAGCAAACAAGAAGCGAGCGACGCTATGCTACATGATTTCACGAAGGGAACAAGCGGTGTATCCAAACCAAAATGAGCAGAGGGCAAACATGGAGCAACGAGGAGGTAAAGTGCCTTTTATGAGCTCTTTGTGAGTTTGACTTTAAGTTGAACGCACCTTGTCCTTTTGTTTGGAGTATTCGGCGAGTTCCGTCACAAAATATATGTCATTCAACCCAACCAATCAGCTAGTGAACGTATCACTACGCCTTTAGATTTGGTATCTTTAGGTGTCAAGAATGCCAGTGTGACCAAATGTATCATTTTCTTTTTGGTCTAGAACAAATTAACCAAATTAACCGAACAAGTGTGAACACACACCCTGAACTAAAATAAGAATGAATCAAAGCAAAATATAGATTAAAAACAAAGAAAAAATCAAATGAAAACCACATAAACTTACTAAAAGTAAACTTAAAATGAAAACTGAAAATATAAAAGCTTACACAAAACATTAATAAATATATATATACTAAGCACACTGGGGTAAAAAAAAAAAAAATCTTACTTAGTATTTTTGTCTTGTTTCTAGTCAAAATATCTAATACCTAATTCTTAAATTAGGATGCATTTACTAGATAAGCAAAATGGCATAAGACATTTAGTCTTGTTTCCAGAGAAAAATAAACTAAATTAAAGCTGCAAGCAGCGATGAACGGGCCCTCGCACACGGGCTCACCGCCGACCGGTGGCTTTAGGAACACAGCAAACGGTGGGCAGTATGCTTTTAATACAGTAAATGTAGGAAAAATAGATCAAAGTCACTTAAATGTGCCAAACTTCCTGCTGCCAGCTGGTGGCGCTATGCCTATAACTGATTATTGACATGTAGATGTGTTCAGGCCAGCACTTTGATCAAACATATGAAGTTTGGTGCAGATTGACCTTGGTATGTGTGAGTTAGTGCAAGATATGATATATCCTGCTGCCAATAGGTGGCGCTATAATAATATCTGTATATTGGCCTTTAGATGTCTTCAGGCCAGGACTTTTACCAAACATGTGAAGTTTGAGGCAGATCGGACATTTTATGGCTGAGTTATAACAACTTTTATGTCCATGGCGAAACATCAAACTTTGTCAGGCCGCCATGGACACGCCCTTTAACGAAAACTCAAGATCTTCACAATTTAACATCTCTAAGGCCTCGAGATCAGACTGACCAAATATAATGTTGATATCATTAAATCTCTAGGAGGAGTTTGGTACAAGTCATTTCCTATTGCCAACAGGTGGCGCTGTGATTATAATAGAATATAGGCCTTCAGATTGGTTCAGGCCAGGACTCTTATCGAACATGTGAAGTTTGAGGCAAATTGGACATTTTATGGCTGAGTTATAACAAGTTTTATATCCATGGCGAGACCACGAAATTTGCCAGGCCGCCACGGACACACCCTTCAACGAAAACTCAAGATCTTCGCAATTTAACATCGCTAAAGCCTTTTTATTAGACTTACCGATTTTGGTGTTGATTTGATTAAATCTTTTGGAGGAGTTTGTTGCAGAGTACAGCATGACACTTCCTGGTGCCAGCAGGTGGCGCTATGAGTAAAACTGAATATGGGCATGTAGATGTCATCAGGTCAGGAGTGTTATCACACATGTGAAGTTTGGGGCAGATCGGGCATTTTATGCCTGAGTTATAGCAACTTCCTTTTTCATGGCGAAGCATCGAAATTTGCCAGGCCGCCACGGACACGCCCTCCGATGAAAACTCTAGATCTTCGCAATTTAACGTCACAAAGGGCTTTAGATTAGACTCACCAAATTTGCCGTTGATCCGAATAAATCTCTAGGAGGAGTTCGTTCAAGTATGACGCCTGAAAATGGCAAAAATTACACAAATTTTGCTAAGAAAATTAAAAATAACCGACTTCCTGTTGGGTGTCAAATTTTGCTCCAAGAGGCTTTTTTGTAGGTATTGGTGAGCTACATGTGTGTACCGATTTTCGTGCATGTACGTGAATCACAACTGAAAGCGCACACCGCGGAACGTGTAAAGGTGGCGCTATCGAGCCATTTTGCCACACCCACTTCTGCAACCCATATCAGACATAAATTTTCACCAGGTCTGATGTGTGTGCGAAGTTTCATGAGTTTTCGGGTATGTCTAAGCCCTCAAAAATGCGATTCATTTTGGAGAATAATAATAATAATTAAAGCTGCAAGCAGCGATGACCGGGCCCTCGCCGTCTGTGCAGTCGCCATCCCGATAGCATCAGGAAAACGGTGCCCAGTTGGCACATGCATTCACAGTAACCCTTTGGACTAACCCTTACTGTCTCTCCTCCTCTCTGACTCTTTCTCTTACAACCCATCCCCCCTCCTTACACTCAGCCACTTACCACACAAACACACACAGAGAAGAGTGAGATCAGATATGTTTTTTTTATTTTCTTTCATTCATGGAGCTTTTTATAATTATGAAATGAACTGTGTTTGATCAGAATGAATAGTTATTTGTATGAAAAAAGTTTCAAAGAGTTAGGATGCTGCACTTTAAATATATAATAAATCATTGAAAATTGAAAATGAAAAATGAAATTCTAAGCACGCTATCTGCCTCAAAAACACAGGAAAAAAATATTTGGATGTATTTTTTATTTTTATTTATTTGCCATGGCAACAGCATTTGATGCATCAGGGACGCCTTTACAGACTCTCATCGGCCGTGTTTTTACATTATTCTGATGAAGTTTGAAGAAAATTGAGTACAAATATATTGTTTGTTGTTCGTTCGTTTTTGTTAGTGCATTAACCATTGTTAACAAAAGAGACCCTATTTTAAATAGTTACCATGTTTTATGATCTACAACCATTTTTAAATATTATTTTAATGATCTATAAGCATCTGTGAAATAATTATAAACAAATATATTAAAAATAAATACATATTAACTTACTTGATGTATTTGTTTCTTCTGCTAATTAAATGAACTGAGCAGTAAAGTGTCATACTTATAAGATTTTTTATCATATCAGTGAGAGTGTGTGTATATCATTTTTTCCTTTAAAGATTAAAAAAAAGATTTTAATGCTCTTTAAGCATTTATATAAAATAATTATGTAAAAGTACACTGACAGTACAGTACATATCAACTGATTCTATGCATTATGGTCATTCTTATACACTGAGAATGAGCTAAATAGCATTAGAGCCAAACGATTCCTTATCTTATGAGGACCTCTAGTGTTCATTCCTGGTATTAGAGCCTTAAAATGAAAAACATATATTGCAATTTTATAATGTTTTGGGGGCCTCTGAGCATGATAACATTTTGAAACTACTCAGATTCCCTAAGAATTTCTTGTTCTTTATATGTAAAAAGTTTTGATGAGTTAGAATAATGCAATTTAAAGATATGTGAAGATTACTCTTAATCTTTTTTACTGTTACTTTCATAAATCACCACATCAACACCATTCAAGATATCCCAAAGCCGTTCACAATTTAGCATCTTCAGTATCTTGGCATCATGTTGACAAAGTTTGGTGTGAGATGTCTGATTCTGCTATGAGTGATATGAATTTATTCACAGCTATATTTAAAAACACAGGAAACAAATGTTAAAGTTTGACACGTTGCCATGGCAACAGCGTTTGATGTATCAAGGACCCCTTCACAGATTCTCATCGGCCGTGTTTTGATATTATTCTGATGAAGTTTGAATCAAATTGAGTAAAATTAAGAGGTTGATTTAAAAGCGTTTTGCAAGCAACACACTTCCTGCTGCCAGTTGGTGGCGCTATAACTTTGACTCATAATAGTCACATCTCTGTGATCGGTATCATACGACGAACAAACTGCTAAAGTTTGGTCAAAATCAGACAAAGTATGTCAAAGTTATAAGACATTTCCTGTTTCTCATTTCTCGCCATAATTTGTCGCCTTGCCACGGCCAAACCGTTCAAGATACCAAAAATCCCCTGGCAATTTTGCATTCCCAATATCTTGAGATCATGCTGACCGAGTTTGGTGGCCATCGGTGGAAAGGTCTAGGAGGAGTATTTCAAATTCCACAGCTTGATTTTTCCAAAAATCCACATTCAAATAAAAATAGCCAACTTCCTGTTTATTATAGCTAATGAGTGTTAATTAGAAAGTTGTCCGGCTTGATGAGACCAATATATGTACCGAGTTTGGTGACTGTAGGCAAAACTAAACCCCCAACTTTTGTCAAAAGGTGGCGCTATAGAGTGCCTCCTCCACGCCCATTTATGGGCTTTTATCAGTGTCTAAATATCATTAATACAGATGTGTGTGTTGAGTTTCATGAAATTCCAAGTATTTTAAGTGGCTCGAAAACACAAAAAACTAAAGTTAAAGTTTGACACGTTGCCATGGCAACATGATAAAAGTTATCGATAATGCCCTTCACAGATTCTCATCGGCCGTGTTTCGACATTATTGGAATGAAGTTTCAAGCAAATTGAGTAAAATTAAGAGGCTGATTTAAAAGCATTTAGAAAACGTTGCGCTTTCTGCTGCCAGTTGGTGGCGCTATAACTTTAACTCATAATAGTCACATCTCTGTGATTGGCATCAGACGATGAACAAACTGCTGAAGTTTGGTCAAAATCAGACAAAGTGTGTTAAAGTTATTAGACACTTCCTGTTTCTCATTTCTCGCCATAACTTTGTCACCCCGCCACGGCCAAACCGTTCGAAATATCAAAATTCCCCTGGCAATTTTGCGTCCCCAATGTCTTGAGATCATGCTGACCGAGTTTGGTGGCCATCGGTGGATACACCTAGGAGGAGTATATCAAATTCCATTGCATGCGCTTTTTAGACATCCCTCAATAGCTGACTTCCTGTTGGGCGAAGCACTGACTTTGAGCATGAAAGTTGTTCGGCCCAATGGGGTCTATATGTGTATCAATTTTGATAAATGTAGGTCAACCGGTGTGTGCTCCACAGTCCCTCAAAAGTAAAAATTTTTAACACTGTGCCACGCCCCCCCCAGGTGACCCCCCCATGTCAAAGTTTGTCCGGCCCTGATGGCCGCAGGTTCCAATGTGTGTGCAAAGTTTCAAGAGTTTTCGTGTATGTTAAGGGCCCCAAAATGACCCAAAACATTGATGAAATAATAATAATAATAATAATTAAAGCTGCAAGCAGCGTTGACCGGGCCCTCGCCGTCTGGCAGTCGCCATCCCGATAGCATCAGGAAAACGGTGCCCAGTTGGCACATGCATTCACAATAACCCTTTGGACTAACCCTAACTGTCTCTCCTCCTGTCTGACTCTTTCTCTTACCACCCATCCCACCTCCTTACACTCAGCCACTTACCACACAAACACACAGAGTGCAGAGCAGAGTGAGATCAGATTTGTTTTTTAATTTTCTTTCATTCGTGGAGTTTTGTATAATTATGAAATGAACTGTGTTTAATCAGAATGAATAGTTATTTGTATGAAAAAAGTTTCAAAGAGTTAGGATGCTGCACTTTAAATATATAATAAATCATTGAAAATTGAAAATGGAAAATAAAATTCTAGGCACGCTATCTGCCTCAAAAACACAGGAAACAAATATTTGAATGTATTTTGTATTTTTATTTATTTGCCATGGCAACAGCATTTGATGCATCAGGGACGCCTTTACAGACTCTCATCGGCCGTGTTTTTACATCATTCTGATGAAGTTTGAAGAAAATCGAGTACAAATATATTGTTCGTTGTTCGTTCGTGTGTTAGTTCATTAACCAATGTTAACAAAAGAGACCCTATTTTAAATAGTTACCATGTTTTATGATCTACATCCATTTTTAAATATTATTTTAATGATCTATAAGCATCTGTGAAATAATTATAAACAAATATATTAAAAATAAATACATTAACTTAGTTGATGTATTTGTTTCTCATTCTTATTAAGTGAACTGAGCAGTATAGTGTCATACTTATAAGATTTTTTTATTCTATCAGTGAGATTGTATATATGTATATAAATCATATAATTTTTCCTTAAAAGATTAAAAAAAGATTTTAATGCTCTTTAAGCACCTATACAAAATAATTATGTAAAAGTACACTGACAGTACAGTCTATATCAACTGATTCTATGGATTATTTTCATTCTTATACACTGAGAATGAGCTAAATAGCATTAGAGGTCAAACGATTCCTTATCTTATGAGGACCTCTAGTGTTCATCCCTGGTATTAGAGCTTCAATCTGACAAATTTATGTGACACTTTTAATGTTTTTGGGGCCTCTGAGCATGATAACATTTTGAAACTACACGTATTTCCTAAGAATTTCTTGTTCTTTATATGTAAAAAGTTTTGATGAGTTAGAATAATGCAATTTAAAGATATATGAAAATAACTCTTCATCTTTTTTATTGTTACTTTCATAAATCACCACATCAACACCGTTCAAGATGTCCCAAAGCCGTTCACAATTTAACATCTTCAGTATCTTGGCATCATGTTGACAAAGTTTGGTGTGAACTGTCTGATTCTGCTATGAGTGATATGAATTTATTCACAACTATATTTAAACACAGGAAACAAATGTTAAAGTTTGACATGTTGCCATGGCAACAGCATTTGATGTATCAAGGACCCCTTCACAGATTCTCATCGGCCGTGTTTTGATATTATTCTGATGAAGTTTGAAGCAAATTGAGTAAAATTAAGAGGTTGATTTAAAAGCGTTTTGCAAGCAACACACTTCCTGCTGCCAGTTGGTGGCGCTATAACTTTGACTCATAATAGTCACATCTCTGTGATCGGTATCATACGACGAACAAACTGCTTAAGTTTGGTCAAAATCAGATAAAGTGTGTCAAAATTATTAGACATTTCCTGTTTCTCATTTCTCGCCATAATTTGTCGCCCTGCCACGGCCAAACCGTTCGAGATACCAAAAATCCCCTGGCAATTTTGCATTCCCAATATCTGTAGATCATGCTGACCGAGTTTGGTGGCCATCGGTGGAAAGGTCTAGGAGGAGTATTTCAAATTCCACAGCTTGATTTTTCCAAAAATCCATATTTAAATAAAAATAGCTGACTTCCTGTTGGTCGTAGCTAATGGGTGTAAATTAGAAAGTTGTCCGGCTTGATGAGTCCAATATATGTACCGAGTTTGGTGACTGTAGGACAAAGTAACCCCCCAAATTTTGTCAAAAGGTGGCGCTATGGAGCGCCTGCTCCACGCCCATTTATGGGCTTTTATCAGTGTTTAACTGTCATTAATACAGATGTGTGTGTTGAGTTTCATGAAATTCTAAGCATTTTAAGTGGCTCAAAAACACAAAAAACTAAAGTTAAAGTTTGACACGTTGCCATGGCAACATGATAAAAGTTATGGATAACGCCCTTCACAGATTCTTATCGGTCGTGTTTTGACATTATTGGGATGAAGTTTGAAGCAAATTGAGTAAAATTAAGAGGCTGAGTTTAAAGCGTTTCAAAAACGTCACGCTTTCTGCTGCCAGTTGGTGGCGCTATAACTTTGACTCATAATAGTCACATCTCTGTGATCGGCATCAGACGATGAACAAACTGCTGAAGTTTGGTCAAAATCAGACAAAGTATGTCAAAGTTATTAGGCACTTCCTGTTTCTCATTTCTCGCCATAAATTTGTCGCCCCGTCACGGTCAAACCGTTCGAGATATCAAAAATCCCCTGGCAATTTTGCGTCCCCAATGTCTTGAGATCATGCTGACCGAGTTTGGTGGCCATCGGTGGAAAGGCCTAGTAGGAGTATTTCAAATTCCATTGCATGCACTTTTTAGACATCCCTGAATAGCCGACTTCCTGTTTGGCGAAGCACGGACTATGAGTGTGAAATTTGTTCGGCCCGATGAGGTCTATATGTGTATGAATTTTGGTGACTGTAGGTCAACCGTTGTGCGCTCCAGAGCCCTTCAAAAGTCGCAATTTTTAACGCTGTGCCATGCCCCCCCCAGGTGACCCCCCCATGTCAAAGTCTGTCCGGCCCTGATGGCCGCAGGTTCCAATGTGTGTGCAAAGTTTCAAGAGTTTTCGTTTATGTTAAGGCCCCTGAAATCCCCCAAAACATTGAAAAAAAAATAATAATAATAATAATAATCCTTAGAAAAACAATAGGGCCTTCGCCCTTTTGGGCTCGGGCCCTAATAATAATCCTTAGAAAAACAATAGGGCCTTCGCCCATTCTGGGCTCGGGCCCTAATAATAATTAAAGCTGCAAGCAGCGATGAACGGGCCCTCGCACCCGGGCTCACCGCCGTCCAGTGGCTTTAGGAAAACAGCAAACGGTGGGCAGTATGCTTTTAATACAGTAAAAATAGTAGAAATATGTCAAAGTCACTTAAATGTGCCAAATTTCCCGCTGCCAGCTGGTGGCGCTATGCCTATAACTGATTATTGGCATGTAGATGTGTTCAGGCCACCACTTTCATCAAACACATGAAGTTTGGTGCAGATTGACCTTGGTATGTTTGAGTTAGTGAAATATATGATATATCCTGCTGCCAACAGGTGGCGTTATGATAATATCTGAACATTGGCCTTTAGGTGTCTTCAGGCCAGGACTCTTAACAAACCTGTGAAGTTTGAGGCAGATCGGACATTTTATGGCTGAGTTATAACAACTTCTATGTCCATGGCGAAACATCAAACTTTGTCACGCCGCCACAGACACGCCCTTTACTGAAGACTCAAGATCTTCGCAATTTAACATCTCTAAGGCCTCTAGATCAGACTGACCAAATATAATGTTGATATCATTAAATCTCTAGGAGGAGTTTGATACAAGTCATCTCCTGTTGCCAACAGGTGGCGCTGTGATTATAATAGAATGTTGGCCTTGAGATGTGTTCAGGCCAGGACTCTTATCGAATATGTGAAGTTTGAGGCAAATCGGACATTTTATGGCTGAGTTATAACAAGTTTTATATCCATGGCGAGACATCGAAATTTGTCAGGCCGCCACGGACACGCCCTTTACCGAAAACTCAAGATCTTTACAATTTAACATCGCTAAGGCCTTTATATTAGACTGACCGATTTTGGTGTTGATCTGTATAAATCTCTAGGAGGAATTGGTTGTAGAGTACAGCATGACACTTCCTGTTGCCTGCAGGTGGCGCTATGACTATAACTGAATATGGATATGTAGATGTCATCAGGTCAGGAGTGTTATCACACATGTGAAGTTTGGGACAGATCGGACATTTTATGCCTAAGTTATAGCAACTTCCTTTTTCATGGCGAAACATCGAAATTTGCGAGGCCGCCACGGACACGCCCTCCGATGAAAACTCTAGATCTTCACAATTTAACGTCACAAAGGGCTTTAGATTAGACTCACCAAATTTGGTGTTGATCGGAATAAATCTCTAGGAGGAGTTCGTTCAAGTATGACACCTGAAAATGGCAAAAATGACACAAATTTTGCTGAGAAAATTAATAATAACCGACTTCCTGTTGGGTTTCAGATTTTATCTCAAGAGGCTTTTTTGTAGGTATTGGTGTGTTACATGTGTGTACCGATTTTTGTGCATGTACGATAATCACAGCTGAATGCGCACACCGCGGAACGTGTAAAGGTGGCGCTATTGAGCCATTTTGCCACACCCACTTCTGCAACCCATATCAGACGTCCATTTTCGCCAGGTCTGATGTGTGTGCAAAGTTTCATTAGTTTTCGGGTATGTTTAGGCCCTCAAAAATGCGATTCATTCCGGATAAGAATAATAATAATAATAATTAAAGCTGCGAGCAGCGATGAACGGGCCCTCGCACCCGGGCTCACCGCCGACCGGTGGCTTCAGGAAAACAGCAAACGGGGGGCAGTATGCTTTTAATACAGTAAATGTAGGAGAAATATGTCAAAGTCACTTAAATGTGCCAAACTTGCCGCTGCCAGCTGGTGGCGCTATGCCTATAACTGATTATTGGCATGTAGATGTGTTCAGGCCAGCACTTTTATCAAACATATGAAGTTTGGTGCAGATTGACCTTGGTATGTTTGAGTTAGTGAAATATATGAGATATCCTGCTGCCAACAGGTGGCGCTATGATAATATCTGAATATTGGTCTTTAGGTGTCTTCAGGCCAGGACTCTTACCAAACCTGTGAATTTTGTGGCAGATCAGACATTTTCAGGCTAAGTTATGACCACTTCTATGTCTATGCAGAAACATCAATCTTTGTCAGGCCACCACGGACATGCCCTTTAATGAAAACTCAAGATCTTCACAATTTAACATCTCTAAGGCCTCAAGATCAGACTGACCAAATATAATGTTGATTTAACTAAATGCAATCAATGCAAGGACTTCAGATAAATGCCAACTGTGAACCAGTATGCTACAAATTCCCCATTTTCTGATGAAGATGATAAGAACATGATTCATGATGATAGAAAAATGTTATTATTGCTTGCTTTACGTCCACCACTTCTGCTTAAATGTCATTGTTACCTATCTGTACAATTTTTGTGTGGATATTGCTTTGCTGGTGACTCCTGTTATAAGACATCACTCTTAAGTGCTACATAACTAAGAATCAATAAGGAAGACGGTGCCCAGTTGGCACATGCATTCAAAGTAACCATCTGCTAGTTTGGATTTTAAGTTTACAGAATTGAAAGGGTTACACTTTAAAATCAACACACAGACACATACACACAAAATATAAAATGTTGCCATTCAGTTTCTTTTTTTAAAATTAACTATA
>NC_133384.1:32066984-32114603 GCF_049309525.1 Garra rufa
ATAAAAATTTGACCTAAAAGATGACATACTTTTAATAAAGTTGTCAGAAACGCCATTACAAAGGTAGAACAAAATTCCCCTGTAAATTACTTTATGAAGTCAAATATCCCCTTGTAATGGGAAGGCAAAATTTTGATCAGATTTATTGATAATTTTGATAATTTTGAAGAAAAAGAAAAGCAAGCATAGAGCCCTGTACAGGGTGTGCTTTTAAAAAAGATGCAATTCAACTGTTTGCGGTCCAATATAAAAATAAAAATAGCTTTCAGAACTCAACTGAGGCCAGATGGAGTTTGTGCATGTGCATTCATATTCTGACTTTTGCAAATATTGCAATGTCTGGATGCTGTTTACAGGCTCTCCATTATAGCAAATAAGCTGAGTGCAAGGATTAGCATATTACAATATTATTCTGCATATTTCTACATGTAAATTTTTTTGTGAACGGCATACAGTTATGTTTAGACTCAGCGAGCTTGCCATGTGTAGGTAGCATATCTAAAACAGGTCTTCGAATAAAAAGGCAGACGGATAATGCAACAACTAAAAACCGGTTTATATTTCACATACCTCTGCATGATTGATTACCAGACATTCCCGGAAGCGACAAATGCGGTTTAGCTATTTGTTAACAAGGCAAAATACAAGAGCAGTACTATTGAGACAAGCTATGAAGAATGAAAAGCATAGATGGAGAAATAGTGTTACCGAAATACAGGTTTAATCTTAAAGCTGGAATTTGAAAGGAGGAGCAGTGCCTTATCAGAAAGTGGGTGCTGACTCACATATCCAAACATCACCATTGAGCTTTTAACACTAAATGTGCTAATGGCTTTATTTCCACTGTTGCACACTGCTGTTTTGAGTATGTTCCTGCTTTTACCTGAGGGCTGAATGAATAAAAGATTGTACATGGTGACCAGTGATTGACAGTTGAAGTCATATCACACAGACAATGACATGAGCTGAGTCACCGACAAATGCACCATAAAACTAATTTGTGCAACGAAAATGTTCAAAAATACCAGACTATTAGCTTGTTTTAGCCACTATTGGCAGGAAATCACTTGCAGGCTTTTTGTCTAATTGTTTATTGGCCTCCTACATCGACCTGGAGAATTTTTTGCTTCCACTTGCTATAACAATGCAATTGTTAAAGGCTTTCTTACTTGCACTGGTGAAGATCTAGAGGTAAACTCACTTGACCCTTTTCTTAACCATTAACCATTTGTCTCTCAGCCAACTATTTGTGGACTTGCTTTTTACATGTTCTTAGCAATGTACATTACAAATCAAAAATTGAGTTTTGATATATTTATAGTAGGAAATTTACAAAACATTTTCATGGAACATGATCTATACTTAATATCCTAATGATTTTTGGCATAAAAGAAAAATCTATCATTTTGACCCATATAATGTATTTTTACATTTACAGTATATTACACTGCTGCCACACAGATCTAATAAAAACATGCAATTTCTTCCCAAGCTGTTTACCTTCAAAGACATAACTGACTGTTTTTGTAACTCTTGTGTGTTTTTAACAGAAACGTGTGTGTATTTGACAGTTTAAGCGCAATAAGACATGAAAGAGAACTCAGTTTAGTACTCACATGCCATGTTAAAACTGCTTTCTGTGCTCCAAAAGCCCTATAACAGAAGTTTAAACTGATATAGATTAAAATACATGATTTGAGCATGACAGACATGATAATTAAAACCAAACAGATGTTTTTTGGCAGAATATATGACATACAAGCTGTAATGGCAGCAGCTTATTTGCATTTAAAGAAACATGCATGAAAACAGCGCGTTTTTGCTTCCAGATAATAAATAATCTGTGAGGTATTTTGAGCTGAAACTTCACAGAGACATTCTGGGAACACCTGAGACTTATACCACATCTTGTAAAAAGGAGCATAAAAGGTGGCCTTTAAAGTTTGTCTTGACAGACTTTCCCTTTTCGGTTAAAAATGACACTTTTTGCATACAAATTTATTTTTGAATTCTGTTTAAATTGCATCCTATTTATTTCCTCAATTTAAACTCAGGAATTTAAAGGGGTCATATGATGTTGCTAAAAAGAGCATTATTTTGTGTATTTGTTGTAATGCAATGCGTTTATGCAGTTTGAGGTTATTTTTCACATACTGTACATTATTGTTGCTCCTCTCTGCCCCACCTTTCTGAAATACTTTGATTTTTACAAAACTCATTGTTGATGGAAACCGAGGTGTGCTCTGATTGGCCAGCTATGCTATGCGGTGCGTTGTGATTGGCCAAATACCACAAGTGTGTGACAGAAATGTTACGCCCCTACCA
Source organism: Garra rufa (assembly GCF_049309525.1). Lineage (NCBI taxonomy): Eukaryota > Metazoa > Chordata > Actinopteri > Cypriniformes > Cyprinidae > Garra > Garra rufa. The sequence goes on from NC_133384.1 coordinate 32,069,310, forward strand.
TGCCTCTTTTCGGCGCGACGAGACAGAAACAATAAAACCCATTATAAACAAGGCATTTGTTGCATCCAGTGGGGACATAACTACGGAATATAATGACTTGTAATGTCTTTTTACGCATCACCACCGCAGACTGTCCTTGCAACATTGGAATTGCCCCACTTCATAGCCTTAACCCTTTGTGTACAGCTGGCATTGTAAGCTGCTTTGGAAGGCCAAAGTACTTTCACTTTCGCAATGAAACACGGCTGCAACACTACTACAGTCGGTAAGTTACGCCTACTTTCTTTCCATATACAAGTGGGGCGTGTTTGAACAAGCCGTTTTAGGGAGGTGTGGCTGAGTCTTAACTTTTATAATAAATATATCTATAGTTGAAACTTTAAGATTTGCAACTTTACAAATCTTATCTATGCACAAACAGCTTGTAACACTTCAAAGACAAAGTAAAACAAGAAACCACATCATATGACCCCTTTAACTGGAATTTGAAGCACTCTTAATTAAATTACATGTACAGCATATTTCTGCTATGTTATATGTATAAAAGGGAACATATGGACCGCACAATGACTGATTTGTCTGACATATGATCAATGCTTCCAAAGCCTCCTTCAACACAACCGCATGAGCACTTGACATCTGTCAGGAAAAGCACAGGAACAGCTTGTCAATGCAGAGAGCTTGGCACAAACCATAAGATTTCTCCTTCAGGGATTCGACCTCAGGTCATAATAGGCCATGAGGAACAGGCTTACTGTCATTCATAAACCCGTTTACTTGTATTGGACTATTTGCACTCTCCAGCCAACCCGCTATGACTCATGCTTTTGTACAACAACAACAACACAAACAAATAAGAGGCAATAGCACTTATCATTTACTCACCCTCATGTCATTCCTAAAGTTTATATGAGATGTTTGGCAGAATATAAACTTCGAGATACACAAGAACCAATGGTGTTTGGCCTTGCATGGGAAATTAGGAAAAACAGATATGGTGGAGAGGATGAGTTAAATTTCAGTCTATTCCTTTACAGTCTGCTACCAATGAATGATAAATACATTCAAGTCATGACCAATAACTGTTAACAACTATAAAAATCTGAAAACATACAGTTGAAGTCAAAAGTTTACGTACACCTTGCAGAATCTGCAAAATGTTAATTTTACCAAAATAAGAGGGATCATACAAAATGCATGTTATTTTTTTATTTAGTACTGACCTGAATAAGATATTTCACATAAAAAATGTTTACATATAGCCCACAAGAGAAAATAATAGTTGAATTTATAAAAATGAACCCGTTCAAAAGTTTACATACACTTGATTCTTAATACCGTGTTGTTACCTGAATGATCCACAGATGTGTTTTTTTGTTTAGTGATAGCTGTTCATGAGTCCCTTGTTTGTCCTGAACAGTTAAAACTTCCCACTGTGCTTTCAAAAAAATACTTCAGGTTCTACAAATTCTTTAATTTTTCAGCATTTTTGTGTATTTGAACCCTTTCCAAAAACCTTGAATTTAAAGATCAAGGTGCATTTTACTTATTTTGTCTTTTAGGGAAACATGCAAGTACTTTCTGTAGCTTCTGAAGGGCAGTACTAAATGAAAAAATATGATATTTAAGCAAAATAAGAAAAAAGTATCTTCATTCTGTTCAAAAGTTTACAACCCTTGCTCTTAATGCATTGTTTATCCTTCAGGAGCATTAGTGAATGTTTGAACCTTCTATAATAGTTGCATATGAGTCCCTCAGTTGTCCTCAGTGTGAAAAGATGGATCTCAACATCATACAGTCATTGTTGGAAAGGGTTCAAATACACAAAAAAAGCTGAGAAAAAAAAAAAAAAAAAGAATTGAGACCTGTGGGATCTGAAGGATTTTTTTGAAGAACAGCAGGCAGTTTAACTGTTTAGGTCAAACAATGAACAACTATCACCAAAAAACAGCTATGGATCTTTCAGCTAACAAGTTTATGTAAACTTTTGAACAGGGTCATTTTTTTAATTCAACTATTATTTTCTCTTGTGGACTATATGTAAACATCTTTTATGTGAAATATCTTACTCAGGTCAGTACTAAATAAACAATAACATGCATTTTTTATGATCCCTCCTATTTTGGTAAAATAATTAACATTTTGTCAATTCAGCGAGGTGTATGTAAACTTTTGGCTTCTAATGTTCTAGTCTAGCAAGCCCTAGTATTCATTCTGTTTCATTATATAGAAATTCTAAACATTCTGTCTAACAACATCTTTTGTGTTCAATAAAAAAAAAATAAAAAAAACATGGGTTTGGATTCGGAACAATATGAGGAAGTGTAAATGTTGACAGTTTTATGCCAACACATTATGCTTCATGAAATATGTTCTGTGTGCAGAAGCCAAAAGACAAATTATTGCTCAGGTATCTGTGAATATGAAAAGCAAATAAATAAATAAATAAATAAATGAATACATTCTTCCATCTAGATAAGCAATGACAGGAGAAAAAAGCAATACAGCAGAGCGCACATGGACGTCCACACATATAAAAGCACACTCACCATACATGTGTCATTTACCAGATAAAAAGGATGAACTACCCATTGTTTTATAGGCTGTGGGAACACACTCAAAATCTCATTCAGCTGAGAATATCGCTGAACTCAGCTTAAACGCTGGAGTAAGACGTGCACACTCAAGTGCGATGCCTTAAGACAGATGCGGCAGTTAATAGAAAACTGCAAGCGCCTTAAAACGGAGACAGATTGTATGTACCGCCATCTCATTTCGAACCACTGAACTGCCTTTAACGGGCAGAAGAGCATCAGGGTCGCTTCTCTAATACATGCTGAGACATGCTGTAAACACCGGAGGATCATGAGGCTTTGCAGTTTTGCGGTAGCCTCTTGAGACTGTTTACTGAGAAGCGACGGTGAGCATAATGACACTGGCCAGACTGCTTGACCCAGGAAATAAATCATCGGACATCTGCGGCCAATCTAATGCAATCTAAATCTGTGCGGAGACTAATGGTAGAACATGACGCTATGATGAGGGAAGAAGACGCCCTAAACACTTCATTTACTTCATTCAGGATGTTGGGCCAGTGTTTGTTCAATTGTTTGTTTGTAAACCCTGTGCCAGCTACCATGGCTATTTTTTATGGTGTGAGAAACAAATAGCTGGACTAAAATGCAGCACAATAAGAAAAGAAAATAGCATCTTTTCATATGAATCAAACCATGACAGTCTATGCCTCAAAGATATTATGCTCAACTTTCTGAGCAATGTTGAGCAAATATGTTGCCAATTCTCAATGGGAAAGCACCCAAGCAATATTGGAAACACTGCTCAAAAAGTTGCATGTATTGTCAGCCTCAGACCCTAGAATAAGAAGCATAAGGAAGATCTTTACCTGTTTTAGGGGTGGGCAATATGACCAAAATCTTATATCACAATGAGTAATTTTATTTCACTTGAGAACAATATATATTACGATATAATTATTTTTGCTTTAAATAAGGTCTTCAACATATTTGATACCATAGAAATCTCAGAATTTATATCATCAGTGTCAACATCACCAAAAAATAATACTAGACTAAATTTAAAAAAAAGCTCACTGAAGACAGGAATAAGAATAAGAAATTAATTACAAGCAATATGACAAAAAACAAAAACAAAAAACAACATAGCAACAAATAAATAAGAAACGCTACATATATTGTACAGTATAAAGTATCAAATTTATAAAATCACAGCATGTTCTAAACTGTGTAAATTAAATATATATGTGACCCTGGACCACAAAACCTTAAGTAATAAAATAAATAATTGTAATAATAAAAAGTCTTAAGTAGCCTGAATATATTTGTAGCAATAGCCAAAAATACATTGGTCAAAATTAAACATTTTTCTTTTATGCCAAAAATCATTAGGATATTAAGTAAAGATCATGTTCCATGAAGATATTTTGTAAATTTCCTAGTATAAATATATCAAAACTTAATTTTTGATTAGTAATATGCATTGCTAAGAACTTCATTTGGACAACTTTAAAGGCAATTTTCGCAATATTTCGTGTTTTTTTTTTGCACCCTCAGATTCCAGATTTTCAAATAGTTGCATCTCGGCCAAATGTTGTCCTGTCCTAACAAGCTATAAATCAATAGAAAGCTTATTTTATTCAGCTTTCAGATGGTGCATAAATCACTATTTCAAAAAAAAAATTGACCCTTATGACTGGTTTTGGGTCACATATTTCTTCTTACTAAAGTTTCAAATGTGTTTTAATCAAGACCAGTGAGAGATTTTTTCTCTTTTGTTGTTTGATTGTTGTTTGGTAGTTTGAATGTTTGAGTGACTGCTGATATTTAAAAGAAAAGTTCACTTCCAGGTACAGATAATTTACTCACCCCCTTGTCATCCAAGATGTCAATGTCTTTCATTCTTCAGTCGTAAAGAGATTATGTTTTTTAGGAAAACATTTCAGGATCTCTCTATATAGTGGACTTCTATGGTGCCCGCGAGTTTGAACTTCCAAAATGCAGGTTAAATGCAGCTTCAAAGTGCTCAAAACAATCTTATGTAGCGAAATTATTGGTTATTTTCTAAATAAAATTGACAATTTATATGCCTTTTAACCTCAAATGCTAGTCTTGTTTAGTTCTGCATCAACTGTGTATTTATAAAAAGTATATAAATTTATTTATTTATTTTTTTAGAAAATAACCAATCGTTTTGCTAGATAAGACCCTTTTTTCGGCTGGGATCATTTAGAGCCCTTTGAAGCTGGATTTAAACTGCATTTTGAAAGTTCAAACTAAGGGGCACCATAGAAGTCCACTATATGGAGAGAAATCCTGAAATGTTTTCCTCAAAAAACTATTTCTTTATGACTGAAGAAAAAAAACATGAACATCTTGGATGACAAGGGGGTGATTAAATTACCTGTAAATTTTTGTTCTGGAAGTGAACTTCTCCTTTAAGAGCTGCCCGGATCCAAAATACGGTTACACACGTTTTCTTTCTCAGCTGTTTTCTTTCACTTAAGACCTAAATTACTGTGTTTACAAGGATACTTGCCAAGACAGCCATTTTGACACATACAAGTGTGTGTATTTATTCGTTCAAGGCCTATAAAGTGGCAAAAAAAAAAAACTGTTTAATACCCCCCCGTGCTCATGCACATTGCTGCTGATTGTGTTTCAACTGCTTAAAATCACTTGTTTTTAAACCGTAATGCTTAAAAATGCATGCAAATAATATGTTTTTGTGAACACTCAGCATAGCAACTTCAAGTGAGCGTGTAACTGCAATAGAGAAGCTAGTCCAAAAGCACTACAAATTTCTACTGGTTAATCGTGTCTAAAGGTATATCGCCCACCAGTGTAAAACTGATAATGGCTATAAAGGTAAATAATGTGGCATGTTACTCAAAGCTTTGAAATATGCAATTACATTAATGGAATAGTTCATGATATTATTGAAGCTGTGATTCTATAGAAAAGAGCTACATTTACATGTATGCATTTGACAGATGGGTTTGTCCAATGTGACTTAGATTTCAATCAATCTAAAGATTTTTTTTCAGTTCATGGATTCCCTGGAAATCAAAACCATGACCTGCGCATTGCTGGCACTATACACCACTGTTTGAGCAAGAGGAAGCTAAATATTGATTCTTTTAAATCTTATTTTTCTAAATTAACTGAAGTAAAATCTTATGAGAATAAACAACGTAGCACCATGTTAGTTTTTGTTACGTAAAACTACTCCCTAAACTAAATTTATTTATGTAAACAAAGTTAAAGAAAAATATAAATATTAGCACCAAAAAAAATTTAATTCAATTTAAAAAAGATGAAATGTCTAAACGGAGCAAACAAGAAGCGAGCGACGCTATGCTACATGATTTCACGAAGGGAACAAGCGGTGTATCCAAACCAAAATGAGCAGAGGGCAAACATGGAGCAACGAGGAGGTAAAGTGCCTTTTATGAGCTCTTTGTGAGTTTGACTTTAAGTTGAACGCACCTTGTCCTTTTGTTTGGAGTATTCGGCGAGTTCCGTCACAAAATATATGTCATTCAACCCAACCAATCAGGTAGTGAACGTATCACTACGCCTTTAGATTTGGTATCTTTAGGTGTCAAGAATGCCAGTGTGACCAAATGTATCATTTTCTTTTAGGTCTAGAACAAATTAACCAAATTAACCGAACTACAAGTGTGAACACACACCCTGAACTAAAATAAGAATGAATCAAAGCAAAATATAGATTAAAAACAAAGAAAAAATCAAATGAAAACCACATAAACTTACTAAAAGTAAACTTAAAATGAAAACTGAAAATATAAAAGCTTACACAAAACATTAATAAATATATATACTAAGCACACTGGGGTAAAAAAAAAAAAAAAAGCTTATCTTACTCTGTTATCTTACTATTTTTGTCTTGTTTCTAGTCAAAATATCTAATTCTTAAATTAGGATGCATTTACTAGATAAGCAAAATGTAGTCTTGTTTCCAGAGAAAAATAAACTAAATTAAGTGCATTTTTCTTAAACAAATAAAATATTCTTTAAACAAGAGTATTTTACTTACCCCACTGGAAGATACTTTTACTTGTTTTCAAGGGGGGGAAAAACTAAATTAAGTGCATTTTGCTTAAAACAAGACTAAATAGCTTGTCATTTTGCTTATCTAGTAAATGCATCCTAATTTAAGAATTTTTAGATATTTTGACTAGAAACAAGACAAAAACATTAAGATAAGCTTTTTTTGCAGTGTAACAGTGCTCCCTGTAAATGCATTCTATGAAGAGCAAATAATGTGTAAAATGATTTAACACGCAAATTGCGTGACAGAATTCATTAAAGGTCCCATATTGTACACATTTCTGGAGGTTTATTTTAGTTGATGTCCTCAAGAATATATATTTGCAGTATAAGTGCCAAAATCCATCTCAACATATTTTTACAGCTCCTTTTTTAGGAGCTCTGTCAAAAACAGGTCGATTTTGGCCCATCTAATTAATATTCATGAGCCTCTCTTCTGATTGGCCTGTTGTTTTCTGAGTGACGCACAGCCAGGCCAACCACAGTAAACTACGGTCATGTATGATGCAGCCTAGCCCAGAGCCATAGAGAGAGCCTAGCCTGCTGATACTCAACAGGATATTTCAGAATGATCATTAATGTTTTTTTCTTTTCCAAACACCGAATGCAGTAAGCTACATAACTGTTGCTTTAGTAAAGCCCCTTTCACAATGCGCGCTGATTCCGGAAAATTACGGGAACGAGCGCTGTGTGAACAAAAGCCAGAACCATAAAGGCAGTGTTGTAGTGATGATGCACGTTATCATGCGACTCTTCACGACGAAAAAATATTTGCAAAGTGGAATGAAGCAACGATCAGGGAGCTCCTCACTATCAGCGCTGAAGCACAGATCCTTCATCAGGTTAGTTTCAGTTTAGTGAAACGTACGCATCGCATTACATCTCACATTCAAATGTTACATGTCTTTACGGGTTGTGTGTAAAGCACGCACAGATTCCGGAAAACAACTGTGTATGAACCAAATTAAACAATTCCGGAACAAATCATGGGACACATTATCCGTGTATTTTCCGGAATGGCTGTGTGAAAGAGGCTGAAGTTGACGTGCCAGTGGTCTCTTATATTCACGTTGTTCAGAAGCCTGTGCAATGATGTAGTTTCGACATCTATCGACTAAACAGGGTTTTCTCGACTTGTTTCCGTGTTGTTGTTGCTTAGTAATGGAATGGACACGATGCTGTCGGGGTTTGACTAAAGGAGGGTGGGACAGTGGTTGGTGCTCGGGGTGGTGACTGAAGGCGGTGACTGAGTAGATCGGACGTCACATCTTTGCGGAAGTCACAGCGGCTCGTGAAAATGAACAGCTACTTTAAGCAGGCTGTGTGCAGTTTACGGTGGATTGACTGTTTTGAAAACTCACATGGTAGTTTCATAGCCCCTAGACCTCAGTTATCATGAAAAAAGCCAGGAAATTTCGATTTTGACAATATGGGACCTTTAACAGTAATAATTATGAGGTGACCTCGTAACAAGCTATCACACACACTGTACTGTAGGTTTGGTGCCGTTTCTTTTGTGCACTTTTCGAGGCTCAGGTAAAAGAACGGCTGCTAAATAGATAAAAGGCATGAAAGAATGGATAAACCTCTTTTCTTGAGAGTGGAGAGAAGCCTTAAACCTGAGGGTAGACATCAGTCGTGTCGTACAATGAACTTGTCAGATCGGAGGGACTGTGAAATTGAAAATATCAAAAGGTCTTGTCCAGTAACAAAAACGTGAAATTGAACACAACCTGGAATACCCTGCAGCACACAATTCACTGGTCACAAACTGGAAAGCTGAGAAAATTTATTTAGCAACTTTTTATAAAGCTAACATAATTAAAGTGAATTGTGCAAATAAATGCACACAGAATGAGACATGCACATTTACAAAGCAACGTAAACATATAGAAATATATATGCAGTTTAAAATAATAAATATTCTAAATACACAGATGTGATTTTTATTTTCCTTACTTGCTTATGAAGCTCTGACTTAATTGAAGTAATTCACACTGCAATTTTCTCACTGTTTGCTGACTGTACAGGTTGACCTTTCACAGCGAACGCCAGTCCAAATATATGAGTCACTTCATAATGATATACACAACGCTCATACTTATCACCCATAGATGAAGGTATCCAAAACAAAATAAATGGCTGTTGACTTTTTACCTCTCTACATGTTCTCTACTGAGAGGTAACTCATTTGGGAAAGCTTTCAGTTGAGGTACAGTGGGTCATAATCACAGTCAGCAGGACCAAGAATCAGTGCACACAGTTCTGTGATCTGTACTGATGGGTTACCGAGTGTGTTTCACATCTCCTGCTGATGTAGTGCTACACAGGCAGTGAAACCAGAGGGGTTTGCGTCTACAGAAGAGCATCTGTGAACATGAACATTAGGAGACACTTAAAGGAGTTCACTTCCACAGCAAAAATTATGTACTCACCCCCTTGTCATCCAAGATGTTCATGTCTTTCTTTTTTGAAAATGCAATGCATTTTTCTCCATATAGTGGACTTCTATGGTACCCCGAGTTTGAACTTCCAAAATGCAGCTTCAAATGGCTCTAAACGATCACAGCTGAGGAAAGAAGGGTCTTATCTAACAAAACGATCGGTTATTTTCTTTTTTTAAAAATTACAACTATTTTTTAACCTCAAATGCTTGTCTTGTCTAGCTCTGTGTGTACACTGTGTAGAGATTAAAAAGTATATAAATTGTAAATGTTTTTAAAATAACCGATCGTTTCGCTAGATAAGACACTTCTTCCTCGGCTGGGGTTATTTAGAGCCCTTTGAAGCTGCATTTAAACTCCATTTTGGAAGTTCAAACTCGGGGGCACCATAGAAGTCCATTATATTGAGAGAAATGAAATTTTCCTCAAAAAACAATTTCTTTACAACTGAAGAAAGAAAGACATGAACATCTTGGATGACAAGGGGGTGAGTACATTATCTGTAAATATTTGTTCTGAAAGTAAACTACTCCTTTAAATGCAGCTTCAAACTATTCCAAATGTGGTTGTAAACGATCCCAGCTGAAGAAGAAGGGTCTTATCTAGCGAAACGATTGGTTATTTAATTTTTTTTTTTTAATTTAATTACAATTTATATACTTTTTAACCTTAAATGTCTTGCTCTGCCTGAACTCTGTTTTTTTCCGGTTCAAGACAGTTAGGGTATGTCAAAAAACTCCCATCTTATTTTCTCCCTTAACTTCAAAATCGTCCTACATTGCCGTTTTACCTTTTTTGTTAAGGGTGTTTGATCTTCTTTGCATGTTCACTTTGCAAACACTGGGTTGGTACTTTTGCAGCGAAGTAGGATGATTTTAAAGTGATTTTTGAAGTTGAGGAAGAAATTAAGATGGGAGTTTTTCGACATACCCCAACCGCCTTAAACCGGACAAAACAGTTCAGGCAAAAAAAGTCAAGACGAGCATTTGAGGTTAAAAAGTATATAAATTGTAATAAAAAAAAATAGATAAGACCCTTCTTCTACGGCTGGGATTTTTTTTTACAAGCGCATTTGGGATTGTTTGAAGCTGCATTTAAACTGCATTTTGACAGTTCAAACTTGGAGCACCATAAAAGTCCACTATATGGAGAGAAATCCTGAATTTTTTTCCTCAAAAAACATAATTTCTTGGCGACTAAAGAAAGAAAGACATGAACATCTTGGATGACGAGGGGGTGAGTACATTATCTGTATATTTTTGTTGCGGAAGTGAACTTCTTCAACAAGATATTTAAAGAATATGTTCACCGAGATTCAACCAACATTGTATTGCTCTAATGTCAGTAATATATGTCCAGTCAGGTCCATATATATTTGGACACTGACACAATTTTTATTATTTTAGCTGTTGACCAAAACATATTCAAGTTACAGTTATACAATGAATATGGGCTTAAAGTGCACACTCTGAGCTTTAATTTTTAGGCCAGTCTCATCAGATTGGTAGAAAGGTTAAGGAATTAGAGCTCTTTAATATGTAATATGGACCATAATTAATTGGACAGTTGACTCAAAAGCTGTTTCATGGAGAGTTGTGGGCTATTCCTTCATTTTTTCTACATCAATTAACCAGGCAAAAGGTTTGGAGCTGATTCTAAGTGTGCCATATGCATTTGGAAGCTGTTGCTCTGAACCCATCATGCGGTCAAAGGAGCTCTGCATGCAAGTAAAACAGACAATTGTTAGGCTTCAAAAACAAAAGAAATGCATCAGAGAGATAGCATTAGGAGTGGCCAAATCAACAGTTTGGTGAATTCTGAGAAGAAAAAGAACACACTGGTGAGCTCAGCAACATAAAAAGGCCTAGATGTTCACAAAAGACGACAGTATGGTGGATGATTGGATGATCCTCTCCATGGTAATAAAACATTTTACAACATCCAGCCAAGTGAAGAATACTCTCCAGGAGGTAGGCGTGTCACTGTCAAAGTCTACAATCAAGAGAAGACTTCACCAGAGCACAAACAGAGGGTTCACCACAAGGTGCAAACAAGGCCAGATTAGACTTTGTCAACATTTTAAAAAGCCAGACCACTTATGGAAAAGCATTTTTTGGACTGCTGAAATTAAAATCAACGTGTACCAGAATGACGGGAAGAAAAAAGTATGGAGAAGGCTTGGAACAACTCATGATCCAAAGCCTACATCATCATCTGTGAACATGGTGGAGCAGTGTAATGGCATGAGCATGCATGGCTTCCAGTGGCACTGGGTTACTGGTGTTTAGTGATGATGTGACAGAAGACAGAAGCAGCCGGAAGAATTCTGAAGTGTATAGGGATATACTGTCTGCCCAGATTTAGTTAAATGGAGCAAAGTTGTTTGGGTGGCTCTTCATAGTACAAATGGACGATGACCTAAAACATACAGCAAAAGCAACCCAGGAGTTTTTAAAGGTAAAAAAGTGGAATATTCTGCAATGGCCAAGTCAATCTTCTGATTTCAAATTGATTGAGCATGCATTTCACTTGCTGAAGACAAAACTAAAGGCAGAAAGACCCACAAACCAACAACAACTGAAGTCAGCTGCAGTAAAGGCCTGGCAAAGCACCACAAAGGAGGAAACCCAGTCTATGGTGATGTCCATGAGTTCCAGACTTAAGACAGTCATTGCCTGCAAAGGATTCTCAACAAAATATTAAAAATGAACATTTTATTTATGATTTTTTTTTTTTTGTCCAATTAATTTTGAGCCCCTGAAAATGGGGGGTCTGTGTATAAAAATGGTTGTAATTCCTTAGCATTTTATGTTTGATTTTAAAATAAAGCTTAAAGTCTGCACTTCAATTTCATCTTGATTGTATCATTTTAAAACTATTCTAGTGGCATACAGAGCCGAAATTATGAAAAGTGTGTCAGTGTCCAAATATATATGGACCTGACTGTAAATGAACACTGCTACCTATACCCAGATATCCTTGTTTATTTGTCATTCACTTCGCTGGATGATGCAAAACAAGTCATTATGCACTCTTCCACCAAACTTTTAATAGCTCTGGGGCTTTTGTTAAAAATACAAATCAATTTTGCAGATTTCTCTCGCCCACAGACAGTTGGATCAACAGAGGGGCAGCAACAAAATCAAGTGCATTATGGGTGTTTTCACTCAGAAATTGCTAGTACATAAATATTTACAAAGAAAGTAACAATTAAATGGTGAAATCTTGAAGGACAAAGCAGTTTTTTTGCAAGCATACTCCAATTATCAGTGTTTTATTTACAACATTGACTTTTTTTTAATAGTGTAGCAAGGCTTACAAAAATATTCTTCTGCATAGACAGCCAACATTACTAAAAGCTAGTCTTGCCAAAGGAATAGCAAAAAGTTGCTGATACTCACCCTCAGAGTTTGTTTCTTGATCTGAACAGATTTGGATAAATGTACAGTACAGTAGCAGAGGATCTATTGCTCAGCAACAGATCCTCTGCAGTGAATGGGTGCCGTCAGAATGAGAGTCCAAATGGCTGATAAAAACATCACAAGTAATCCACACGACTCCAATCCATTAATTAATGCCTTGTGAATGCCCCAGTATTTACAAGAAACAAATCCATCATTATGGCATTTTAACACCATAGAAAAAACCATAGAAAAAAAAATGTATGGAAGCTGCTAAATCATATAGAGAAGGACTTAGTAAGCAGGGAAGGGTGCAATTTTTCAAAAAACTAAAGTTAACAGGTGTTAAAGATATGTACAAGCAGCATTAATTAAGATATTAGCCCAATATTTCACCTACCTGACTGGAAATGATTAGAACACAAATGTTGTCAAGATTCTTGCCCTGGAAATCCTGGTTCAGTTTGGCCAACCACAAACGCCTTTTGTTCCTCAGACAGTTTTTTGCAATCTTCTCCTTGATTTGTTATAACTTTTGGCAGTCTATAGCACTGTTTTTAGTAAAGTCCAAAACATGACAATAATTGACCATTTTCAGCAGCAATAATCAGCAAAATATCAAAGTTTCATTTGGTTGAGTGGCATTGTTTACAATCAGTGCCGCCAAAATGGCCGACTGATGACGTGCCGTGAAAACGCTCCATAATATTCCATAATCCATAATAATATTTCAGCAAGTGAAAAAGTCCATCTCCTGTTGCCCTCTCACATCAAAATCCACCCATATATTTGTTTAGAACTGTTTTTGCTTGTAAACTGTGCATATTTCTCTCCTGATTCAGACGAGACAACCTTTTCATTGGACATTATTATAAATAGACGACTCGTATTTTAACTGGAATCAATTGCTTTAAAGTTAAAAACGTTAACTTGTGGTTTATTGTATTGTGCACCTAAGATCAACAGTTGTATCTGAACATCTCTCACACACAAATGTGATACAGTTTTACAATCTTTCTGGTTCCTCATTAGGTAGTCGCCAAAACAGGAGCTAAATTTCTGACGCTGTAAGAAATTTTTAAATTCAACACAAAAACAATTAATTAGCCACCAGTAAGCATGTCACAACAAAAGATCTGAGACTGACAATTTTGACTTAAAACAAGAAATTTTTGACATTTCCTAAAATTTGTTTCAGACAGCAAAACGTATTATACAGCAGGCTTAAGAGACGCAGCAGCACTCCCTTTTGTCAGTTCCAAAACCTAACAAAATGCCTAGTCAATCAGTTCCATAAACTGAGTAAACACACTCTAAAAATGCTGGGTGAATTATGGACAAACCCAGCTATCTGGGTGGTTTTATTTAACTCAACTATTGCTTCAAAATTACTACATTTTTTGCTTAAAATGAACCCAGGTTGGAATAGAGAGTTCACTTCAGTCAATCACAAACCTTTGTTACTCAGTTTTTTTTTTTTTTGCACTCTTCCTTCTTGATTTCTTAACGTTCATCTCCTGTCCTCTTACATCAAAATTCACTGCAATGGATCAAATTTCTCCAAATCTGTTTCAGTGAAGCAACAAACTCACCTACACTCATCAGACGACCTCTTCACTGTAGAAAACAATATTACAGATAGATGACTCTTGCTTTTAAGTTGAAAACATCTGTTTTTCATTTAGTTGTGATGTTTTTATCAGCTGTTTTCCTCTCAATATGATGGCACCCATTCACTGTAGTTGATCAAATTTTAAATCTGTTTCAATGAAGAAACAAACTCACCTACATTCTAGATGACCTGAGTGTGAGTACATTTTCATTTGTGGGTGAGCTGTTCCTTTAAGTTGCATAGACAACTTTACGTTACAGACAACTTAATATCTGCAGTTGTATCTAAACATCCCTCACATACAAATGTGATCATTTTTTCAATCTTATTGGCTCCTCATTAGACAGCCACCGTAAATAGGAGCGAAATTTGGACGCTGTAAGAAATTCTAAAATTCAACGCAAAAACAAGTATTTAGCCACCAGTGAGCATGTCAGTGTCACATCAAAAGACTGACGATTCTGACCTACAACAAGAAATTTTGGACATTTCCTAAAATTTGTCTTAGACAGCAAAACATTATTATTCAGCAGGTTTAAGAGACGCAGCAGCGCTCCCTTGTGTCAGTTCTAAAACCTACCAAAGTGCCAAGTCAATCAATGGATAAACATTTTTTTGATTTAAAATACTTCCACAAACTGAAAAAATGCAGTCTAAAAATGCCAGGTTAAAATCAACCCAGCACTGGGTGAAATATGGACAAACCCAGCAACTGGGTTGTTTAGAGCCAGCAGTTGGGTTAAATGTTTAATCCAGCCTTCTGGGTTGTTTTGTTTAACTTAACCATTATCATTATAAAATTAACATATTTCTTACTTAAATTTACCCAAAATAGGTTGGAATAGAGGGTTTGCACTTATGTCACGATTTGGTCAGTTATGGATGCTCGGCCATATAGGACAACACTCGAATGTAAAAAAAAAAAAAAGTGTAAATAGCATGGTTAATATCGTACCACTGAATATGTTGTTCTGCTAATTTATGCTGTCTAAACCATGGAAAAAATGTGTGGAAACTGCTAAATCATATAGACAAGGACTTAGCAGGAAAGGATGCAATATTTTGACAAATTAAAGTCAATAGGTGGTAAAGATATATACGAGCAGTATTAAGATATTAGCCTAATATTTCATCTACCTCACCGGAAATTAAAGGAACAAACACGAACGTTGTCAAGATTCTTGCCCGGGAAATCCTGGTTTAGTTTGGCCAAGCACAAACACCTTTTATTGCTCAGTTTTTTTTTTTTTTTTTTTTTTTTTTTTTTTATTATTCTCCTTGATTTGTTTTACCTTTTGGCAGTCTATAGTACTCCAAATGTTTTTCCCAAGTCCGACCGATTAGTACAACCCAAGACATAACACTAATTGATAATTTTCAGCAGCAATATTCAGCAAAATATGCACGTTTTGCTCGGTTCCGAGGAATTGTTTACATTCAGTGCCGCCAATATGGCCAACTGATGACGCGTTGTGCATATATAACATCAGAATTATATCATGACTCTAAATCGAATCTACATGAAACTATAATATTTTAACAGTGGCACTTGATTGGCAACGCTCATGTATAATACACACTACAACAAACTCAATTATTTACTAAGTGTGCTCTCCTGAAAAGCATTGAGTTCAAAATTAAATGTAGCACAGATATTAGCCTCTCTCGTAATTTGCTGTTCTGTAATGGGTATCTGCAGGTGCAGCTCTTTAACATAATTGGCATATTATGCCGGAAGCTAATTAACTGTAGGCGTGACGAGCAATTTACATCCTCTCACCACCTGAACCCAGCGTCTTCTCTGGCCAGGTGTTTTGCAAATTTCAAAAGTGCATTTTGCTGTAGATTGGGTGCAAGTATGGCTGAATCTACAGAAAAGATCAATAAATAGCAATAACAAATAGGTTGAGTTTGGGCCACTGCCTTGTTTGAGAGAAAATTCAATATAAAATGAGCTCAAATCATACAAAGATATGAATTATATTGCAAAGCTACCAGCATAAAGCAACCTGCAATGCAACAGAACAACATATCCAACTATATACTATTGTATATGCTGAGAACTGCTTTTTTTTCTATAATATGCAAAACAATATAAAATGTGCATCGGATTTAACGATGCAACCATTTTAAAACATGACCTGTATAGGTTTCAACTTCAACTGATTAAAATTAAAATGTTTTTTAAGTGTCTAACCTTGCCGTCCAAGCTTATAATTACGCAAAAATCACAGTTGATAATATTCATCACATTGGAAATGTAAATTCAAATCAATCTCATTCAGTGATCTCTTATTTTATAAACAAGGAAAAGAAAGCTAACCAAAATGTTACCTGCGTATTTCTTATCCTTTAGTTAACACATAAATAACTACAAACTAAAATCTGACACAAGAGACAGCCTATGCACTTATAAAGCAAAATAAATAGACTTACTGGATATCCTGAAGGCTGATCTGACTTCCGTCCACCACGCCAGATTGAGCGCAGACGCTTTCCAATTAGTGTAAACTTTTGTACACGTCATAAATGGCTGATGAAGGCCTGCTGGAAACCTGCCAAGCGGCAAACACATAATTGCGAAAACAAAATATTGCTCAGTGTTATTATTATACAAAAAAAAAATCCAGTATGTCCAATGAAGGAGCAAAAAAGAAAGGCAAAGCACCTGGGGACAAAAAGACGTCTAAACGGAAAGCAAAGAGAAGAGAAACTTATGCAGTGTATATCTACAAAGTTTTGAAACAGGTGAGTTTTCATAAATAATAAAGGTGATTAAAGAACGATTATAAAACTTTGATTCCGAGTGTACATTTCAAGTGGACGGTATGCGTTTGACGACGCGTACGATTGCGTTTGATTCGTGAATCATCATTTTGAATCGGATCTTTTCAAAGTATCGGTTGAAGTGATTCAAAGAACCGGTCTGAAAGAATCGCTTGAAAGTGGTTTTCGAGTTATTCCCTTTTTACTCTCTGAACCAAGAACCATTTGTTTCGGTTTTGGAACCATTGAATGACAATTTTGTCAGCACCCATGAGAAAACAAATCGTTTTTTTAAAAACATTAAATAACATTTTTATCCGATAAATGTAGATATACTTTTAATCTTAGGTTCTAAATGGCTTAATACAGTGAATTATTATACCTTTACTAATAGAATATATCCAAAAGACATAAACCGCGGCTTTAATTGAACATGTTGCTCAAGCACAAGCGTACTGTAAAAAACGCGGGCCTATCAGAACGCCCGTAGCATAGGTGATTACGTCATGACGTAAAAGAATCACTGAATCGTTTTTTGAACTGCTTCTTTGAAATTTGATTCGTTCTTTGAAAATCTTAAGTAGCTTATAGTTGTTAGTTCAATGAACTATATGACCTTTGTTGACTGAGCTGTCATGGTTTTTCCACTTTATTTCCTTTCCTTTATGTTATTGTATTTCAATGCAGTGCTGTTTCTTGTTGTTTTTCTTTCTTTCTTGCAAACAAAATGTGACCCTGTACCATAAAACCAGTAATAAGGGTCAATTGTTTTGAAATTGATTTATATGCATCTGAAAGCTGAATAAATAAACTTTCCATTGATTTATGGAAAAGGATTTGTTAGGATAGGAATATTTGGCTGAGATGCAACTCTTTTAAAAAATAAAATCTGGAATCTGAGGGTGCAAAAAAAAAAAAAAATATTGAGAAAAATTGCCTTTAAAGTTGTCTAAATGAAGTTCCTGGCAATGCATATTACTAATCAAAAATTAAGTTTTGATATATTTACTGTAGGAAATGTACAAAATATCTTCATGGAACATGATCTTTACTTAATATCTTTAAAAAAAATGTATAATTTGGACCAATACAATGTATTTTTGGCAATTGCTACAAATAAGACTTGTTTTGTGGGCCAGGGTCACATGATCTTAAAACTTTTAATCAAATAATTTGTTTTTTTATATGTGTGTATACATGTTCCTCTGTAGGTTCATCCTGATACTGGTATCTCCAGCAGGGCGATGAGCATCATGAACTCGTTCGTTAATGATGTGTTCGAGCGCATCGCTACTGAGGCGTCCCGACTGGCGCACTATAACAAGAGGTCGACCATCACGAGCAGAGAGGTGCAGACTGCAGTTCGGCTCCTGCTGCCTGGAGAACTCGCCAAACATGCTGTTTCAGAGGGCACTAAGGCCGTCACCAAATACACCAGCTCCAAGTGATCATCTGTGAGCTGTCCAAGAAACTGAGGAGCATTTCAACTAAAAAAAAAAAAAAAAAAGTCATGTAAACTGGGCCATGTTTGCAATCACTCTTCAATATTAATAAATGCACACAGAAAATTCGGTGCAAGTGTTCATTATCCTGATTATTAGAAAACGAGTGCAGAAGAACACAGCATAGAAGGGCAGAATGATATTGAATGACCATACCATATGTGACCCTGGACCACAAAACCAGTCATAAGGGTCAATTTTTGGGAATTGAGATTTATACATAATCTAAAATCTGAATAAATAAGCTTTGTTAGGATAGGCTGAGATACAATTTGAAAATCTAGAATCTGAGGTAATGTAAATGTAAAAAAAATGTAAATATTGAGAAAATCGCCTTGGCAATGCAATGCAAATTATTATTTAAAAAGTACGTTTTGATATACCTACGGTAGGAAATTTACAAAATATATCTTCATGGAACATGATCTTTACTCAATATCCTAATGATTTTTGGCATAAAAGAAAAAATGTTCATTTTGACCCATACAATGTATTGTTGACTATTGCTACAAATATATCTGTGCTACTTCTGACTGGTTTTGCGGTCCAGGGTCACATATGTACAATACTATGGTATATTTCCACAAACATTGGAGTGCCATTTTGATTTTTGCTATTAAAATATGACTATTTAAAAAATTTCAATGAAAAAAATTATAATGATTATCTGAATGTCATGAATTTAAATGTTAGTTGATGGATTAGATTCTTGATTTCAAATGTCTATTGAGGGTATAACTGGTTTAAATGTGACCAAGGAAAGTTTAAGTTTCTCCTTAAAGCTGCATTTTTGTATTGCTAAACTTCTGTAATTTAATAAAGGGAGTGTGACATTCAGTTTGGAGTGTGTAATATCTTGCAAATCAAGGCATGATTACTTCAGTTTGCCCTCTAGGGCAGTGAACCTGCATTTTCACAATCATGTGCTGAAATATTTCACACTGTAGTGTTGCATTATTGCCACTAGATGGAGTCATTTTAATACTATTGAGACTGGAGCAAGAATATTGCAGGAATATTCACAGAATCTCATAATACTGATTTTTTTTTTAAGGAGGTAGTGTGTGAAATAGTCACAAATTGGGTTGGAATGGAGCAACATTTTCATGCTTTTTTGCATGCACTGGGAAAAAACAGCATACATACATTTAACCCATGCATGTGCTAAAGTTGACTAGCAAATATGGTAAAGTCAACAGAACTCTCACAAAAGCTATAGAGAAGAATTTGTTTATTATATTAAAAAGTCTAAGGCTACTTGAAGATTACCAAGACATTAAAAGTTCCTAGAGACAGAGCTGGCAACCTTATTCCTTTTAAAGTGTGTGGTACCAGAAAACCTTAGAGGGTGTTGAACAAAAAAGCACAATATCATAAAATGTTTGATCAGAGCAACAGCGAAAAAACTTGAAATGTACAGCCAAAGACTTGTAAGATGATCCAACACAAGGAGGAAAAACATTTCAATGCAGTTTATAAGAAGAACACTAGACAAGTATGGCCTTTATGTTGGGGCATCTTGCTGAATACCACTCTTGACCAAGAAGAACAAAAAGGCAGACTTGAACATGCTAAAATTCATTTGGATTGAACTGTTGAGTTCTGGAAGAATGTTTTATGGAGTGACCAAACTAGACCTTTTTGGGCCTATGGATCAGCAGAATGTCTGGTGCAAAAAAGGAAAAGCTTATAAGCAGAAAAACACCACCTCCATCATCAAGCATGGAGGTGGATCAGTCCTGTTATGGGGTTGTTTTACTGTAGCCGGAAGTGGAAAACCTGACTGTATGAAGGATATCATGGATTCTTGAAAGTATCAGGCCATTTTGGCAAGAATTGTGATGTCTTTGGTGCAATGACTGAAGCTGATGATCAATGGACTTTACTGCAGGACAATCATCCCAAAGTAAACATCGAAATCTACTTATGTTTGGTTCAGGGATCAGTCATAGAATGTTCTTGAGCGGCCAGTTCAGTCTTCAGATTTAATTCTCAATTAAAATATTTGGTTGAATTTGAAAAAAGCAGTGGCAATGTGAAAACCAAAGATTCTCAGTTATCTAAAAGCTTTTTCATGGGCCAAGATTGCAGTAGAGAAGTGACAGAAGCTTCTAAGCACTTCCAAGCAACATTTATTGGTGGTTTTAAAGAATAAAAGATTCTGCACCAAATTTTACTCTTGAGGGTTGAATCATTTTGAAAATAAGAGACAATTTAATTTTTTTCATTGTTCATCAACATACGTTCTCAGAATTGCTCAAACACTTTGCACAAAATTTTGTTCTCTGCAGTTAAATGTCTTGCAGGTCTAATTTCGATTGCAACTGTAGAGAACAAAATTACAATAAAATAGATTTTGTTCATTTGTATATTCTCATTACGAATGAATCCTTATTATTTAAAAATATGGTATATTATAATGTATATATCATATATTGTAATATATAATATTTTTGTAAAATATGGCTTTTTTGGTTGGTTTTTAAATAATCTGTCAGCGCTAAATTGCACTGTTTTAATATATTTTATTATTACTGTTTAAAATTGAGAGAAATTCATGTTAAATATAATAATAAAAGATTTTATATAATATAAAAGCTAAATAAATAAGCTTTCCATTGATGTATGGTTTGTTAGGACAGGGACAATATTTGGCCAGAATTTGAGGATCTGGAATCTGAGGGTGCAAAAAAAAAATATATTGAGAAAATCACCTTTAAAGTTGTCTAAATTAAGTTCTTAGCAATGCATATTACTAATCAAAAATTAAGTTCTGATATATTTATGGTAGAAATGTACAAAAAATCTTCATGGATTATCCTAATGATTTTTGGCATAAAAAATATATGCATCGATAATTTCGACTGTATGTACTGTTGCCTATTGCTATGAATATACCCGTGCTACTTAAGACTGGTTTTGTGGTCCAGGGTCACATATACGGAAAATCTGCAGGACTGTTTCTACAAAGCAATCACACTTGCCTAAGGTGTCTAGCAAATTGTAATTAATAACTTTTAAATAAATGCTGACAAATTTTCAATTTTGGTGGAGTAATTGGATTCTCCAACATGACGCCCTGTCTCTGCGAAGCTTATTTATGGACATGAAACGATATTTATGGTGAAAGACACAAAGCTCCGGGTCACATGCCTTGTGAGAGATGCATGCGGAATATGAAGCTTTAAACACAATTTTATTTTCATATTTAAAATGCTGAAATAATAACTTGTCCATTTTACAGTCTAGTAGCTGACCAATGAAGTATTTCACAGGGGGAAGCTTTGGTGAAAACAAATCACGCGTTGTCCTTCATTAATCAGGGAAGTCTGAGGAATACTGGGCCCCGACATGGTGTTTCGTATTCCCAGCCCTCCCTCTCTGGCTCCTACGATAAGCCTTACTGATGATCTTATATATGCTAATGATGGCATGTCTATGGACATATTACAGCGAGGGTGATGGTGTCATTAATGACAACGTCTTAAGCGTTATCGTCATCATCACCATGTTCCCCTTGATCTTGCGGTTCCCTCATAGATCCCCATGCGCTCATTTCATTTCTGCACACACAATCTCTCTCTCCCTCTCCCTCTCTCTCTCTCTTTTGGGTGGTATAAGCACATTACGGATGGGGACATTAGTAACTAATGCAGGCGCTGGGCCCCGCATTGTTTTGGTGCACAAGTACATCATTAGAAAATGTTCTACTTGGCAGGGAAGCGTGTATTAACTCGGCTCGCAATAAAATGAGGTTGTGATCAATTGTTAAAGTTATCGAGAGCTATTAGGTTGAAATATGAACCTCTCAATTGCCATAATGAAGAGGGTGCCCGATCGTACACAATCAACAGAGCAACATCCACCGTGCGTTGCGCGTTCCGGGCGCTCGAAACAACGACAGAAAGCAATTTTGCAGAAAGAAAATGCAAGCGCGTCGCCCTAACCTCATTACAAATTTCACCTCATTACTAAATTTCAATAATCTACTCAAAACGTTAGGACCAACCAGCTATAAAACAGAAATGCGAGCTTTTTTTGAGCAACGGGACAATGCGGCTATCATAAACGCCAGTCTCGTGAAGAATTACGTTTCATAATGCCAGCGAACTTTTGATGGCGGCGCCAATGTTGACTCACGATTTTGGCAAACTCGCTTCATAAATTAATTTCATATAATATTCTCTACTGAGGCATATTGATGAGTCTTAGCCTCGGAAATTCAATTAATCCCCCAAAGTTAATGTTTTGGAACTGAACAGAGCCCAATCTTGAGGACAGCTATGGAAGACACTGTCTGGTACCACATTAAAGTTGCTGTTGTATTGTTAGATCAACTACAGCACCTTCTTTTAGGACCTATACATGATGGAACAATGCAGAATAATGGCTTTTTAAATCATTTTAAAACTGTTTAAGAATATATTGATGGTTGTTAATACACTACTGTTCATAAGTTTGAGGTTAGTGACTTTTTCGTAACAAACTGATACTTTTGTTCAACAAGGATGCATTAAATTGATCAAAGGTGACAGTAAAGACATTTACAGTGTTACTAAAGATTTCAAATTTTAAATAAACGCTGTTCTTTTGAGCTTTCTCATTCAAACAATGTTGAAAAAAGTATTAGTATTCACAAAAAAGCAAATCAGCATATTAGAATGATTTCTAAAGGATACACTGGAGTACTGATGCTGAAAATTCAGCTTTTCCATCTCAGAAATAAATTACATTTTAAAACATATTGGACTAGAAAACAGTTATTTTAATTTGCAATAATATTTCACAATTTTACTAATTTTACTGTATTTTTAAACTAATAAATGCAGCCTTGGTGATCATAAGAGGGTTTTTTTTTTTTTTCAAAAATGTTAAATCTTACCGACCTCAGATTTTTTAACAGAACTGTATCTTTGTGTAATAACTATTAGCCGTCCCTAAGTAAGTTTCATGCAGACATGAGTTTTAAACAATGAGGAACCACCAGGTTATTCATTGAGAAAAGTTTATGGTCATTTGTGAGCCTTAATAAGCACGTAGCAAGTAGCCAAAAATACATACATTCAAATGATCGATTTTTCTTTTATGCAAAATCATTAGGACATTAAGTAAACATCATGTTCCATGAAGATATTTTATAAATTTCCTAACGTAAATATATCAGAACTTAATTTCTGATTAGTAATATGCATTGCTAAGAACTTCATTTGGACAACTTTAAATGCGATTTTTTTGTGCACCCTCAGATTCCAGATTTTTAAATCTGGCCAAATATGGAAAGCTTATTTATTCAGCTTTCAGAAGACGTCAGATCTCAATTTCACAAAACTGACCCTTATGACTGGTTTTGTGGTTCTGGCTCACATTTATGAGCGTGAAGGACTAACTATTAATGCATTTGCACCTCTAGGACCAGCAATTCTTGATTCTGGACATTTTTGACAGATTTCTCTCGCGAGCCTCAGTAGAAGCTCATCCAGGCCTCAAAATAGGATCATCTGCCTTAGGTAAGTGACTAGATACTCCTGAATGGAGATCACTGGATGTTCACTTTACTGCACAAGCCACAAACCAGTAACGTAGAAGGCTTCATGATGTTTTTTGCTATCTCTTCATCTCATTCCACCATTCTGGATCTTCTCGTTCAACGCTCGCAGCACCATTTAGACAGCATTCAAACAGCTCATAATCATGTTGGTTATTCCTCGAAAAATATTCATCGTTATCAATTAGTTTCAACCAATTAGCTTGCCTTTCTAATTCTTGGTCTGCTCTTTGTTCCTGTAATTAGCAAATTCATTAGTAGCGTCTAGTGTAGAGTAGATGTTTCAGCAATGTACTCTTATGATTTTAACATGAGGCGCAGCGGTGATGGCAGTATTAAGTGGGAGATAATCAGCAGGAACTAATTGTCTAATTGCACTGATGAAGGTTACGATCATTAGCCCGTTCTGGAAGTCCGGTCGTCAGCGGCGAGCGGCTGTCTGACCGGACCATCCTAACCCTACAGATGGCCTCACTGTTAAGCTCACGGCAGGACAAAATGACAGACATCTTCTATCCACGGGGAGCAAGACAAACGAGTGTGTGAGTCTGCGTACGTGCGTATGTATATGCGTGTTGCGTGTGTGTGTTGTCCGCAGGGAGTAAGACGAACGAGTCGAGGGAGTGCTGATTCAATGCACTTCTTTCTTTTTCTTGCTTGAGAAAGTCCCTGCCTCCACAAAAATTGAATGTCCACCATTTGAGAAATGAATTCATGGAAGTCACTGTCTTTTTTCCCCATTAGTAAGTGTTTAGTTCAACGTTTTAAATAATTGCGTTACAAGGAATGATATTTAAAATACATTTGGGAGGCAATGGGGCGGGAAAGTGCCTACATGTTTTGCTGATGATACCCGGGCCATTTGGAAGACATCAAAGTAGTGAGGAGGTAGCCCAGATGCATATTATAAACTCATTATGTGTATCATTTAAAAGGATGTACTCCAGCAGCAAAACAATCTTCCCATTCTCTGCCTCGCCTGTAATGTGTGTTCGCAAAGTCGCAACTTTTTGATGCCTTCAGTCAATGTGACAGCTATTACTGCATGGCAAAATGGAATAAATGTCATTTGTATTCCTATTGGCAGGGTCATTAACATATGGATAAGACATCGCGAGTCAGTGTCTTTAGAAGAAAACGAGTCTCGAAATTTCTCCCAAAAAAAAAGAGATGGCTGATCGTCATTTAAGAAATTAGATTCGTAATTATTGCATTATGATGCATATTTTTATATTAAGGAAACATAAAAAAAGATAAACAGATTGAGTTGAGAATGCATTTTAAATTCAAATCCAGTTCCTGAATTTGAAGTGAACTGAAGTAGCAAACAGATGCAGAACTGCAATTTGAATTTGAATATACGGAAGCAGTATTCAAATAAATTTAAATTTAAAAAATAAAAAATATTATGTTATTTTTTATATTTCACATAAAAGGAGGGTTAGAACTTTTTAAATTGGAAGGTCAGGGTAAATTTAACTTATTTTGTCTTCTGGGGAACATAAGTATCTTCGGTAGCTTCTGAAGATCAGAAAAAATATGATATTGAGGCAAAATCTTAATGCATAATTTTTCCTTCTGGAGCATCAGTGAGCTTTTGACCTTCTGTAATAGTTGCATATAAGTCCCTCAGTTGTCCTCAGTGCAAAAAGATGGATCTCAAAATACATACAGTCATTGTTGGAAGGGGATCAAATAAACAAAAATGCTGAGAAACCAAAGAATTTCTGGGACATGGAGAATTTCTCTGAAGAACAGTAGGCAGTTTAACTGTTCAGGACAAAAAAGGGACTCGTGAGCAACTGTCACTAAAAAAAACACAGCTATGGATTATTCAGAATCAAGTGTGTGTGTGTGTGTGTGTGTGTGTGTGTGCCTGGTATTCATCACGTTGTGGGGACCAAATGTCCCCACAAGGATAGGAATACCAGTAGATTTTGACCTTGTGGGGACATTTCTCAGGTCCCCATGAGGAAACAGGCTTATAAATCATGCACAATGAGTTTTTTTGATGAAGTAAAAGTATGCACAATCTCCTGTGAGGGCTAGGTTTAGGTGTAGAGTAGGTGTAGGGCGATAGAAAGTACGGTTTGTACAGTATGAAAACCATTACGCCTATGGAATGTCCCCATAAAACATGTGTGTGTGTGTGTGTGTGTGTGTGTGTGTGTGTGTGTGTGTGTGTGTGTGTGTGTGTGTGTAAACTTTTGAACAGGGTCATTTTTCATAAATGTAACTATTATTTTCTCTTGTGAACTATATGTAAAGGTCTTTTATGTGAAATATCTTATTCAGGTCAGTACTAAATAAAAATACCATGCATTTTGTATGATTCCTCTTATTTTGGTCAAATAATTAACATTTTGCAGATTTTACAAGGTGTATGTAAACTTGTGACTTCAACTGAAGATAGATAGATTCTTATGCTCACCCAGGGCTGTATTTGTTTGATTAAAAATACAAAACAGTAATATTGTGAAATATTATTACAATTTAAAACAACTGTTTCTATGTTAATATATTTAAAAATGAACATTGCATCATTATTACTCCAGTCTTCAGTGTCACATCCTTCAGAAATCATTCTAATATGTGACCCTGGACCACAAAACCAGTCTTAAGTCGCTGGGGTTTATTTGTAGCAATAGCCAAAAATACATTGTATGGGTCAAAATTATTGGTTTTTCTTTTATGCCAAAAATCATTAGGAAATTAAGTAAAGATTATGTTCCATGAAGATTTTTTGTAAAATTCCTACTATAAATATATCAAAATGTAATTTTTGATTAGTAATATGCATTGTTAAGAACTTAATTTGAAGAAATTTAAAGGTGATTTTCTCAGCATTTTGATTTTTTTGCACCCTCAGATTCCAGATTTTCAAATAGTTGTATCTCGGCCAAATATTGTCCTATCCTAACAAACCATACATCAATAGAAAGCTTATTTATTGAGCTTTCATATGATGTATACATCTCAGTTTTGTAAAATTTAACCTTATGACTGGTTTTGTGGTCCAGGGTCACATATGTAGAATTGATAAAAAATGACAATTATTCAATTCTAAACTTTGCTCAACTCTGACAGATAAATATCTAAAGATTAAAAAGCAATGAAAAATCGAATTATTTTAATGAACTAATGAAAACCTAATGTAATTATGTGTATATGAAGCAACTAATAGTGTCAACATTACTCTGAAAATGCTAACAAGGTTTTCCGCAGAGCTGACCTACTGGTAAACGTCTATTATGATATAAATAGCAGGTCACTGTAGCAAACATGAAGTTATATCCCACCCATGTGACACTGTAAAAATAGTCAGGCGTGCACCTGGCCAAGTTCTTACTCGGATATCAAAACAAGCCCAGAGAGCAGAAGGCCATTTAAAAGATCCAGGCCTTTTAGTGTCTAGACCAAAAGGACAGTGTGAAGACATAGTCATGTCTAGAAGGAGTCTCATGTATAACCCTAGCTCTTTAGAGCAGGAAAGGCACCAGATGAGACTGGCTGCCCCGGTTCTCAGTGGCTACCTGCTGAGGAAAGAAGCCTGGGGCAGAGGAACGTCTTCAAGGCAGACCATGGTAAACCCTCCGATGGTGTGCCAGGACCCTGTCATCCAAAATGCCCTGTACACTGGAAACATACAAGCCGTGAAAGAGATCTTCTCCAAAGGCTTTCCTTCAGACCTGGTCATCCAACCTCAGGGAGGATCCATGCGCTGGAGAGCAAATGGAAAAGTTGCAGGTAAGAACTCAATTGTTTCGACTGTCATACTTGAACTGATTACCTCTCAGATCTATCTGGCCAGACAGCCTCAGGTTTCTGGACCTTTCTAAAGGTCATGCCAGGCTGGTTTAAAATAGCCTCAATCTAAAAACAGGCAACAGGCTAAGCAAACATATTCAGGGCAATCATCCATAACATTGTGCCCAGTCTTAAGACTAACCTAGGCAATCAAAGTAGAGGCTGGATTCACACCTGCTCCTTGGTTTACCTCACACATGGGGCCTAAGATTAAGTTTCGCAAACAAAAGAAATATCGCAGCGACGTTATTGCGACGGCTCAGGCGTCAGGACTTATCCTACAGTTCTGGAATGCACTTCTGGTCGGGGATGACCTCACTGTTATTAGCATCATTGATGACCCTGAATATGGTTATCTATTAGATGCCGTATATGACACCAGCAACATAGAGGAGTGGAAGAACTTCAGGTTCAACTACAGAGGGCTAAGTATGCTACGAGACTATGCTATGTTTCTGTGTTAAATATTTTTGATGCTTGTTCAGTTTACTTAAATAAAATAAGCTAAAGCAACAGAATTGCTGAATATTTTATCACAACTGAATTGCATTGTGATTCATCCAAATTCATTTGTGTAACAAATTGTGTTCTGACTACATTAATTATTTTTGTTGCATTAACTGGAACTACATAAGTGGCTTTAGGGGTGTATTACCATAAAATCATTGCCAAAAAAACCTTTTTGTCAATCAAAGTAAATTAAATTGTAACTTCTATCTACCAGTCAAAAGTTTTTGAACAGTAAGATTTTTAATGTTTCTATTTTTAAAGTCTCTTCTGCTCACCAAGCCTGCATTTATGTGAGCAAAAAAAGTAAATTTTTGAAAGATTTTTACTATTTAAAATAACTGTTTTCTATTTGAATATATTTTAAAATGTAATTTATTCCTGAGTTTTCAAAGCTGAATTTTTTAGCATTGTTTCTCATCACATGGTCCTTCAGAAAGCATTCTGATATTTTGATTTGCTCCTAAAAAAAAACATTTATTATTATTATGTTGAAAAAAGCTGAGTATATTTTTTTAGGTTTCTTTGATGAATAGGAATTTCAGAAGAACAGCATTTATCAGAATAATAATAAATGTCTTTATCATTACTTTTGATCAATTTAAAGCATCCTTGCTAAATAAAAGTATAAATTTCCAAAAAAGAAAAATATAAATAATATAATAATTAATAAAGTCTTTAGATCTTTCTATTCATCAAAGAATCCTGATTTTTTTTAACTGAACTTGTACTGTTTTAAATATTGATAATAAAAATAATAAACATTTTCTTGAACCACCAATCAGCATATTAGAATGATTTCTGAAGGATCATTTGACACTGAAGAGTAAAGAAGCTAAAAATTCTGCTTTTATCACAGAATAAATCACATTTGAAAACATATTCAAATAAAAAGCATAAAAAAATATTTCATAATATTACTGCTTTTGCTGTAATTTGGAACAAATAAATGCAGGCTTGATGAGCGAAAGAGAATTCCTTAAAAACATTATAAATGCTGTTGCTGTTTAAAAACTTTTAGTTGAGAAGATATTAAACCAGGGTGAAATCTCAAACCTGCAACCTAATGTTAGTTACTGGCACAGAATATAGAACATATAAATGGTGTGAAACAATGTTGAAATTGGTTGCCAATTTAAAATTGAATAATTTCTGTTTTCAAGTATCTTTTTTGTCATGCACGTTTAGTATTTTTACACATTCCCACGCACGTACACAAGCACTCAAACTTTTCACACTAGCACACTATCTTCATTTCCAGTACTTCCACGTCAGACTCACCTGCTGTCATAGTTATTTGTTCCCCTATGTGTTTCGGTTACACATAGATTGCTCTCTTCTTATTGCACCCACCCCGACTGTGTCTTAGAGGTTGTCCTGAGGTCTTTTTATGAGATTGTGTTTATGTTTGTTCCTATGAAACTTACTGATACTGATCATGAAAATGAGTATGTCATATGAGACAAATGCTGTTGCACTTTGAATATGACATTACAGTCACATTGCATTCTGAATGAAGAAAAACAACCACACATGGGTTGGATCTGATTTGGAAGAATGAGATTTCATATTCCCTACAAACAACTAAATTAAATGCAATTTAAAAGCTAATTGAAAATGCAAATTAAAGCAACTTAATTAAATGCAATACAAGTTGCTTTGGATATTTATAAGATTATTCAAGATTAAACGTCTACCAAATGTACTGTACAGTAATTAAGTTAGAAAATTTATATTTTTTTCAGCAAGGGCATATTAAATAGATTAAAATTGATTGTAAACACATTTACAACATTACAGACATTTTCTATATGAAATAAATGCTGTCCTTTTGAATTTTGCATTCAGCAATTCATCTATTTACCAAAGAATCCTAAAAAAATGTATCATGGTCAGCATATTAGTATTTCTGAAGGATCATGTGACAGTGAAGACTGGAGTAATGATGCTGAAAATCCAGCTTTGCATCACAGAAATAAATTTCAGTTTAAAATATATTTAAACAGAACACAGTTATTTCAAACTAATAATATTTCCCAATATTACTGCTTTTACTGTATTTTTGATCAATTAATTGCAGCTTTGGTTAGCATAAAAGTCATCAAGAGGCTTTTGTAAAAATGAGTTGAAAATGCACCAAAAAAGCAGATTTGTCGCTGCTCATTGGATCTTATCCACACAATCAGAGTTAAAATACATTAGATCTACAAACTGTCTAATACTGTTCATGATTTTGCATACATCTTGCAGAATCTGCAAAATGTTAATTATTTGACTAAAATAAGAGGGATCATACAAAATGCATTTTATTTTTGAGTACTGACCTGAATAACATAGTTCACACAAAAGGCATTTACATATAGTCAACAGGAGAAAAAGTAAAAGTTGAATTTATAAAAATGACCCTGTTCAAAAGTTTACATACACTTGATTCTTAATACTGTGTTGTTACCTAAATGATCCAGAGCTGTGTTTTTTTGTTTAGTGATGGTTGTTCATGAGCCCCTTGTTTGTCCTGAACAGTTAAACTGCTCGCTGTTCTTCAGAAAAATCTTTCAGGTCCCACAAATTATTTGGTTTTTCAGAATTTTTGTGTATTTGAACCCTTTCCAACAATGACTGTATGATTTTGAGATCCATCTTTTCACACTGAGGACAACTGAGGGACTCATATGCAACCATTACAGAAGGTTCAAACTCTCACTGATGCTTCAGAAGGAAACACAATGCATTAAGAGCCGGGGGTGAAAACTTTTGAACCGAATGAAGACGTGTAAATTTTTCTTATTTCTTCTAAATATCTTTTTTAGTACTGCTTTTCAGAAGCTACAGAGGATACTTACATGTTCCCCAGAAGACAAAATAAGTTACATTTACCCTAAATCCCTCAGTTGACCAGTTGGATCTAATAATCATACAGTCATTGTTGGAAAGGGTTCAAATACACAAAAATGTTGAAATACCAAAGAATTTGTGGGACCTGAAGGACTTTTCTGAAGAACAGCAAGCAGTTTAACTGTTTAGGACAAAGGGACTCGTGAACAAACTATCACTAAACAAAACAAAACAAAAAACACAGCTGTGGATAATTCAGGTAACAACACAGTATTAAGAATCAAGCGTATGTAAACTTTTGAACAGGGTCAAAATATTCAACTATTATTTTCTCTTGTAGACTATATGTAAATGTCTTTTATGTGAAATATCTTATTCAGGTCAGTACTAAATAAAAAATAACATGGATTTTGTTTGATCTCTCTTATTTTGCTAAAATAATTAACATTTTGAAGATTCTGCAAGGTATATGTAAATTTAGACTTCAACTGTAACTCTATAACTCTGCTCTTTTTCAGGACTGTGGTCATTGACGTACGAACAAGAGCTGACCACACCACTGCACATCACCGCTGGCCGGGGTTTCACCGAATGTCTGCGGCATCTTCTCCTACGGGGCGCTCGAGTGGACCTGGCACCTGGGGGCACCACCGCCCTGCATGAGGCCTGTGAGGAGTGCCAGCCTGACTGCGTCAAGCTGTTGCTGCAGTACGGAGCCAATCCCAACGCAACCAATGAAGACGGGCAGATGCCCCTGCACGTGTGCACTGAACACGATTCACTTGAGTAAGTGCTTGTTCAGTACAGTAATTACAGGAAATCCTGTGGTGAATTTGTGATTTCAAATTACAGTCAGATTGACACTTGAAATGAAGGTAAACTACTGGTCAAAAGTTTGGAGTAATTAGGAGAAAAAAGGCTCTTGTGCTCACCAAAGCTGCATTTATTTGATCAAAAATACAGTAAAAACAGTAATATTGTGAAATATTATTACAATTTTAAATAGTTGGCTTCTATTTGACTATATTTTAAAATGTAATTTATTTCTGTGATGGAAAAGTTGAATTTTCAGCATCATTACTTCAGTCTTCAGTGTCACACAATCCTTTAGAAATCATTCTAATATACAACAAATAAAAACTGAAAATAGTTGTGCTGCTTAATATTTTTGTGAAAAACCATGATACATTTTTTCAGGATGCTTTGATAAATAGAATGTTTCTTTTGTTTATTTCAAGCTTTTTATGACATTATAAATGTCTTTACTGTCACTTCTGATCAATTTAATGCGTCCTTCTTGAATAAATTAATTGATTTTCAGTTCGGAATTACAGTGTAACATGACTTTCCGCAAAAACATGAAGCAGCACAATGGTTTTCAAATTTAAAAATAATAAGAAATGTTTCTTACGCACTAAATCAGTATATTAGACTGACTTCTGAAGGATCATGTAACACAGAAGACTGGAATAAAGATGCTTAAAACTTAGAATCCATCACAGAAATAATAGTTGAATTTTTCATTCCCTGGCTCTTAATGCATGGTTTTCCCTTCTAGAGCATATAAACTATAACATGCATTTTGTATGATCCCTCTTATTTTGGTAAAATAATGAACATTTAATATATTCTGAAAGGGGGGTGCAAACTTTTGACCTCAACTGCAGCCAGACTTTTTTGCATGCTTTTCCAGGTGTGCCAAGCAACTGCTCGCATTTGGTGCTTCGATCAATGGTCAAAGCTTGGATGATAACGACACACCCCTTCATGTGGCGGCCCGTCATGGCCTTCCTGATCACGTGGAGCTCTACTTACGATACGGAGCTGCGCTTAACCTACAGAACGACGAAGGCAACACACCATTGAACGCCGCCTGCTCCCAGCCGCAGGACTGTACGTCTCTGGAGCGCTACAGCCGCGTTTGCCACATGCTGGTGGCTGCTGGGGCGGACATACATATCAGTGACGCGGACAAGCAGACTCCGCTGCACATGGCGTGTAAGAACGGCAACCCTGA
Source organism: Garra rufa (assembly GCF_049309525.1). NCBI lineage: Eukaryota > Metazoa > Chordata > Actinopteri > Cypriniformes > Cyprinidae > Garra > Garra rufa. The sequence continues at coordinate 32,102,354 of NC_133384.1, forward strand.
CGTGGTGGATCTACTGCTTAAGTATAAAGCCTTGGTCAACGAAATGGATTACGGTGGGGAGGCACCGATGCACAACATTCTGAAGGTGGTGGCCTACAAGACGGACCATGAGCCAGAGAGGATCGTACAAGCGCTTCTCAATTATGGATCCATCAGGGTGTGGCCTGGAGCTCTGCCCAAGGTCAGGATTGGATGAAAGAGTCTGTTACTAGGTGCTTTCCACTCAAAGTTAGAAAATGCTAATGCATAATTTGCATAACATATTTTTATATATATTTATCCATATTTTATCTTTAAAGGGATAGTTCACCCAACACTAAAAATTCTGTCATTAATTACTCACCCTTATGTCAATCCAAACCCATAAGACCATTGTTTGTCTTCGGAACACAAATTGAAAAATACTTTTTGTTGTGCAAAAAAAAAAAACTAAAAAAAGACATTCATTCCACAATTCTACAATTTATTCCACAATTCTCCACAATGAATGTCACATGGACTACTTTGTCAATGTTCTTGGTACCTTTGTGGACCTTGAACGTGGTAGGAGCCTTGCTGTCTATGCAGGGTCAGAAAGCTTTTGGATTTCATCAAAAATAAAATGTGTTGCACTCCACTTTTTTTGGAAATAGGCTCATTCTCCAACTCCCCCCGAGTTAATAAGTTGAGTTTTACCGTTTTGAAATCCATAGGACAAAAATCAAAACTTGTTGGTCTTTTTTTAACACGATGCTATTGGTCTAATAGGATTCAATGATTTATGCTAAGCTATGCTAAAAGTGATATCGCCAGAACAGGAGCTGAATGGATTTTAAAATGGTAAAACTCAACTTATTAACTCGGGGGGAGTTGGAGAATGAGCCTATTTCCAAAAAAAGTGCAGTGTTCCTTTAAGGGTTTGGAATGACATGAGGGTGAGTAATTTTTGGTTAAATTTGGGTGAACTATGCCTTTAATGTTCTGTTTCATTCTTATTTTGATTATTTGTTTAATGATCTCATTAGGACTTTTTAGGACTGGTTCCAAATTATATCTATATTCCTTTTCAGTATAAATTACATTTTACAATATATTCAAATAGAAATTAGTTGTTTTAAATTGTAATAATATTTCACAATTTTACTCAATTATTTATACATTTTTTTTCAGGCAGCCTTGCTAAGAGACTTCTCTCAAAACCATTTTGAAAAATCTTACCGAACTCAAACTTTGAATGGTAGTATATGCAATTTTTCTGATAAAATTACAGATATGGAAACAAAACGGCAACTCTACATTTGCATTTATTCAACTGTCAACAAATGAGTTCCCTATGATGATGCCATGCATAATACATAATATTTTACTAAATAATTTCATATAAAGTAGGAACTTTGAATCATTTTTGTATTTAAAATAAAGATTTTAAGTGCTTTTAAGTAAATATGTATTATTACCTGTGTACATCTCACTGGGTGCCGCCATGTTTGTGTGGTATCATACTCCGGTTGTGGAAGTCTGACGTACTTTTCCATGATGGAAATAAATTCTCATTTTCAAAGGTGAATGGAATTCAGCATTAGACCTAGAGAAAGATTTCAGTGATGACTGTTGAACTGGATGTTGATGTAAATGCAGAGAGAACTTAAAGGGCTAGTTCCCCCAGAAATGTTGTTCCTAACCCTTAAGACATTTTTTCATCTTCAGAACACAGATTAAGATGTTTTTAATGAAATCTAAGATCTTTCTGTGTCATGGTACTGTCGTGAACGTGCGTCAAAGACTGACAAATTGTTGAATAAAGTCATTATTTTTGTTTTCTTGGTGCACAAAAAGTATTCCAGTAGCTTCATAAAATTAAGGTTGAACCACTGATGTCACATGGATTATTTAACAATGTCTGTACTACCTTTCTGGGCCTTGAAAGTGTCAGTTGTGTTGCTTTCTATGCAGGGTCAGAAGATCTTAATTTGTGTTCTGAAGATAAACAAAAGTCTAACAGGGTTTGGAACGACATGAGGGTGAATAATTAATGACAGAATTTTCCTTTCTGAGTGAAATCTCCATTTAAGAATGAGTTGAATTGGAAACTAACCTTTGTGCCATTTGTAAGGAACAAACCCGCGTCTCAAGAAGGCATCCATCTGCGATCTGTAAATTACAGTTTTCTTTAGCACAGATATTTATTCTATTGAACTAATATACAAAAATAAATTAACCCAAAACCATGATTAAAGTTCACCGCAAGCAGCATATGATTCTTTAGTTGTCACAAATACAGAAGTAATCACTTTCAGATGGATTTAGCTCTGCCTTTCAAAAGCGCACAGTTAAAAACACTTGATATCACGCATCCAACGAGTCCCACTTGTGCCAAATAAATTGCCTGAGTCTTAACGAGGCAAATGTTAATAGGAGATTAATTAGCAGTAATTGCAGAAATTCCCCACAATCCCCCAGAGGGGGGCCCAATCTGTTCATCAGCCCAAGTAGTTAATTATTCCATGCAATGTTCCCCCAAAAATACAACTTTACACCTTTGACCTCCACAACACAGGTGGGGCTATTGCGCCAGGTGGAAACTGACAAAAAGCTGCTCATCTATGACCGCCTTCCCTCCACTGTTTGTTATTGCCAAAGACACAGGATGGCGTTTCTTTAGCATTTAGTTTAGTAAAGAAAGATCTGATTCACAATCTAATCAGTTTAATCAGATATTTTTATTTATGCATTAAATTGATTAACAATAGAGACATTCAAACAATGCTCTTATCTTGAACTTTCTATAGGAATACTAAAAAAAAGGTATCAGTTTGAGTAAAAATATGAAGCAGCACAACTGTTTTTAACATTGATAATAATAAGAAATGTTTCTCGAACCGCAAATCAGCATATTAGAATGATTTCTGAAGGATCATGTGACACTGAAGACTGGAGTAAATTCAGCTTTGCATCACAAAAATAAATTACATTTTAAAATATATTCAAAAAGAAAACAGTTATTTTAATTTGCAATAATATTTAATAGTATTACTGTTTTTACAGTATTTTGAATTAGGTAAATGCACCCATGATCTGCTAAAGATTGAAGTAATGATGCTAAAAAATCAGTTTTGCATCACAGGAATAAATTTCAGTTTAAAATATAATTTATTTATTTAAAAAAAAATCATGTTTTAAAACATATTTTATCTTTTTTTACGTGATCAGAAGACTTGATTCATATTTGTTCCTGTTTGTTTTTTCGTGTAATAGCTTATTCTCTAATATATCTGACGCAGGTGTTGAAATATTGTTGCACATCTCCAAGAACAATAGAAGTGCTCTTCAACGCATATGACCGCCTCAAAATCACTGAAGCCTGGGTAGAAGCTGTACCTCCTGAGGTGTTTCAGGTCAGATGATGTTAAGCTTTTAATTTTTTCTTAAATATAATGTGTTACATATTCAAATAAATGCTAAAATGCAAGTTTAAAATAAGAAGCACCTAAAGAATTCAAAATAATCTCACAATAGCAGATAAAATAAACAAAATATCTTGTTTTCACACAGAAACATCGGGAATTCTACGAATCCCTATTTGCACTGATGCAAACTCCTCGAACTCTACAGCATCTGGCTCGTCACAGACTCCGAACGTTTCTGGAAGGTCGCTTGGACAGGGTGGTCCCTAAACTGGGTCTGCCAACCTTTCTTAAAAATTACCTAATGCTGGCATTCAGAGACTATATGCACTGAGAGAGACCACAAACGTGTCCCTGTACAACATACAGTATAAGCATGCATTGATTAAGTTTTGTACCATGAAGTTTTCGAGTTTTGTTTTATTCTTCTTCACTGAAGTTGTTGCAATCAGGTGGCAGTTTTATAAGGAATCATTTAATGAAGGTACAGCATAATGCCAATCTTTAATGTAAAATGTGTTTTATTATTACTGATAAATATTATACTGCATTAGGAAAGAAGATAAAAGGTTGTTTATGAAGAATAAAACAAGAAAGTTCATAACACACATTCGTTATTAAATTAACTACCACAGTGGGGCGCCATGGAGCTCAAGTGGAATCTGAATTCCTATTGAATGTTCTCAAATCACTGATAGGATTCAATACAAAACTGACAGATTTTGAATGGAAAATATTTTAAAGTAACATTCTGAATGCTTTAATGTTTTCATTTTTAAATAAAAATGTTCAAATGTATTAGTATTGGTGTAACTAATTAATTTCAGCTGATTTCCCTAATTCTCGTAAGAATAAATATATGTACTATATTCAAAACTTTGATTAGTGGGCCAGCTACAAATGCATTTAATCTGTTTAAACACTAAACTGAATTAAAGAAAATGCATCTTTCTTTATTTCAGGAACGCAAGGTTCTATTATTCTCTTATATTATTCCTTATTTTATCAAATTGTCAGTCTTTAAGTGCTTGCTTTGATTGATTTGCTTGTCTACACTGAGATTTTCTTTGTTTTTACGTCATATTTTATATTAACAGAGAACAACAGAAAATCTAAAACGTTACAATTAAGTGATTTGATAAAGGTCAAGACTGGGCAAAATGGTGTCCATTACATAAGCGCCAATGAATGGCGATTTAAGTACACAGCAGTTTAGATCATGATTGTGTAGATTTTTTATCAAAATTACTGATTACATTATTTTCAAACTGTTAAGCTCCACTAGTGAGCATCGTGTCCATTTTTGTTACAGGTCATTATCAAGTCATAAAGACAAGAGAATGAGATGAGTTATGTGGACATATTATGATTATGATTTTGTTATGCACTTGAATGATAACCAGAGCTGGGTAGATCCTTACAAATTGTAATTCATTACAGATTCCAAATTACATAACAAAAATTATAGTTAGTAACGTAATCCATTATATTACACATTTTAGGTAATATAATCAGATTACTTTTAGATTACTTTTGACTTACTCATTCTGCACATTAATTTAATTTAGATAATGTTGTGCCATACTGACATAAATATACAAAGAGTAAGAAAATATATTACATCTGATGAAAATAACAACATTAAGTGCATTAAACATTAAATATGACCCTAGCGCGGGTATATTTGTAGCAATAGCCAACAATACATTGTATGAGTCAAAAACATTAATTTTTCTTTTATGCCAAAATCATTATTATTAAGTAATATTGAGTAAAGATCATGTTCCATGAAAATATTTTGTCAATTTCCTACCATAAATATATCAAAACTTAATATTTGATTAGTAATATGCATACTTAATTTGGACAACTTTAAAGGCGATTTTCTCAATATTTAGATTTTTGCACCCTCATATTTTTAAATAGCTATATCTTGGCCAAATATTGTCCTATGTTAACAAACCAGATATCAAAGCTGTCCAGTACATCACACTTTGGTCAAAATTGACCCTTATGACTGGTTTTGTGGACCAGAGTCACATATTATATCAAGATTTAATGAAAAGCTAATAATTAATACAACTATTCAAAAAAATGTTAAATTAAGATAAATCATTTTAAAATCAATCAAAGTAAAAAAACTTACTAAAAAACATAAAATATATTATGTGTTTACCCACATGTAATGTGACTATAACCAACTTCAAAGAACTAATGAACATGCAAATGTGATACATTATTCTGAAAATATTTACTTTAAAAACTCAGGGGTGCTTCAAGTAAATATATTAGGTGAAAGAGGATCAGATGAAAAAAAAAACTTGTAAATTTGTGCATTTTAATGTGTTTGAAAGACAAAAGAATTCTAAAGACAGAAATGCATGGTTTAATAACCTATACAGAATGACAATACAAATAAAAATGAATCAGTAGTTGATGCTATTTTGAAACACTGAAATGTTTTTTGTAATGTTGGTTGTGTGAATGTCCACAAAACTTGAAGACAGTTTAAGCAGTAGGCTATTTTAGAAAGGGCGATATAAAAAGAGAAATTATGAATTATTTATTGCTATTGTGTGAATGATATGCAATCATGTAATCCATAAAAGTAACTGTAGTCTGATTACGAGTATTTTAAAATTAAATCTACTTACAAGTACTTAATTTTTGGAATCTGATTACGTAATCCAGATTACAAGTAATCAGTTACTACTTACTACCCAGCTCTGATGGTAACCACAGGTAAAGGCGGAGCGTAAAATAACCAGTACCCCACAATGTGAGGGTCTCTGTGTTTAATGATCCTGTCACCTCGACCCATTAAAAATCACCAATAACAACAATGCAATGGTCAATTGAGTGAAAGGATTTACCAGAACAAATTATGAATAATATAATAATATTAATAATTTTGGTTTAGTTGCATTAACATATACATTAATAATAAAGCTAATTAATATTATACTGTGGATGATGGTAAAGTGGAACACTTTTGATAATCTACATCTGTTTTGTTTTTTTCTTTTTGATACAAATATGATCCAAATGTCAACTTTATGCATATTTTCACCTATGTATTTATCCTCACAGATCACTGTTAGTAAAAAAAAAATTATAGTTTATTACGCTGCACTATTTGGATAAAGTTATTAATTGCGCGTCAAAGATGCAGCCTGATTTGTGATTTTTGTCTTCATGTGTAGTACATGTAGCGAAGAACAAAGGCGCAAAGCAATTGTCTACGAGCAGATCTTTGATAAAAGTCTCATATACGATGACCAGGAGGAGGGGGGCTCTGATTGTATCCCATTCAGTAGCGTGAGAGAGAGAGAGAGGGAGAGAGAACGCTGTCTGGTTTCAATAGATCAAAGAGCACTGCTCCTGAATGGAGTCATTTGCAATTATAAGAATAATTAGCATCTGTGGGTCCTCCATCGCTAATCAGAGTCGGAGGTGATGTGTTTATGTCCTCGCGCAATCAGACGGCCAGTTGGAGAGCCCGCGCCCCGCAGGACTCAATAGCGCCTAATCATCATCAGAAGTGAATTGGCATTTAAACGGTAAAATGATCTCCGATTAAATTAATGCTTAGCGGGGAAAGAGAAACCGCTCGGAGGGTACAATTTTAGACCCCTTTTCTTTGTTTTTCTTTTATTATTTTTCCTCTAAAATCCAAATTATATTCTAAACTATTAAAGGAAAGTATGATTAGACTTTTTCTCTTAAAGTCTTGTCCTTCTTAATTTTCTGTGTACTTAACGTCTTGTCAAATTATCCGTATGATTTTCCACTCAGGATCTTATGAATCTCTGCGAACACGATGCTCTTTTTTGTATGTAGCCTATCTACAAAATACAATGAAATGGATTTCATACGACTTGAATGCACATCTTCTGTCAATAACATGTTTTCATTTATGAAATATAGTTATTTTGACATTGTTTGTTTGGTGTAAATGTCCAGAGATTGCAAAAAACAGACCCCGACTGCGTGTCAAATTCATTAAATTAAAAGTTTTCAAAAATACTTTTTTTTTTTTTTTAATAAAACGGTTTGATTTGTTGAGGTCAAATGAAGAAACTTCTTGTTATTCATATAGCCTAGTGTGCGAATTATTCTGTGACTTTCAGGGAGTCGCATTTTAAGAGAATTTCTGTCAGATGTTTTCCAGATGTAATCCCGCGCAAACGATTGGTGTTTTCGACGTCCTAACACCTAAATGTGACATGAACCATCTAAGTAAAACTTTTTTTTGTCATAAACTTTCAATATATAGCCTAAATGTTAAATAAACTATTTAATAATGACGGTTGGCCTACTTGTTTTGTCGAAGTTCTGCCCGAGTCATAACGGAAAGCGTTCGCGCCGCCTGCTGTTGCTATGGTTACCCCCTCAGGCGAAAGCAATCGCGATTTCTTTTTCTTTTCGCGAACGTAGGCCTATACATTTAGCGAAGTTACCTAACTTTTGTGGTGACTGAAAGGTTATTTGAAGACTCTTTCGCTTTTGAAATGTAGGCTATACATTTCACATTTCCACACAAATGTATATGGGGTGTTTTACATTTCACATTTCACCCCCCCCCCCCCCCCCAACCGTTTGTTTTGACTGACTTTAGGGAGGTTCAAAGAGTAATTAGGAGGGTCGGGCCCTCCCATAATTCGCACCCTATTCGACTAAAAATTCATGATATGTTTAAAAGAATGAGGTTTTGACCAAAAACATAGAAAGTTATAGGCTATAAACACTTTTTTTTTTTAGAAAAAAAGGTTAAAAATGTCTAATTTCAAACCCAAACTAAATTAAGATGTTTCTTATTTTTAGCATCTAGAAAACCCATCTATAAACGGATATAGATATTTATAGGGATATTTTGTAATTCCCCCTAATTTTATCAGTACGAGTTCACACAGATCTCCACATTCAAACGTCATTTCATCAGTAAAATCTGTCTCTTGGGGATAATTGCCGGCCAGATTCACTCTTTCTCCCAACAGAACAGAAAAGACTCTCTCTCACAAGAGGGCCGAAACATCTGCCTCTCCGCCCTCACGACTCCGATGCCATCGGCCTCTGAAAGAATCAACAAAAGGACCGTTGTTATATATCTTCCCTTGAATACAAAGTAATTACTTATCATCAATCAAAATTAATAATAGTTGATTGGGTTGGTGTGGTCAGCGCAGTCCCCTCACATTCGCTTTCCAGAGGAGGGGACTTGACCCACTGGGAAACTACCCCCCCTCTCTCTAGGCGGCCTAAAAAGTCAGGGACTGAATAAGGAAATGAAGCGTAATTTGAGGAAGATGGATGAGTCTCCAGGGCAACTCCCCCTTCTATCCTCTTGTATTGATGATAACTGAGAGAAAGAGAGAGAGAGAGCGCGAGAGCGCGCCCGCGTGAGTGAGAGAGAGGGGTGTGCGTGTGTGTGTTTATGTCTCAGTATGTGACAAATAGAGGCTGAGACACTGAGAGCTCCAGACAAAAAACGCATCAGGTCTCACAGTCAGTTGGACGGCGAGGACCCTACAGCACCATCAGGATAACCGTGGACCACATTTGGGGTGATTTGTCTCAGAAGGCCACTGCACGGGATTTATACGACCAGACCGCGCTCAGTTCACCATGCAGAGACCGAGCGGTCCGGGCACGGCGTTTTCCATTGATTCTTTGATTGGCACTCCACAGCCCCGGCCGGGCCACCTGCTCTACACGGGCTACCCGATGTTTATGCCGTATCGACCGCTTATGATTCCACAAGCCCTGTCTCATTCGTCATTACCGTCGGGTATCCCTCCCTTGGCACCGCTGGCATCATTCGCGGGGCGCTTGACCAACACTTTTTGCGCGGGGTTGGGGCAGGGGATGCCCTCCATGGTGGCGCTCACCACCACCCTGCCCAGTTTCTCGGACCCTCCAGATAGTTTCTATCCCCCGCAGGAGATGCCGGGACCCCGGTTAGGCGCGGACGGGACGGGGATGAACCGGCAGGAGAGCCCGCATGACGAGCTCAAGGGCTCTGAACTACTCAATTTCACGGAAACTTTTCAGGCAGTTGCAGGTGAGCACCGGACGCAAACTCTCACTGACAGGTGGTTTAAATACGTGCGCCAAAAGGTAAAACGGCCTTTATTCAAAATGAAAGTTCTGATTAGAACCCAAAGGGTTTTACAGGCTGATGCCGAAAGTTCCAAACAAACTTTTATTCTAGTTTATTAGGAAACTGCTATTGGTGAGTTAGATATAAACCAATTAAGCAACATGCTAAATAAAATAACTTTTGATGTAAAACGAAAATGTATACACATCCAAAATAAAACCTATCCGTTCTTGCAAAGAATGATGCGGTTTCGGTGAACATAAAGTGCTGCAAAAATTCATTCAATAAGATTTTTTTCTAACTGCGTGGAACTCATATAAAACATTATAAGCTTTAAGATTCTTGCACATTTAATCAGAAATGTCATGACACTTGAAAGTTAAGAATTGTTTAAAAAAAGGTTTTGGCCTTTGAATGAAAAATTCTCCAACGTTGCATTTTTAATCTACATTTTTAATCTGTTATTGTTCTTGAGACTTCATAAAATTATCGAAAGACAAATGAACACATCTGAGCTTGAAAACTTCCATTGTCATTTGATTTGTATTTAGGTGGCACAGGCCTTCACTCCTGCCATTGAGTTTCGAAACAATTATTTGCTTTGGGGTTTTAGAATAATACGTTCTGTGATATTTCTAAATAATTTCTGCAGAATTAGAAATCTTAAAGTTTAAAATCAGAGAGACTGAATCACAAAGCAAAATAAATTATTCTACAGTTTCAGCACGGATTTTTTTTTTATTTCATGACTGTTATAAAAATACTTTTCCCCCATCCAACATGCTACAAAACTGCCATTTCTACTCGAGCTTGAGTTTAAACACCATTTTTAAAACATTCATAATCGAAAAAAGTGCAAGTGAACTTGCAGGTTGACACTTTAAATTACTTTAAAAACCTAACAACCAAAGTCAGTTTTAGTAGCTTGATAGACCTTCACTTGTAGAAAAACTTTAATTATACACTCTTGGATTTTTTTATGTTTTAGGATAGTTATGAAATAAATCCGTATGATTAAGTAAAGCAAACGATTAGCAATTGATGTTCTATAGCGCACTTTAATATTTTTATCTTGTTAGATAATTTGACAATTTCTACTCGATTTCAATTAAAATTTTTCAATTATTAATTTGAAAATGTCAAAGTGGACTTTTCACCTCAGTTCGTCACTTCAATTTTAGAGGGTCGAAATGTTTCACACAAATACTATATTTGTCACTTGAGCTGATCAAATCTGTTTAAAATATTTGCACTGATTAATCTCTTAATTTTCATTTTCCTCAGGCGAAACCAAACTCTACAGTTCAGATGATGAGAAACTGGACCTGAAATCAGCGGAGGCCGCTTGCAGTGACAGGGAGGACAGCTCAGCCGACAGCGAGAACGAAAGCTTCTCCGACGGGAACACCTGCGCTTCAGCGTCCCAGAAAAGCAAACTCAAAGGCGGCTCACAGGACGCGTTACCGCCGGGCGGCTCGGCGGGAAAGAGCCGGAGGAGGCGGACTGCTTTCACTAGCGAACAGCTGCTGGAACTCGAGAAGGAGTTTCACTGTAAGAAGTATCTGTCCCTCACCGAGCGCTCTCAGATCGCACACGCACTCAAACTCAGCGAGGTCCAGGTCAAAATCTGGTTCCAGAACCGCAGGGCCAAGTGGAAACGGATCAAAGCCGGCAACGTCAACAACAGATCCGGGGAGCCCGTCAGGAACCCCAAAATCGTCGTGCCCATTCCCGTGCACGTCAACAGGTTCGCGGTTCGGAGTCAACATCAACAGATCGAACCGGGCAGCAGGCCATGAACTCCTCAATGAAAATGACCCTGAACTCCTCAAACGAACATTTACATGACCCACAATCCCACAGGTCAGGGGTCACACACTACAGATGCATGAAGCACACCTAAAAAGGAGACCATTCCAATATCTAGAAGGATATTCAGTGACGTTTAGGTAACACTTTGTCGACTTTCATTGAGGCCTATACAATGGTTAACGGATCGTCGGTTTATATACTTTCAATTCTGAATAGCCTATATATGAATCAAAGTTTATCATATTTGAACGTATATTAACACATGATCTGTTAAGCATTTTATATAGACTAGCCTAATACTTGAAAGTAAGGTGTTACCGACTTTTATATCTGTTCAATATCGACATTACTTTCAGGTTTGTTCCTTCCCCTCTCTGCCCTAAAATGTCTTTATTTTTAATTTATTATTTTGTACATTTGTAAATATTAAATGTGTCCGTGCGACACAAATGTGCACTATACGAAACTGTAAAGAGACATTTTTAAAAAATAAGTATTTATAAGTTGCTGTCTAGTGAGTTTTTTGCATGTTGCCATTTGTTGTCTAATTTCCCCGTATGATTTTAACGGGCCGTTTTTGCATGTGCTCTTAAAGCATTTCTGTCCCTTAGAGGCGGAATCTCCCCCAGTTCTTTGTGGAAAAAAACGATGATGGAAATAAATAAGCTCAAGAACAATGACAGAGTGATATATTCCCATCGACGTCACAATAAATGTGCAATATGGTTGCATAAAACTGTTCAGAGGAGAAATGTATTCACTGCATGCATGCTGTTTCAGTATTGGTCATCTTTGCAAACGAATTAATTAACTATTGATCAGGTCATTGACTGACTGATAGATATTTTATTCCAAAAATATCCTAAAGCATATGACTACTGACAACTATTTAATCATTTTGATTATTTACTCATTCTTAAAAATAAATGTAATTATTAATAATACAAAGTAAAAA